>NW_023458563.1:24724302-24728132 GCF_013731165.1 Rhagoletis pomonella
GTGGAAATAGTAAATGTTATCCGATTTTGATGAAATTCAGAGCATATGCTGGCTTTAATGAGAAAAGCATAAATCTGAAAGATCGCCAAAATCGGTTTTTATTATCGTCCAGTAATTCTAGAAAAACAGGCGCAAATTAAAAAAAAATAAATTTTTTGATGAAATTCGGTGTGCCCTGCTCGTTTAATCCAGAATTTCCCAACTTGGAAGATAATAAAGAATTTATTATTTCGGCGCCCACCTTCTATACAACTTTTGAGACTCCAAGTACTAAGTTTTATGAATTTTGGGGAAAATGAACAGGCACATTTATTTTATTTCTAAAGAGTTTATATTTCTTCACTTTAAAAATAACACACCGAAAAGATTTACAATACCTGAATTCTAAATTAAGTTCACGATATGTATTTACACTTAAACTTTGAATTTAACCTACATTTTATACAACAAAAGCTGAGCTAAGGCCAGCAGGACTATTGCCATCGAAAACGGATCTCGTCCAGAGAAGCGTCCGTTTTTGGCTGAATGTTGAATGTGATTGATAGATTGGCGAGTCATTAATATCTTCTTCAATTTCCATTTTATATTGCATATTATTTATTTTATGTACCACACCACACACCAGAGTCTTTCCCTTCAGCTCTCCAAAAATATTGAATAAATTTTGCAAGAGGTGGGTCTATAAAAGGAAGAATATAAGCTGAACTCGCAGTTCCTCGCAGCTGCAACTTTTTGAGATATGACACGCATATTTAATGTTTACTTGTTCTAAGTATAATTTAGCTCGCTTCTAATGTCCTTTTTAAATATCCCCTTTTAAAGTAAGCACTCGAAAAATTTTATACTCACAAAATTATGTAGAATTTAAAAGTAAACTGTCTTATACATTTGAAAAGATTTATAAAAATTTAAAGCAATGCTTGACCACAGATATATTCAAAAACTGCTCGTCAATCAGATTGGCTTTTTATAAATGCGCACAAGTGGAAAAATTATTTCAAATTACTTGCGACAAAATCAAAATTTTTTCTTACAAATTTATTTTTTCGCATTGTTCCTACTTTAAGCTCTTGTCATGATTGCAAATATGCATTTTTATCAAAAATTCTTTTTGGTTTGGGCAGTGGCGGATACAGGATTTTATTTGGGGAGGGGCGATTGGGATCGAATTGTCGAGTAACGTTAAATTACAGGCATCGAACTTGATTCACAGCGGAGTGACTAATCGAAGCTATATGACCTACAAGCATGCAACCTGCTTGAAACCTTGGGAAATGTTTAGTAGCGCTCACATCGTTTTTGGGGTTGGGGGCGGAGGGGGAGGGGGTGGTGCCCCCAAACGCCCTCCACTAGAAAGGGGACAGTCCCCGCTTTCTAAAAAGGCGTACCCCCCTTGGGCTCCTCCCACGGGCCCCTAGGGAACCGTTTGAAATGAGGGGGAAACGGAATTTTCTTAGGCAAACTGAGCAGTTTGAAGTGGAATATGACCCAAATAACAGAAACCGTGGGATTTTTTAATAAAAGAAATTATGTCAAATTAGATATCGGGCGATTTTGAATAAAGAATAAAAAAGTTAATTAAAAATAGAAAAAACAAGTTTTTATAATAAAAAAAAATTTCTTTTTAACAAATGTATTTTTGCGTAGAATTCCTTTCTGCGTAGGCGGCCTTCGGCCGCACTTAGGGATTATAACACTCAGCCAGTAGAATCCTCCTTTCTGTGTTGCCAAAGAAGGGGGGCTGAACACCTTTCTGCGTAGGCGGCCTTCGGCCGCACTTAGGTATTATAACCCTCAGGCAGTAGAATTCTGCTTTCTGTGTTGCCAAAGAAGGGGGGCTGAACACCTTTTGCAGAGAACACCTTTCTGCGTAGGCGGCCTTCGGCCGCACTTAGGGATTATAACCCTCAGGCAGTAGAATTCTCCTTTCTGTGTTGCCAGAGAAGGGGAGATGAACACCTTTTGCAGAGAAAACCTTTCTGCGTAGGCGGCCTTCGGCCGCACTTAGGGATTATAAACCTTAAGAAGTAGAATTCTTCTTTCTGTTTTGCGAAGATAAGGAGCTGAACACCTTTTGCAGAAAACACCTCTGTATATTTTTAATGCTTACTGACTTATATCTATCTTCTTTTGCCTCTCATTCTTTTGTATATTTTGGAGTTTGACAGCTGAACTCCGCCATTTAATTTGCATATGCAACCAAAGTCAGACGCTTGATTTGAAGGTGTGTTTATTTAATGAATTGTGGTTAATTGGTTACTATTATAGTCGTAAAGCACGTTATAACTAATCGAGTAACGTGTGAAGTGAAGGGCTATACAAAAATGTATTGGTGAAGTGGCTGCTTTAAGGAGGATAGGAGTGGTAAATTTACGCTAATTTCCGAATTTTACAAAAAAGGGCATATTTCAAACCCAATTTGTATATAAATTAGTGCTCAAAATTTACAAAAGTGAGTGTTAAAATAATGCGTAGACCCTTGGCTACAAGTGTGTGGAATTGTTTTTGGATCGGGCCACCCCTTTGGACGGAATAGGCCGAAATAGTTGTGAGCGCTACTAAACCCCACCCGAACCCTCATTTATTTTTCACGCAAATAGAGTTTCTAGTAATTTTTATGAAGTCCGAATTAAAATTTTTTGTGATATAATTTTACTTTAAGTAAGTTTCATGTTGTGAATTTGGCGCAAGGTCCATTTACAGAGTCCCATGTAATAAAACAATTATACTATTTTGTAAAGAAGCGCAAGATAAAAAGTTATGGTCTGGGTTTATTAAAGCAGTATATAATTATGTATATTACATAAATACTTATTTTTTGCTTATAATGTTTGTCAAATGAGGGATGTAATTAAGTAACTTAACAACTTATTCGGAATTTTGATTATAATAATTTAAATTGCAAACTCAATTTTGCGCTTTACTTTAGGGAATCTTTGTATTATCCGTTCAGTGTCAATTTCAATATCTAAGGGTCAGTTTCAGTGGCAATTTAAACTTAGATTACGTAAACTGAATTTAAAATTAACAGCTGACTGACATTTGATTGGCTAATCTTAGTTTAACGCAGCCACCACGACCGTGCACTGAAAAACTGGCCCTAAGTGTATGTGTAATTGTGCTAGACCTATCAGTCTTTTTTCATTCATGGTACTATAGAGCCATGTTTTTACCCGGCGAAGGGTAACTTCTTTCTGAAGTAGCGCTACTAGCTAGAAGTGTAGTCAGAATGCGGAGAAGTTTGTTAATCAACGGAAAAGCATATTTGTCGTCCCCATTTACCAAGAACTTCTGCTGTCGATTTTAGGTATGGCTTTTCGCTTACCTCATTTGTTCATCGTTCTGACCACACTTTATACTCTCCTACGAAACTGGTAGCGTCTTTTTGTAGCGTATTATATTCCCTAATTTTATATGTATGGAAGTAACAGTTCAACTCAAAAATGTTTATCTAATGTAGTATATTTCGGCGATCTTTCTCGGAGATCGAGCTAAATATAAATAGCGGTATAAATATTACCTTTCGATAATAATCTTCGGCGCTAGATGCACGATAATTAGCCCGAAAATTTTATCTATCCGCTCTCCAGGGAGGACAATGTCCAAATAGTATAATGCCTTAGCGATATCGGTGACTAATGCGGCAAGCGCTTTTTCTACGCATTTTGCTGTTATCCCCCTACGAATGTCTGGTTACACAGTTGAATGTGAAATTTTCTACTTTCACCGCGGAAATAAACAAAAATTAGTATCAAAAAGTTTGATTCGACATGCATACATATAGTTCCTTTCATAACTTTATGAGACTCACATATTGGCAAGATTTCACC
>NW_023458563.1:24728232-24730990 GCF_013731165.1 Rhagoletis pomonella
AAAAAAATTACCAAAGCGGAAACGCTGGTCATGATACTAATGTAGAATAAATAAACAAATAACGTCCAAAACTGCCGGGTAGACAAATTCTTGGTAGGTATGTATATGTAAACTAGTAATTTTTAGCAAAAAAAAAACCGACTTCAACTCCCATATAAAAAAAAATATATATATATATATCTCATGATCCGCTGATCAGATCTTAACCAGATTAGTATGGGACCACCTCTGAGACACTACCTTTCCGATGCAAAAAGAATTATCAAACATACAATTACTTCCATTAAACCCGGTCCTATGGATGTTAGACGCGCGAATTCATATAAGGTGGTGTACCGGAAAATGAATAAATAAAATATATGTATATCAGAAAATTAATAAGATGAAATGAAATTATTGTTTGATTTCTAACCAAACCTATGTATGTAACTCAATCGCCTAATGGTTTGCCGAACCGTAAACATATGTTTACACATCCAATTTCGTGAGTAGGTACCTGGTACTCACGCCTTTTTTAAGAAGATTCACTTCTATCATGTGTACGGTGTTACACACGCATTTTTTCCATAATTAGATAATTATTTTGGCGACGACTAAACTACATCACGTCTGGGATTGTTAGATCTATTTATATTTTTCGACCGAAAGATGAGTTCAAAAATACAAATCACCATCGACAGAGCGTTTAGATAACGAAGTACAGCTATGGTTGGTCCTTTTCAATGTGCTCCGACTATAACAATTCACAAATATTTTTAAGGGCCGGTTGTTCAATGTTTTAACCGGGGCTTCTACCTCCAATTTGTACTAGTCAGACATTGAACAACCGGCCCTAAAGCATAAAACAAAAAATCGCTGCGAGATTTACAAACATTTGAAAGGTGTTTAATAGTTCATTTCCACTGCAGTTTATGCCTATTGGAAAAAAAGCAGATTACAACTCGAAGGAGGTAGTTGCTATTATTAAGTACAAGCAAATGAGAGGAAAAAAACAAAAACGAATAAAGAAACCTTGCAGATCACCTCTTGTTAAAATTATCTAAACTCTTAACTGTAGTTAAGCGTTTGGTGGAAATGGGCTGTAACATACAGTCTTTTACATTAAGTATTTTACATAACTTAAAACCAAAACATGAAACCAGCAAATGTATCGTTAAACGATAGATACAATTTACTTTTACAATTTTATAAATGGGTCACATTCCTATTTAATCGCAAAATTTTAATTAGTCCTGTGAAATTATTTTCTTTCACCATTGGTTCTGGCAGGTAAAAATGATCCAAAATCCTGGTTTGTGGGACTGTAAGGGCTATGATCGAGCCGCCATATTGGGAAAAAGGGGTGGTTTCCTTAAATTACTATAGCTTCGTTCCCCACACTTTCCGGGCTGCTCCGGTAATTGGAGAGTAAAAATAAGTTACTCTCTCACAAGTGTCAAAAATGTGCCAACACGTGCCAAAAGTGCCCAGAGCGTGAGGAACGCAAAAAACCACATTTCGTGCCCGGAATCAACATATCAGCTCTAAACAATGATTTTACGTGTATTTATCTTATATGGCTAATAAAATTACCAAATAAGTACATTTTCTGAAAATTCTGTGATATTTTGCACTTTTGTTTTTATAAAATTTGCTTTCGGATTTAAACAACAACAGCAGTTATTTCAAATTGCCCTTTTGCACATTTGTGCCCGGAAAAAAAGTCCGGGCTGTTTCGTGCACAAAGAAGAAGATATTTACGATCCAAAAGTAGAACGTATTCGCTCTCTATTACCCATTTTTCTAGCGTGAGGAACGCTTTCTGGGCTGCTTTGGGCACCCGTGGGTACCCGCGGGCTCGTGTGGAACAAACCTTATATTGCGCACTCATACTAAAAGTTCTGAGTTGTCAAGGCAAATTGTTACATTAAAGAGCCCTTTCAATTTTTTGTTCTCTTAAGGTGTAGATACGATACATACATATGTATGTAAGTACACAAGCAAATCTGTTTGTTTTGTGCAATTGTAAGAAGGTTCAAAGTTATACATTTTTATAAGTAATAAGTTAGTATTAAAAACTGAAAAGAAAAGACTTACGTTAAAAAAAATTACCAAATTGAAAAAAGAATTATCAAATTACCAAACTCGTTCTAAATAGAAAAAAATTACCAAAGCGGAAACGCTGGTCATGATACTAATGTAGAATAAATAAACAAATAACGTCCAAAACTGCCGGGTAGACAAATTCTTGGTAGGTATGTATATGTAAACTAGTAATTTTTAGCAAAAAAAAAACCGACTTCAACTCCCATATAAAAAAAAATATATATATATATATCTCATGATCCGCTGATCAGATCTTAACCAGATTAGTATGGGACCACCTCTGAGACACTACCTTTCCGATGCAAAAAGAATTATCAAACATACAATTACTTCCATTAAACCCGGTCCTATGGATGTTAGACGCGCGAATTCATATAAGGTGGTGTACCGGAAAATGAATAAATAAAATATATGTATATCAGAAAATTAATAAGATGAAATGAAATTATTGTTTGATTTCTAACCAAACCTATGTATGTAACTCAATCGCCTAATGGTTTGCCGAACCGTAAACATATGTTTACACATCCAATTTCGTGAGTAGGTACCTGGTACTCACGCCTTTTTTAAGAAGATTCACTTCTATCATGTGTACGGTGTTACACACGCATTTTTTCCATAATTAGATAATTATTTTGGCGACGACTAAACTACATCACGTCTGGGATTGTTA
>NW_023458563.1:24731090-24731239 GCF_013731165.1 Rhagoletis pomonella
TGCGAAAAGTACCAAAAAACAAAAAAATGGTATTGTTTTCGTTTTGAACGACTCAAAATTTGCCTATAAAATAATCTTTTAAAGATTTTCACTTTTCGTGAAAGCTTTTGTTATTATAATATGTTTTACTATACTTTTATAAATATTCA
>NW_023458563.1:24731339-24732857 GCF_013731165.1 Rhagoletis pomonella
TCGGCGCAAAAATTTAAAATATTGGTTCCGTACGTCATGCGGACTGCGCCCCTCGTGCGGATGGGCGGGAATGGAGGGTAAAAACCGTTGGGATATTATTATTATTATTATTAATATAAATTTCAAGCTCTCTCATGCGGCCAGTTATATCTCCCCTCCAAATCAGCATCATAGCCCTATGGTTTTGGAGTTTGAATTTTACCAATATTTTGAATTACCGACTGCTAGTCAGACGGTTGCTTTTAACTACTCTTGTTGTAATTTTGCTGAATTGAATAATTTGTTTGATTTGGATTGGTCCCAGCTCTTTGGAAATGTGGATGTAACTGGTTGCTACGATATTTTTAAGTCTAAACTTTGTGATATTTGTGTGGGTCACATCCCAATTCTTAATTCGAAAACCGCTAAGCGTCCATGGCTTACTAAAGAACTCAAACGTATAAGGAATAAGAATAATAAGTTCTACAAAAGACAAAAGCATTCCAACGATGTTAATTTGCGTGAGCGTTGCGTGCTTTATAGAGCTCAATTTAACAGGCTCAATAAATCTTTGTATAGGAATTATATTCGCGGCGTAGAAAGCAATATCAAATCTAATCCCAAGTTCTTCTGGAGTTATATTAAATCAAAGAAAAATTGCTCTAATATACCTGCATCGGTCCAGCTTAACGGGGTGTCAGCCAACTCCATCTCCGAAGCTGTTAATCTTTTTGCTGATTTATTTTCTTCCAACTTTATTTCAGGTAATTCTGATAATGATTTTATTCCTGAAGATCTTTTGTCAAATTTAGATACTCCCATTAACTTCGGGAAATTAAAGTTGACAGACGAGGATGTAGCTAATGCCATTAACCAGCTTAAACTATCCACTAACACTGATGTAGATGGCCTCTCGGTTATTTTATTTAAAAGTTGTCCTTCACTATGACTGGAAATTGACTTTTATTACGCCAATTCTTAAAAGTGGTAATAAAAATTGTATTGATAATTATAGGCCGATTGCTAAGCTTACCGCTGTCTCAAAACTGTTTGAGTCCATAGTTAAAGATAAAATTTACTTTGCTGTTAAACATTTATTATGTCCCAACCAACATGGGTTCGTGCCGGGCAGATCTACGTTAACCAATTTAGCTGCTTTTACAGAGGACTGTTTGGAAACCTTTCAAAAGGGATTCCAAATTGACGCTATATATACCGATTTCTCTAAGGCTTTTGACAGGGTGCCTCATCGAATATTGATAGCTAAACTTGAAGGCCTGGGCTTTCATTCAGAGTTTCTGAAGTGGATCACATCCTATCTGTATAACAGACGCTGTGTTGTTCGTTTTGATGATGTATCGTCTTTTCTTTTGTCTCCTCCTTTGGTGTTCCCCAGGGTAGTGTCTTAGGTCCGTTATTATTTGTTATCTTTATTAATGATATATCTTCCTGTTTCTCAAAGTGTAAGTTTCTTCTATATACGGATGACCTGAAGATATACTATGAAATTAAAAATAGAGAAGACTCATTGATTCTCCA
>NW_023458563.1:24732957-24763997 GCF_013731165.1 Rhagoletis pomonella
GCAATTTTGACCATCGTTTATAATTTCGTAAGATATCTCAATAGCAGGGTGGTAGACATCTTCGGGCAAAACTAGTGGGTCACATTTATTTACAGCCGACTTAGATGCATCATCAACATAAACAAGATCTAATACTTTGCCAAACTTATTGCGAAGTACATTAACTTGATTCAGGCAGAGTTCAGCCATCTCCTCTAAAAATACGTTGTTGCACGCGCTAGACGAGAAAGGTACAATATCATTGTCAATGATGTTCCATGATACATTTGGTAAATTAAATTAAAGTCACCCAACACAATCAATGAATCAGAGGGTTTAATCATTGAATTAATTGATTTCAGTAAAGATACATGTTGTGAATACACTGTAAGTCAGATCGGGGAGGAATATAACATAGAGCTAAGTAAGTAAACCCCCTTCCAACCTGAACACGAATGCATTTGAATTCTGCAGATTCAATGTGTGGAAGACTAACTTCTTCAGATGGTATAGAAGAGTCTACGGCAAAGAGTACGCCACCGCCGACTCTGTCCTCCCGATCTTTTCTGTAGATATGATAATTATATGAAAGAATCTCTGAATTAAAAGTGTGAGGTTTGAGCCAAGTTTCAGTCAAAGAAATTATATTATAATTGATTCAAGGCCATTAAGATATAAATTCGTTAATTTAGTATTTATGCCTCTTACGTTTAGATAATAAATACTTAAAGCAGATTTAGTAATCAGTTTTTTGATTCTGTATTCTGACGGGGAATATTTGCTAAATTATTATTTTTGTTGGGCCTATACTCAAATTCACAAAAGAACTACTAAGCAGCATGTCAAAATTTTCTAAATTTACGTCTATTTTAAATGAAGAAATATTTCTTTCATATTTAAAATTAAATTTTCTGATGCGTAAGTTGACAGTTTTAACTTTGGATGAGATGTAAAACTTTATATCGTCCTCGGAAGTATCCCTCGAAAATCTAGATACAAATATAGACTTCTTTGGGGGAACCACAACCAGTCTCCTAGTATTAGACTCGATTACCGGCGGACGGGGTTTAGTAACTGAGTTACTAATTGAGGGTAGAGTAAGCGTTGGAAGATTAGATGGCGGTGCCACAACTTCAACGGGGGAAGGGGAAGATACTGCAGGGTCGTTATTATTAGAAGCAGACTTTGATATATGTTCTTTTGAGGAAGATAACTCCGTTGTCTGTGGACATGGAGAAGAAAGATTAATTAAGTCATTCGGAAGATTGTTCTGACGTGGAACGGTCCTTTCATTAGGCGGACTATGAAGACTATTGCTAAAACTGTCTATGGGATGAATGCTCCTTTTAGGAGGACACAAGCATAGTTTAATGCGTATTCTTCTTCCTTAGACTTTGATTTCTCATACTCTACGTCTACTTTTAAGAATCTACCTGTAAGGCTCTTGTCATAGGGTCTTTGTATTTAACTATCATATAGTCTGTAAACATCTTGTTTGTTGTTGATTAATAATAAATAAATAAATAAATAAATAAATAAATATCTGCATACTAAATTTCAAGTTCGTGGGACTTAAAAATTCCATGCCTATTGGATGTGCCATGCACTCTTTTCCAAACTCATTTATATATACCCTAATATGAGTACCTACCACTAAAATGGCTGCGTACGAAATTTTAAGTTCAAGCGACTTATAGCTCCGGAGTTATAGCTGATAAAACATTCCAGGTCCATGGGACGTGCCGCTCCCCCTTTTACAAACTCACTTATATATAGCCTACTATAAGCACCTACTATAGATACGTCTGCGTACCAAATTTCAATTTCACGTGACATATGATTCCGAATTTTTCACGCCTATGGGATGTTCCACTCAGTTATATATGCCTTACTTAAAGCGCGTACCGTAGATATGCCTGCACACCAAATTTCAAGTTCTTGGGACTTATGGTTCCCAAGTTATAGTTGATAAAAAGGTCCACGGCTATGGGATGTGCCACGCCCCTTTTTACAAACTCAAATATATATATAGCCTACTGTAAGCACCTACCGCAGATATGTCTGCATACCTAATTTCAATTTCATGTGCCTGATGGTTGTGAAATTACAGCTGATAAAAATTTCCACGCCTATGGGATGTGCCACGCCCCCTTTCACAAACCCCTTTATATATACTTTACTGTAAGCAGCTACCATAGTTATGTCTGCATACCAAATTCCAAGTTCATGTGGCTTATAGTTCCGGAGTTATAGCTGATAACATATTCCTATGGAATGTGCCACGCCCACTTTTACAACCTCATTCATATATACCCTACTATAAGCACCTACCATATGTATGACTGAATAAGAAATTTCAAGTTCATATGACTTATAGTTTCGGATTTATAGCTGAAAAAATATTCCACGCCTATTGGATGTGCCACGCCCACTTCTACAAACTCAGTTATTTATACCTACGGTGACCATAAATATATTTCGAAAACGCAGGACAATTTTTCAAAAAATTAACATACATATAATTGCGTAGTATAAAAATAACAAAAATATACTACATATATACATTCCTCGTCATTTGAATAGCGCACCCTTTTTTTGATTTTCTACCATACAAAGTATGCTTGACAAAATTTTTATATGGAAGAAAATGCGCAGCACCGTCAACAAAAAAAATTGTGGCCCCTATGTTTACTTATTTTTTTCAAAAACTTTTTAAATGGGATGTAGACGTAGAATATGCTATATTTTTATAAAAAGTTAATGAATATTAAACAAACAAAAGGAAAACTGTACCTACTAAGTATTGAGCTGAATAAAAATTTCTTAAAATCTCAGACCTTTTACTCAATTTATTCAAACAAAATTGGAGTAAAAGGTACACAATTTTAAGAAAAAGCAATCGCTTAGTTTTTATTCGTACGGCCCATTAAAAGGATGCGCTATTCAAATAACCAAGAGTGTATATTTCTTAATTATTAACCCAATTTTAAACTTTTAACATAAATCACATTTGCTTCATTGGTATTAATCTTTTAGTAATGAATATTTACAAAATTATAGTAAGGCATATAAGCAAATTTTTTAGGCAAACTTTGGGTCGTTGAACACGAAAAAATGGTTTCAAAGAAGTGTTTTCGAGTTTTGTTCGAAAAACGTATTTTTAGTACTTTTTCAATTAATCCTCAATATTTCATGAAATGACCAAAAGTTCGAAAGGTATTGATGGGCTCTTTGCAATAATATATATTTTTTGTGCAGATTGTGTTCTGTAACATCTAAATTTCTCATCAGATTTTCATTTACTGTAAAAAAAGAAAATGATCGTAATTTAAATTTTTCGATTTCGGTCGCTTGTAACACTAATAATTTTCATCGAAATCGGCAAAGTAATATATTTTTGTAAGAGGACTGTAGGTCGCTTATGTTGATTGGATAATTTTTTCATGAGATATTGACGAATAGGTCCGAAATGTACCAAAAACACGTTTTTCGAAAAAATTACGAAAACGCTTGTTTGAAAAGAAAATTGGCATGGAAAATATTTTTTTTCTTAAGCGATTACCACAAAATTTGTAGAAGTGTTATCGAAATATTTGATGCTGGTCTTCAATTTCCCGTCATCTGTTGTCCATAACCGTACAATATGTAGAACGCATTTACTAGTTGAACCTTCAAAACCAGCTTACCCTTATGTAGTTATCAATTAGTTATCACTCTGCTTTTATTTCGATTAGGAAAAGTTAATTTTAAAATATCGAAGAAAATGCGGGACAAAGGCAGGACACTTGGAAAAAATCAGTACACTTTGGGGGTTTTCTGTTTTGAAAAACTACGCAGGACAGACCTTTAAATAACAGTACCAGGACCGTACAGAACGGATGGTCAACGTATTTATACTATACTATAAGCACCTACCATATATATGACTGTATACCAAATTTCAAGTTCATGTGACTTATGGTTCCGAAGTTATGATTGATAACAAATTTCACGCCTATGGGATGTGCCACGACCACTTTTACAAAGTCATTTATATATACTCTACTGTAAGTACCTACCATATATATGACTGCATACCAAATTTCAAGTTCATGTGACTTATAGTTTCGAAGTTATGGCTGATTAAAAATTTCACGCCTATGGGAGGTGCCATTTCCCCTTGTCGTATCCCAATTTTTTTACCCTATTATAGGCCCAGGTGTCATGGCAATACTCTGTCAAAATTTTGTTCGATTCTGTCGGTCCGTTTAGGCTGCAACCTGGCACATACATACGTACATACTTCAACAAATAGTAGATATATCCTTCTCTTAGCGTAAAATAATTTTTGGGGATGTCTCGGCCACAGGGCCACCTATCGTTACGGTGACCATAAATATGGATTCAAAATGAAGGACAATTTTTCAAAAATATGCCTACATATATTTACGTAGTATAATAATATCAAAAGAGTATTTATGATTCAAAATTCTTAATACATTTTAAGCTTTGAATATGAATCACGTTTTCTTCATCGATATTAATCTTTTTTTACATGAATATTTATAAAAGTATAGTAAAACATATTATAATAACAAAAGCTTTCACGAAAAGTGAAAATCTTTAAAAGATTATTTTATAGGCAAATTTTGAGTCGTTCAAAACGAAAACAATACCATTTTTTTGTTTTTTGGTACTTTTCGCAGTTATTTATCAAAAATCGACGTATCTTTGGCTCAAAATTTACTGTAATGATATATATTCCTTATCGAATTTTTAAACTAATGAAAAAATTATGGAATAAAACTGCGTATTTGATTGAAAATCTCACTTTTTTCGACTTTGACGACAAAATGCAAATGGTCGCCTGTAGCACTAATAATTTTCATTGAAGTCGCCACAAGTTATATATTTTGGTAAGAGGCACATCAATACCCTTCGAGCTGTAAGTCGCTTACGTTGATTGGGAGATTTTTTCATGATATATTGAAGAAAAGCTACGAAAAGTACCAAAAACACTTTTTAAAAAAAAATCCATCCATTGTCGGATAATTTTAAAATAACGATTAAAATGCGGGACAAATGCCGGACACCTGGAAAAAATTAGTACATTTTCAGGTTTGAAAAACTACGCAGGACCGACCTTTGAAAAATAGTACGGTCCTGCAAAAAACAGAACGGATGGTCACCGTACCTATCGTGGAAGTTTCAAGTCCAAATATTTATTTTAAATTGCCTAAATTGTATTCTCAATATGAGCCAAATCAGCAAGTAAATGCAATTTTTATGAATATCCCGACCCCAGCGCCACCTAGCGATTAAATTTTTAGTCGAAATATTTCCCTTCAAGGTGCTGAAATACCTTCCAAATATGAACGAAATCGGTCCAGCCGTTTAGTAGTTTAGTGACATTCAATATACGGAAAACTCTATGAAATTGTGAAATCGTGACGTCTCAGCTTTCTTCATTTTTCGGCAAGAACAAAAAATTTCAAATCAAAATCAAAGAACATTCTTCTATGATCTTGCAACTTCAGCATTGGTCCGATGTTCCATGTTCCCGTACCGTGTGATCTCTTAAATTTCGTTCAAATGAAGCCATTGATATACCTATCGTTTTCCTTCTTGGACAGATGTGGTCGAATCTTTCTTTGTCAATTCGCCACTTTTACAATTCGTCTTAATATTTATGAATTAGTTTCTTTGAGTCTTACTGCTGTAATAACGGCTGCCTCGAGCAACTTCGTCAATCGGAGGTAGATGCAAGATCACGCTTACGCAGTCTGACGGTCTATATATGCATACTTAAACGCATCCTTGATTTAGCAATCTGAAGAGTAAATTCGTGTTTCTATATATTTCGGGTGCAGCGTCATCCATTGGGTCCCTTTTGTTCAAAACCTTTGCTTGTCACGAAATGAATACGAATTATGAATTCCAATGAGATTTTATCAAAAATACGGATTTTCTAAATACCCAAACTCCAGCGGTTCATTTTTAGCAAAGGAATTTTAGGAATTTAGGAATTTAGCTGCGAATTTGAACGAAATCTTTTAATAAATACGACTTTTATAAGTAACTCTACTCCAGCGCCACCAGCGTGTTTTCTAGTAGCCTATAACCATATACGCAAGGTATAACCTCCGACAATTTGACTGGGCTCTATTGAGTGGCTTTTTAACTCAACTCCAGCACCACCTAGCGGGTCCGTTTTTCGCAAGTGCTTTTTCATCATGCTTACGAAATCGGTTCATAAATACAACTTTTATAAATAACTCGCCTCCCGCGCCACCTAGCGGCTCCGTATTTTGGTAAACGTATTTTCCATTATGCTGAAACTATACCTTTTGAATTTGAAAGAAATCGGTTTATGAATACGACTTTTATAAATAACTCGACTTCCGCGCCACCTATCGGGTCTATTTTTGAGGAAACGTGGTTGTCTTCATGCTGGTAGCTTACATTTTGAATTTAAAAGAAATCGGTTCATAAATACGATTTATATAATTATCTCGACCCCAGCGCCACCTGCCGAGTTTTCTGCTAGCCTATAATAGGACCTTATATGCAAGATATAGCCTCTCAAAATTTGACTTAAATCTATGCAGTAGTTTTGAGTTAACTCCGAACAAAGAAAACGGCTATTATTATACAGGGTGTCCCGGAAGTAACGTGTTCCTCTAACACAGCTTCAACATCTACCGTTGCAGGACGTCCTGTTTCGCCGCCACGCCTTCCAGGTATGCGACCTTAAAAAAGTGAAAAATGATAGTTAACAAGCAAGCAAACAAGAAAGGTGTAAAAATCACTTACCTTCATATATTTCTCTATGGGTCCGGGCAAATACTTCACGACCCGGATGTCGACGATTGGGGTATCGCTCTGCATAGAGTCTTTGAGCAGCTCTGGCATTACAGCAAGCTTCAACGTAAATTAGGTGAATATCCGCATATTCATGCGACGTATACTGCGTGTTCTCTGTCATAGTATTAATAACACAATGTTCGAAGGGTCCAATTTCACAAAATCCACTTTCACTAATTCCGGTAAGTAACATAAAATAATGTCAGAAGCAAGTAATTATGTACCTTTGTACTATTTAGCATGTCATTTGACGGTAACAAGAGCAAATTCAATTTAAATCTATTAAACACATTCTAGCGTGTCTCAGTTCTTTACCCACAAAAGCGGCTATAACTTTTTTTTTTTATTCAAAACAGTAAGTGTGGCACCTTTCTGAAATTTTTATTAAATGAGCAGTACATTTTTTTTCACCCGAGATAGTCAAAGTTGGGGAAGAAAATATCAAAAAGTTAAAAATCCAGAAATAGTCCTAATTTTATTATGGTTCCTTAATATATTTCAACTACATTGCATTTGAGTATGGAGAGGCAACTATCTGAAAGTATTTTACATAAAAAATTTACTAAGTATTGCCCGGTTTGTAGTTGCAGTTAAAGAAAACACATGAAAAGGCACGTTTTTTTTAATTTCAAAAAAATGTAAATATTTCAAAAACGGTGACACTTTTACCTGAAAATTTTTTGTTTATCAGTGAGCTCACCACCCCACCTACCTTCCCCTAAAGTTTGGCACGTTACTTCTGGGACACCCTGTATATATATAGAAGATATATATACGAAAACATATTGCATGGAACTGAATTTGACATAACTCGGCTTTGAAGCAAGCTATCGGGCTAATTTTTGGCAGGTGTATTTATCCTTATGTAGCGAATGTATATTCTTAGTTTGAAGCACATCGGCCTATAAATGCGATTTTTTAGTATAGCTCGACCCCTGCGCCACCTATCGGAAAAGTTAAAAGTTTGTGCACTCCTCCTCCGAAACACCTTTCCAACAAAGCAACAACCATTCGAATCGGTTAAGAAACATAGGAGAAAATTGTTCCCAATTATTCATGCTTGCCTATTTATATATAGATTACATACGCTACAATTTTTCACATATTGCTTAAACTGTTTTATCATTAATTACCAATAATATTGTTGCCTAATTTGAGCCAAATTTTCTCTATAATTTCTGCTCGCCCTATTATGAGTTGATCGATGATTATTCCTTGATCTTCGCTATTAGTTATATCGTTAGGAAATGATTTAGAATACAGAAATTTCATTGTAGGGTATGCCTCCCGTAAAACATGTTTGATTTCATAAAGCACTTCAGGTGTGCAAAATATTCGCGCTACTAGTTTTGGATTTAAATATTCAGTCAAAACTGAAGTAATATTTTCGGGTAAGTCGAATTCAATCAAAAACAGTTTGTTCTTAAATGTCAAGATGGTTTCTAAAGTTGTAATCCTCGCCCCTTTATCAATTAATATTTGCTGTTTAAAATGGTTCAACGGTTTTTTTGTTTCATGATTTTGATATTCATCACTACTCTCTACGGAATGCTGAGTATCTGTTAAATATTCACTTGAATCGTCTTCGTCATTATCAGAATCTGTAACATTATTTAAAATTTGTCGCGATAAGCCGTCTGCAACTACATTTGTTGCGCCTGGTTGGTAAATTATTTTTGGCGAAAATTCCTCGATAAATGCCCTCCATCTTTTAATTTTAATGTTTGGATTCCTTTCGGAGATTGCAAATGATAACGGTTGATGGTCAGTATGGATTTTCAAATCGCTTACAGTTTTCAAAGCCCAAACTATAGCAAACAACTCCTTTTCATTCGTAGCATAATTCAGTAGAATTTAATGTTTTTGAAATAAATATAATGGGTTTTCCTTCATGTGATAACACAGCTCCCAAAGCTACGTTCGATGCATCAGTAGTTAAAATAAATGTTAATACAATTTTTAGGTTTTCACCAGCAGCTATTCCCTCTTGGTCAAGGTTAACTATCTTTTTTTTTTTGATAAATATTGCGAAATTCTCCCGTTTTCTTCCTGCAAATGTTTAGTTAGTGGTTTTGATATTACCGCGTAGTTTTCTATAAATTTTTTATAATAACCCGTCAATCCCAAAAATCTCTTTAACTGACGTAATATTTTTTGTGTTGGATAGTTCAGTATTGTTTCGACTTTTTTCGGATCAGTTTTGAGAACATTTTTGGCTACCACATATCGCAAAAATTCCACCTCCTCTTGGTAAAATTTTGACTTTTCTGAAGATATTTTCATATTTGCCTTCTTGAGTATTTCAACGACTGTATTCAAATGTCTTTTGTGAACTTCTAAGTTTTTTGAAAAAATTATGGCATCGTCAACATAGACATGGCAAAATTTTCCTATAAATTCTTTTAATACGTTACCCATTGCTCGTTGAAAAATACACGGTGCATTTTTCAAACCAAATGGCATTCGTAAAAATTTATATTTCCCGTCCTGAGAATGCTGTGTTCTCTATGTCACTTTCGTCCATTAGTATTTGATAAAACCCGGACTCCAGATCAATTGTAGAAAAATATCTAGATTCCCCTAAACTTGCGAGTATTACTTCTGGGTTTGGCATTGGATATCTGTCTGATATGAGTTTTTTGTTTATTTTCTTAAAATCGATTACCAATCTTAATTTCGGATTTCCGTCTTCATTTATACCTTTTTTTGGTACAACCCACACTGGAGAATTGTATGGACTTTTACTTTCCTTAATTATTCCTTATTTTAGCAGATTTTGAATTTCGTTATTAACAAAATTGTTCACTGGCATTGGATAAGGTATTGTTTCGACCAGATTGGCCTTTCCTCAGTTGTTCGTATTTCCGCGTTGATATCAGTACGAAAAGGTAAATCCAAATTCACATCGCCATGTGCCATGCAGATTTCTCTTCTTACTTTCTCTTGCAAATTTTGTATTAAATTTTCCTCCTCCTTAACAATTCTGCCCTTATCTTTTCCAAAAGATAATTCCGAAGCTACTGACTTCAAATTATACAGTATGTTTTTAGAATCGGAAGTGTTTTTGTTTGCTCTTCCCTGTTTACTTTTTATCTTGCCGATTTTTACTTCGGCTGGCGTGGTAGAACTTTTTCGTTCCGCAATATTAATTTTATTTATTTTGCCGAACTTTTCCGTTCCACAATATTAATTTTATTTATTTTGCCGATATTACCATTGGCTGGCGTTGTAGAACTTTTCCGTTCCACAAAATTAATTTTATTTATTTTGCCGGTATTACCATCGGCTGGCGTTGTACAACTTTTTCGTTCCATAATATTAAAATTTGTTTCCTTTGTTTCTTTATTATGCTGGTATGATTCTTCAGCTGGCATTTCAGGACCTTTTTGCCCCAAATAAACTTACCTTTATTATTATTTTTTAATATTACCGATATAATTAACTTGGTAAACATCTTCTTTTTGCTGGTATTTATCATCAGCGGGCGTTGTAGGGCGAGGTTGTCCCACAGATTTTATTTTTATTGCCGATATTTTCTTCGGCTGATACTCTTATAGTTTTTTCCCCCAAATTATAAACGTTTCCTTCCCTGTTTATAATTATTTTGTGATTTTCTAGACCCAAGACTGCATTTACTTTTGTTAGCAGGTTATAACCTATTAGGAGGTCTGACTCCAAGTTATAAATTTCATAAAAAATTTCCTTTACTCCGAATAAATTGATTTCATAGTAATTTCTTATTATAGTAAAACCATTACTGGTTTTTATTTTTTTATAAATATCTAGTTCCTTTGGATTCTTATATATTCCGGACTTAATGTAGCACGACGTTGCCCCTGTGTCTACTAAAATTTTAAAATCTTTTTTTATAACTCCAAATAAATATATGGCAAGCTTATTGTTGGCCTAAAAAATGGTCCTCAGTTATGGTGTTAACACGTTGCACTTTCTGTTGCGGTTGGGCGCTTGTTTGCGCACTTTCATTCTCCCGATTTTGTACATTATTATTTTGCCAGTTCGTCCTATTATTTCTCAGTGTGTGTGCATTTCCATAATTTGTTTGCTAATTTTGTATTTGTAATGACGGATCTACGTCCATCGGTTCCGTGCGATTTTGATAATTGAAATTCGCTACCTGAGGATTCCTTTGGGTATACCTCAAAGTATTCTGAAAAGTTTGGTTTCTTCGGGAATCCTTGGGGAAGGGTTTGAGAATTTTTCTGAATTGGATAATTATGTTGCGAAAAATGTAAAGCGAATTTGGAACGCATTTGGTTGGAATATAACTCCTGTGCTTTGGCCAAAGCATTGGGTAAATCGCATGGTCCCAAAGTAAAAAGAATTTGGTCCAATGGGTGGTTTAAACCTGTTATAAACGTACGCAGAGCTGTTTCCCTATTCTTCGTATTAAATTCCCTAGTAATGGCAAAGTTCATGCCATGAGTCATAATAGTTTTATTTATCAAAAGCGTTAGTTTTTGATTGACCACATTGTAGAAGTCTATCAAGGATTTCGATAGTTGTCTCAGGACACTCATCTCTTGTTCTATTATGTGTCTTTTGTCTGCGAACGCAAAATCTAATCGACTTAGAATCAAGGTTTACGACTGTACCATGATTGGTCAGAATGTCGTTTGCTTCTTGCGTTATTTTGTTTCTCACGATTGTCAAAGTGGCAAAGTACTTCCTATTTCCCCTCGTATACGGGCAAATCTAAAAAATAGGTACACTCTCCAAAAAAAAATTATTTTTTAAATTTGTGAGCACACCTATGTTTTATATAACACTTTATTCGTATTCTCTTAATAAATTGATTAATATGTATATGTGTAATTCATTTTCATCAAGTGCTTCAAAAATTAGACGAGGAATAAACATGAAATAGAAAACAAAAGAATAAGCTGGGTTCAAATTACTTTGTTCAAGTTGTAAATTTTGAGCAAAGTTTTTGAAAGTTGCACTCACTTAATTGGGACGTTCTACATTCAATGGCATCCCCCGTTTTGCCAGATTTTCTCCGGTTTTCGAGATAACGCTATTTGAAAATTTGATTAAATTTTATCTATTTTATAAATAACTCCCTCAGTTTTGAAGTTATTTTACTAAAATTTTGCACATGACGGTTTTTTAATATTATCTTAATTATTCCTTAAAATTATCGAATGTATAGCTCCAATACAACTGATTACTCAGATATGTATTTTTGCGCTATAACTCTAACTTCATATCTGAATAATAAATTGTATGCGTGCTATATGTTAAAGTGAAATTATACTAAATTTTTACCTGCTTAACTGGAGGGTTATAACGCAAAACAACATCTCTGGACAATCAGTTGTATGGGAGCTAGATTTTAGAGTGAACCGACTTCGATGATTTTATGAGATATAACCGTGTGCAAAATTTTAGTAAAATATCTTCAAAACTGAGGGAGTTTTTTTTATTAAATAGTTCAAATTTAAGCAAGGTTTCAAGTACCGCTATCTCCAAAAGTGGAGACAATCGGACAAAACTGGGGACGCCATTGAATTTAGAAGGCTCCAATTAAGTAGGAGCAAATATCAGAACCTTTGTCGAAAAAAAATTGATTTGATACCGCGCTCGAAATATTCTGACTACAAGAAGGAGCATAATTAAAGGTACTAAATCGGGGTTTTTACACACTTCTAGAGAACATTTTTTTAAGCATTTTACAGGTATATGCAACGTTATAAGGACTAGTAGTTATAAAAATATTTAGATCGTTTCGACGAATTTTCCAAATGTGCCTTCAATTAACATATTTTTGGAATAAAAATTACGCTCAAGATCGCAGAATATTTTATCTTTAAAACTTGGTTTATTCTGAAAGCACACCTCTTGCTAAGGTATCAAATTATTCGTAACTGTTTGTAGAATACAATACATACATAAAAAGTTCTTAAAATTAAATGCTTCAAAAACTGTACGCGATAAGCCGAACATTTTGAAAATTGTGAAATTTGGAGTTACAGACTTTGAGCTACCCTCCATCTCGTTATTTTTTAATGCACACTTTTCTTATCTACTACATATAAAGTATACACATAAGTGCTAAATGCCCATTAAATTTCAAATCAGAATATGGGGTGCTTCAAAAGTTATGACATAATTAATTTTGCCCCTCTTAAAAGTTACATAAAAAATTCACTTGTTTTCATTATTTTTTTAAATTTAAACACCTATAATTCAAAAGTTATGCAGCAAATTGATCCACATTTTTTGAGGCTTCAAGTATACGTGAATGAATTATATTCAAAAGCAACCAGCTTAATAAAGTTTCCAATAGTAAAAATAAAGGTAAATAACACCAAGGTTACCTGTTTTTTAGATTTGCCCATATAATGACATAGAGTTGTTGGCCGCCTCACGCCAACTAACGTAATTATTAACTTTTCCTTTAAATTCCGGAAGGGACTTTATTACCTCCAACGTTGCGTCGCAAATTATACTGGGTTCAATCGTTTCTGTCACGTATTCAGTAACATTGTTTGTTCTGTTTAAAGCCTCTAACTGACGTCTAACTTGTTCCACCTCACTACGTAGTGAGGCAGTACTGGCTACTATTAGTCTCGATACCACATCCATATTGGATGCGTTATTGATGACATTGTTTGTAATCGGCATTATTGAAAATCTGTCTATTAAACTTTCCAGCTTGCTTACTATTTCATATATCTCTTTGATACTTAAATCTGCGCAACTGTCTCTGACTCCAAGGTCTCTTGATTATAAAAACCTTCAAGAGTAGCTCTTTTATTCTTTCCCTAAACTTGAAAACTGCTGCCATGCAACTTATTTCCCTCTCGTCGCTACCTATGTCTTCGTCAAAAATGCCCTTTCTCTTTAAAACCCTTTTTATAACCTCATCAGAATGTTCTTGTATTCCTAAATTTTCTACCATCCTATTTATCTCATCATAGTCTAGGTCCGCTGGTAGAGCGTCCGTCATATCTACTTAATAAGAGTAATGAAATACATAAAATAAAACTATTCTTACGTATGTAAATACTATTCACTTCTTTATGAACAATTTATTTATATATTTTTGCAAACATTTCTTTCTTAAATTTTGTGGACACTTTGCCCTACTGTGGTTTTCCCTACACATTTCACAATAATACAATCGTTTGCATCCTAAACTACTGGGCCTATTTCCCATTAAATATTCTTATATATTTTCGCCTTGTATCTCCCTCCGTTCTATCTTCTTACCACCTTCGGTTCAATTCTCGTATCACCTTTACTTTTATCCTCATACCATCTTAAGTTAAATCCTCGTGTCACCGTTTTGGTGCTTTATTTTTTTATTTGTTGCGGGTACGCGGAACGACTTTTTTTGTTTGTTATAGTAACGAGATTTTTGTCTCCTTTTTTTCTTATATATTTTTTGTTTTTACTTTTCTCGCATTTTTCGCGATACTTGTATGTTTGTTTGGTTTCGTAACGCGGAGATTTTTGGCTCTCTTCGCGGTTACCAATTTTTTTTTTATAATTTTTTGTTTTTATATTTCTCACATTTTTCGCGATACTTGTTTGCGTTTCTGTATCCGTAACACGGAGATTTTTGTCTCCTTATGCGGTTACTACAGAATTAAAAAAAAACTTTATAACATTTTGTTTAAAACGTTAAAACGCTTATTTTTGGTCCCCAGGGAGATGTCACTAGCCGTACTTTGTTTTTTCGGGCTTTTTTTACAACTCCTGGCAGGATGGCCACTTAATATTCCAGCGAAGCGCGGAAGGTTTTTAAAAAGAACAACCTCGTTGCGTGGCACGTCAGTAAAACGGAACTGCCTTCTTTATTAATCTTTCCTTTTTATACAATATTTCACATAAGTCTAAATACAAAAGCCAAGCTTAAATTCTAGGAAGTGCAAAGCTAGATGTTAGATGATGTGCTTTTAATTCTATTATATATCGCAATTCTACAAAAAGCAGACCATAGGTGTTAGGTGATGGCCGCTTTCTAATTGCCAATGTGCCATTTATATATTTGGTAAATTTGCCTAAGTGATTCAATTAAGTTACAGTTGTTTACATCAGGCCTTCCCAAAGTGGGTGACGCTAGTGGCTAGAGTATACTAGTGGTGCGGGCCAATTCTTTAGACTTTCCATACACAACGCAAGCGGTTTAATTAAACTTCAACATGGCGGCCAGAAAATCAAAAAATTTTATTTTTATTAAAATTACCTTCAGCGGCTCGTCATACTCCATACACAACACAAATAGCTTGCAGCAAAGGGATATTTCGCTCTTAAGCATAGTTCCCCAGTACGTTTTGTCAACGCAAAATTGAATCAGCAAATTTTCAGAAAAATAGATGAAAACGTACACTTTTCACAACCACTTTCGGTACTTTTGTAGATCTAATCCGAGTTTCATCCACTTTTCTTCCCGTTTTCGGATTAATGTTCCGACGACGAAATTTTTGAAGCTATGTCGGCCGCTGTGGTGTAGTGGTAAGCAGTGCGCGCTTCCGCTCCGCTGCGCCTGGGTTCAAGCCCTGGTAAAAGCAACATCGAAAAAAAAAATAGAAAAAAGGTTTTTTCTTAACAGCGGTCGTCCCTCGGCAGGCAATGGCAAACCTCCGAGTGTATTTCTGCCATGAAAAACAGCTTCTCATAAAAATACAATCGCCGTTCGGAGTCGGCGTAAAACTGTAGGTCCCTCCTCTTTGTGTGACAACATCAAGGCGCACGCCACAAATCGGAGGAGAAGCTCGGCCAAACACTAACATATGTGTAAGCGCCAATCTATTATTATATTATTATTATCGACAAATTTTTACAAAACAATGGTTTGAAATGGAGCAAGTGTGCGGATATTTTCGGTGGTTGGAAAAACGAAAGGAGCGTCTAGGATGAAGCAAGAGGCAGAAAACGCTACGAGAAGTCTCTGTATGATCCCTCGGTATTCCCTGGCGACTAGGAAGATGCCGCCACTAAATTTAAAACCCGAATTGGATGACGCTGCGAAGATAACAGAGGCCTGCGAAATTAAAATACATCTCTGGTTTTTTAAACAAAGTAATCAGAAAGACGTATGTAGCTTCGAAGTTAACGCTAAGAAAATTGATAGCAGCCGGTTTCAGTAGCAGTTTCCATATAACATTCAAAAAAGTAAAATCATTTTTCACTTAAATTGCTTTCGTGAATTAGCTGTCAAAATTATATTCATAGCGTTAACGCGCATTACCAGCGTTAACTTGGACGGTTTGAAAAAAAAACATTGTCGAATAATTTCCCAACATTGACTCTGAGGATGGCTTCAGTTGGCACGATCGCTGAGAACAAAATCGTATGCTGTTGATAGTTTTAAAATATTTTAAATAGATTCGGCTCACAAACGCCTCTATAGACAGTCGGAAGTTTTTAATAAATTTGTAGACAAATTCCTTAAATATATTTTATGTCAAAATATATTCGAAAGACTACACCTAAACCCCCTTAAACATTTTCTACTCTTGGCCAGTTTACCAAGCACTCATCCCTTGACGAATCGTTGAATCAGAACTCCGTTGTACTCATTTTTACCACGGTTTTATAAACTCGTTTCTTTTTTATTTCATTTTAATTTGCACAAATTTACATACGATCATTTACGTTCGATAAATGTACGTCCTCTGACAACACCAAATGAAAATTCGTCCGATCAGCACTTTCGACCACAGTCGAAGATCAAATGGAACTCATAATAGGGGCCTTACTTTTACATTTCTATGTGAGGCTGCATTTTTAACAAATGCTTTCATAAACAAGTAATTTTTAAACAAAAAAAAAAAACAAAACCGATTTCAATTCCCATCTAAAAATTTAAGATTTATAGTTAATCTATTCATGATCCAATGATCTGATTTAAACCAAATTAGACCACTTGTCAGGTAAGAGCTTTCCTTTAAAAAAGAATTATAATAGTCGGTTAACGTGGTTCCAAGTTATGCGGTAACATACATAGAAAAAAAATAACATAAAAATATTCCGACGAATCGATAACCTTCGTAAAATTGTCAAAGCTCCCAATAAACTTAAAGGAAATAATGAAAACATCAAAACGATTTCAGTCCTCACATGAAAACTAAAGGAGCATAAAGTTTGCATTGTGTTTTCTTGTTTTCGTAGACATTTGAAGACTAGGGGTGCCGCGAAATTTTTTTAGCACAACAAGGGTGCCGAGGTGAAAAAAGTTTGGGAACACCTGGTTTACATAACTGGTAAGTATTAAAAATGAACTGTGGAGTTGTCTCCTGTGCGCTACCCAATGGCTAACGTGTCATTGACATATTTGACACATATGCCTAAGTGGCTCACTGTTTACTTAGCGGGTAAGTACTACGGGTGATTGGTGGCGTTAATTTGCACGCTCACTGCCTATGCACGCAACGTGTTCACTAGAAAGCGCCTGCTAGAGCAACTACATAACAATTGGCTCATATTTCAGACTTTTAACGTAACCTCATATAATAATGAGGACATTTATGATATTTTTAAAGCATTTTTATGTTAAGTTTTGCATCGGAGGTATGTGTTAAAATAATCCCATTAATTCCATTTTTTGAAGTTCACATACAACATTATTACCGGGGAACGGATTTTTAGAACCTAACAACCTACAAATAAAGGGGAAATAGGCAGGAAAAGGGACTAGAAGGCAAAATAAGGTACTAAATAAAGACAAAAACCGAAAAATAATCAAAAAATACATTTATTTAAGAAATGTTTATTTTACAAGCAAAAAGAGGAAAACCATGAACTACACAGTTTCATTATATCAAAAATGTTTACTTTGCATCTTTGACTATTTTCTCCATTTGAGTTTTTAACTCGCAAAACTTTAATCTCTATAGTTGTAGTAACATTGAACCACAAGATGCATTTTGAAGTTTTCTGGTAGCATTTTTATTAGGTGTCCGCCAAGAAATGCCTTAAATGTACTAAACGTGCGCTCGACGTGAGTTAATACAAGTGGCGCCCAATTTAAATATGGAACTTTTAAAACTTTCATATTATCAGGAATAACCCTGCATGGAAAGCTACTAGTTGTGAATGCTACCAGTTTGCATTTCAGCCCAACTAGTTCACGTTGTATCCTTTTTCAATGTTAGCAACTGGTATTTTTAACATGGCAGTGTCATAGGAGATGTCAATTGCCCACTCCTGCATCAGCACGCTACCAGTAGAAATACTAGTATTATCATACCAGTTGACGGGATAGACTGCCTATTCATCCCCCGTGAAAAGCATAAGTTTGCCATTTTGCTCGTGGCGCTGCAACTGTGGCAATGGTCGACAGAGTAATGCTTCGGCACGCCAAATAAAGAGATCCGAGTTCGAATCTCAGTAAGCGAATCTTTTCTTTATTTCTTATTTATTTATATCTCTTGTTATTTTTAAATGTATTGTTTTAAAAAGAACAAAGAATTATTTTAATATTTTTACGGTATTTGAGTATTTAGGTTTTTTCCAATTGAAATTCAATTTATGTACAATTTTTATTTTATATTTAAATTGAAATAATTATTTAAATTAATTTACTTAGTTTACTTTAACAACCTCCAAGCGCACTCGAACCTGAGATCTCAGAACCAGAATCGATAGTCTTCACTCGACGCCACAGCCGACATACGAGATGAAAGCAATTAACCGCATTTTAGTTTTGGTTGTGGCTATTCAAACACAGATGTCGCTGATCGCATAAGTTGTTCGAAATAGCCGGCATGGTAGGCCGTCGCTTTAGCACATACTAGTTAATGAACTAGTATTTATACTGACTGGTTTGGAATTTCACTGCCAATAACAGATTAAAGGAATTTTAATTTTTAATTTTTTTAAATTTGTTTGAGCAAAATCGGACTAGTGGTTCTCGAGTTATGTCAAAAAAAGACCACGAAAGGTGACAATTCCCCCTATATGATAGTTACTAACTTCAAATCGATATATCTCGATTCCTAGACGTGACCCAGCGAAACGCCGGGCCACGTATAACTTGTTTTTGACCGATATAACATTTCCCGTTGGATTCATCCCATCCCGATTTTGACTGTCGCATAGTGTTAAAGTCCATGACGAACTGTTATGACTTCCCCATTTAATACCAGTTTTCGAACTAGAATTTCTACCAACTAGTTTACTTTTTTCTACGAGGAACTGGTATAATTATGGTCCATAACGAACTGGTATGACTTTTATCCTTAAATAATAGTTCATGAGCTGGAATTTGTGCATATTGGTTCAGCTTTTCGCTGCTGGGAAGGGCTTGCCCTTTACAATTAAAGTAAGTAAAGGCGAATACATATCTTAAAAAAGGCAAAAAAATTCAACTTCAGATGTGTATATATGAAATAAGGGAAAGCAAAATCGTGGTCATTCTTAATTCCATAAAATCCGTTCCCTGATTATTACAAATATATGGGAAAAATTTCGGAATTATATATGCATCGGTGCAGTTTTTATAGGATTTTTAAGACGTCTTTGAGGTTAGGTTTATAAATAAATCATAAATGTTGCACACCGAACATTGAGGTTATACGCCGACTCCTTCTATTTTTCCAAAAAAATTTATGGGGCTGTGGGCTGTACCACTGTGCGACGTTGAACACCTGAACAATCACAATAAAAAAATTATTATACATAAAATTTACATACTTATGGTTGACTGATGGCGCTAGAACCATACAGATGCGCGTGAACTCCAAAAAGATGGACTTGATCAGATTATTTTAACACATACCAAGCTTAACCTAAAAATGCCTTAAAAATACCACAAATGCCTTCATTATTATATAAGTTTATGTTAAAAGTCGCAAATATGAGCCAATTGTTAGTTGCTTCGGTACGTGCTTTCTAGTGCACACGTTGCTCGCAAAGGCGGTGAGCGTGCATGGTTCACGATGCGTGCGCGCTGTGACAAATGGTGCCGTAAGTCAAAAACAGAACAGATCTAACAAATTTTTTTTTATAAATATTTTCTTCAATAAATGCATATTTCGAAAATATAGACGAGATAGAAAACACTCATTGAGAACATATTTTTAATGCAACTTGAATATTTATGTTCTATTTTATTTTTTTTTTATTTCTAAATTACAAAAATATATTTTTTTTAAGTTCTAATGTCACTTCGCTTACAAAAAAAATTTCATCAACTTTCGTCAAATACTTTAAGAGATAATGAGTTTTGAAAAAAAGATTGCTTAAAACTATATTTGCCTATAAAAACTTTTAAAATTAAAATAAAAAAAAAATTCTCAGAACCCCTTTCACATCTATAAGCCTCTCTACCCACAAATTTTCACGCAAAAATTCGAACTTGACTGAAATCTGAGGTCTAGTTAAGAAATTTTCACCCAACTACAATTGACTCTACTACTACTTTTCTACGACCCATTGTTCCCACAATTCCTTAAAATAATGAAACTTGCCTGTTTATTAAATTTTTTGTTTGCTGCAGAAACAATTTTGCTTTTTTGATAATCAACGAAACAAAATTGTTGTTGACATATTTTTCTGCTAATTAACAAAATGAAATTTTTTTCATAAACACATAGGCTGCGTTTCTTTATACATTCCAGCTAATCCCATTTCACAGCCAGAATAAACAGAATGCGTTTAAAATATACGTTAACATATCATCAGGAACGTTCTAAAGAATAAGTAAACAAAAAAGTTTATTCCAAACGTTCAAAATGAATAAAGAAATGCAGCCAAAATGTTAACATTATCGCTGTAAAAAGCAAAAGCGATTTTGTATTTTCGTTTATTGATGAAATTAACGTTAATATGCAGTCCCGGTTTATACTATGTTCACATTGAAATTATAACTCGAGTTTAACGTTTTGAGTTTATGAACAACCGTCAAGTGTTCTCATTGGGGTGTTTAATAAACTCAGACTCCAATTTTACCTTTGTTTGTTTACTTTTCCTTATTCACATTTAGCCTGTTCCGGTACTCCAGGATTTATACAGAAATAGTCCGATGTAGCCGTGGGGTAGAATACCAACCGTTTAGCCATAAAGAAATAAAAAATGTAGCTAAATAAAACTTTTCATGCTGATTTCAACCATACCAAGATTATTTGGCGCAAATAAAAACTAAAGCCAATAAAAGAAGTTAATGTTCAACTTTTATATTTTTATATTTATATCTCGGAAAATATTTGACCGATCGCAAACCTTTTCGAAAACCTTTTTGGTTATTAGGTATTTCTGGCTTACAAACATAAAAAAAAAGTATGTACACCAAGTGAAATACCCTCTAATTACCTTTATTTCGACGTTATTAGTTTTTTAATAGGTTATATTGTTCAGAACATATTAATATTTAAAAAAATAAAAAAATAACTTTAACCATTGATATCTTCTTTATGTTTTACTTCCGCCTCATTTTTGGGTTTTGCGTAGATAGATTGTTGATACTCTACACTTATGTGCACGGAACGACCTCGGACTATTTCTGATTAAATCCTGCAGTACGGGAACAGGTTTGGATTATCAAAGACACAAACCAAATTCGGTCAAAAAAGGGTTGCATTCGCTTGTGTGGTTAAGGCGAGTTAAACGAAAATTATTTGTGTGGCAAACTCCGAGTTAATTAGTAGTCTTTAACGTTTAACTCTAAAATGGCCCATAAACTCGAGTTAAAGGCTCAACGTAAACATAGGCCCTTATTATGAGCTGCATTCGATTTTCGATCTTCGCTGGCTATCGAAGATCGAAGATCGAAAGTGAAATTCGTATTATGAGCTATGCAAGCGTGTCGAAATTTTCGTTGAGTATCGAATTATCTGTCGAACAGAATTTTGCTTTCGATGGTGTAGCGAAGTGTTAGAAAATTGTGGAAAATGTATGATTTTGTATATGTTTTCTTACATTTTGGCGGCTAGACACTAATTTTAAACAATTTTTATTAATTTCATGCAGTTCTAATATCGTGAATACTAAACACAAGCTCCAAAGGCTGGTTTTACTTGTGAAAGAAAATCCCAATACTCTGTTGGCACGATCTCTGAGAACAAAATCGTAGCACTGTTGATAGTTTTAAAATATTTTAAATCGATTTGGCTCACAAACGCCTCTTTAGATGGCCGAAACTTTTTAATGAATCTGTAGACAAATTTCTTAAATATATTTTATATCAAAATATATTCGAAAGACTAATAAACTTAAATTCTCTTAAACATTTGCTACTCCTGGCCAGTTTACTAAGCTCTCATCCTCTGACGAATCGTTGAACCAGAACTCGTTGTACTCATTTTACCGCGTTTTTATAAACTTGCTTTCTTTTTTACTTCATTTTAATTAGAACAAATTTACATAAATACGTATAAGCACACTATCTAGTTTGCTCGATTTGTAAACAAAGCTTCTCAGCGGTGAAAAATATACTATTGTGAACAACCTAAACGAGCGAAATTCACAATAGCGCTATTCTTCATCGAATGAGCGCCATAATACCAAATGAAAATTCGTTCGCTCAGCACTTTCGACACAGTCGAAAATCGAATGCAACTCATAATAGGGGGGGTAGTATTAGGTTGAAACTACTAAATAGCAGAACCCTCTCCACACATAGCGTTGTTATCTCATATGGAATTAGGGATTAAATGATACCATGCAATTATCGATACTTTTACTTAGAAGTAATATCGAAAGATATGAGTAGGTATCGATACTTTCGTTATGAACTAAATAAGTTAAATTTTGTTTTTTATGTCATAAGTTAACTACATATATGTTTGATGTTGAAACATATTTAACACAGACAATGTATTGGAAAATATTACAAGAAAGTTAATATCGTTTAAAAAAAAATTTGCTCATAAAATTTTTTTGAGAATTTTAATTTTTTGTTTTTCCAAAGATATCAGTGCAGTTGAAATACGATATTTTCAAAAAGGTCTGATTATTACTTCACCTGGTAAAATTCCACATACAAATGGAAGTGTGAAGAGTATAGAAACAAAATTATTCGGATGCAATTTTACAAAAATAAATTCTTAAAAGTAATTAATATATGAAAGATTTTCTAGTATCTAGACTAGTACTCAGTACTTGCTTCAACAGTATCGATACCAAAATTACTTGGTCCCGATCGAAAAGTATCGAGTCTATACTTGTATTTACTCGTATCGTTTCATCCCTATATGGAATACTAATCCTCGGATCAGACCCACCTTATGATGACGACCACGACAAACGTTTAAAGAACTACGATTTGAGAGCATGCACGTGGAATGTCCGGACACTTAATGGGAAAGGTGCTTATGCTGTCCTCATAAGAATAAAAGCTGACATCACCGCCATCCAAGAAATGCGCTGGACAGGGCAAGGCAAGCAATGTCTGGGGCCTTGCGACGTCTACTACAGCTGCTATGTAAAGGAGCGCGAATCCGTTGTTGCATTTTTTGTGATATCGCTCATCTGCGCCCATGCCCAAACGGTAGAGAAGATTGAGGTATCCAAGGATCTATTCTACGCGCTGGCCTCGACATGATATCAAAATCGTGCTTGGAAACTTCAATGACAGGGTGGGCAAGGAAGGGATCTTTGTAACCACCGTCGGAAAATTCAACCTCCGCGACGAAACGCCCCACAACGGACTGAGGCTGAACGACTTCACCTGGGCCCGAAACATGGTAGTATGCAGTATTAGGTTCAAGCATAAAAGGATTCATCAAGATACGTGGCTGTCTCCGGATCGAAAAACGAGAAACCAAATCGATCATGTTGTGATCCAGTTTTTTGGACATACCTACACTCCGAGGGCCAAACATCAACTCGGACCACTCTCTTGTTGCTGCCAAGATACGCACCCGCCTCTGTGCAGAAAAAAAAGTGCGCCCAAATATGCTAGGAAAGCTTGACGTCGAAAAGCTGCAATCACAATAGACAGGCAATGCATTCGCTACTCGACTCTCACACCTGCTCTCAGAGAGCACTCTTCAACAAACCGACATATGCGAGCAGTGGAACCACATCTCCCGCTCATTAAGTACCGCCGCCGAAGAAGTACTCGGATTTCAGCGAGCCCGGAAGAAAAACTGGTGCGAAGAGGAGCGTCACAGGGCCACGCTGCGATCGGGCGCAACGCGCGCTATGTGGGACCGCTATAGGGATCTGAAGAGGGAAGCGAGACGTATTTGCCGCAATAAGAAGAGAGAGGCCGAAATACGCGAGTGCGAAGAGCTTGAAATGCTGGCCGACAGGAAGAATGCCAGAAAATTTAACCAGAGAGTTAGCCGATTTACGGAAAGTTTCAAGACCAGGGCGTACTCTTGTAAGAACAACAATTGCGACCTAATTACCAATGTGCAGAACGTACTTAAATTATGGAGGGAACACTTTTCCACCCTACTGAATGGTAGCAGCATGGAAAGTTAGGGAGAAGAAGAACCCGAGGCCCCAGTCGATGATGACGGAGTCGATGTACCTCCGCCTGACTATGACGAGGTACGTATAGCAATAACGCGGCTGAAAAACAACAAAGCCGCTGGAGCTGACAGCCTGCCAGCAGAGCTATCCAAGAATGGTGGCGAGGAGTTGATAAGGTGCATGCATCAAGTCTTATACAGAATATGGTCATATGGACGCATGCCCGACGACTGGAATTTAAGTGTGCTCTGCATAATCCACAAGAAAGGCGCCCCCCATTCGCGCCAACTACCGCGGGATCAGCATCTATGCATAGGTTAAAAGGTCTTATCGAGCGTATTGTGTGAAAGACTGCAGCTCACCGTCAATGAACTGATTGGGCCTTATCAGTGTGGCTTTACGCCTGGAAAATCCACTATAGACCAGGTATTCACAATACGCCAAATCTCGGAAAAGACCCGCGAGAAAAGAATGGACACTCACCACCTATTTGTCGACTTTAGAGCCGCTTTCGACAGTACTAAACGGAGTTACCTATACGCCGCTATGTCTGAATTTGGTATCCCCGCCAAACTGATACGGCTGTGTAAAATGATGTTGAGCAATACCACCAGCTCCATCAGAATTGGGAATGACCTCTCCGAGCCATTCGCCACCAAACGGGGTTTCAGACAGGGTGACTCCTTTTTATGTGACTTCTTTAATCTGATGTTGGAGAAGATAATAAGGCCCGCGGAACTTAACGGCTCGGGAATAATTTACTACAAGAGCATGCAATTGATGGCTTATGCCAATCCACATCGACATCATAGGTAATAAAAACCGCGAAATCTGTTCTGCCTTTTCCAAGTTGCATAAGGAAGCAAAGCGAATGGGTCTGATGGTAAACGAGGACAAGACGAAGTATATCCTGTCACCAAACAAACAGTCAGCACATTCGCGCCTTGGCACCCACGTCGCTATTGACAGTTATAATTTCGCGAAAATAGAGAATTTCGTTTACTTGGGAACCAGTATTAACACCGATAATAATACCAGCATGGAAATCCAACGCAGAATCACTCTTGCCAACAAGTGATACTTTATACTAAGTAGGCAATTCAGGAGTAATGTCCTCTCTCGACGTACGAAAGCCACACTCTATAAGTCACTCATCATACCCGTGCTGGTATATGGCGCAGAAGCATGCACAATGACAATATCCGATGAGGCGGCTCTTGGAGTATTCGAGAGAAAGATTTTGGGGAAGATTTACGCGTTGGCAACTGCGAGGACCACAGACGGTGGAACGATGAGCTGTATGAGCTTTACAACGACATGGACATAGTGCAGCGAATTAAAATACAACGGCTCCGCTGGCTTGGCCATGCCGTTCGAATTGACACTGACTGAAGAGGGAGGCCCCCACTGAGATGGAAAGACCAGGTGGAAAAGGACTTTTCTTCACTTGGCATTTCCAATTGGCGTTAGCTGGCACAGAAAAGAAACGACTGGCACGCTTTGTTGGTCTCGGCCAAAATCGCTTAGGCGGTTACAGTGCCAAATAAGAAGAAGAACAAGAAGATCTCACAAGTTTTCCCGAACATTGGCTAAATGAGTACTCTGGTCTCTTGAATATCGTTCAAATGAAGCCATTGATTTACCTACTGTGTTCCTTCTTGGACGGGTGTGGTCTAATCTTTCCTTGCTATTTTGCCAACGTTACAAATTGTTTTAATATTTAGGCATCCGACGACACATGTACATATATTAATTTTATCTACACACCTGCTGCACTACCGTCCGCCCGGAGAAATTTCATTAAGGTGCGCTTACTCAATTTCGCAGTTTTTCTATGCGTACTTAACGACATCCCTTATTTTTCTTCTTCTTCTTTATTGGCGCTGTAACCGCCTAAGCGATTTTGGCCGAGTCCAAAACAGCACGCCAGTCATTTCTCTTCTGTGCTAACTGACGCCAATTGGACATGCCAAGTGAAGCCAAGTCCTTCTCCACCTGGTCTTTCCAACGCAGAGGAGGCCTTCCTCTTCCTCTGTTACCAGCATTGCGGCCCGCGTTGAATATTTTCAGAGCAGGAGCGTTTCTGTCCATTCAAACGGCATGGCCAAGCCAGCGGAGCCGCTGAATTTTAATTCGCTGCACTATGTCTATATCTTTGTAAAGCTCAAACAGCTCATCGTTAAATCGTTGTTGGCAAGAGTGATTCTCCTTTGGATTTCAAGGCTGACATTATTATTGGTGTTAATGCTGGTTCCTAAATAAACGAAGTCGTCTACTTTTTCAAACTTGTAACTGTCAACAGTGACGTGGGTGCCAAGACGCGTATGCTCTGACTGTTTGTGTGATGACAGGAGATACTTCGTTTTGTCCTCGTTCACCACCAGACCCGTTCGCTTTGCTTCTCTATCCAATCCCGAGAAGGCAGAACACACGTAGCCCTCGTTTTTACCGATAATATCGATGTCGTCGGCATACGCCAGCAATTGTATGCTCTTGTAAAGTATTGTGCCTGAGCGGTTCAGTTCTTCGGCTCTTATTATCTTCTCGAACATCAGATTAAAGAAATCACATGAAAGGGAGTCCCCTCGTCTGAAACCTCGTTTGGTATCAAACGGCTCGGAGAGGTCCTTCCCTATTCTGACGGAGCTGGTGGTATTGCTCAACGTCATTTTACACAGCCGTATTAGTTCCGCGGGGATACCAAATTCAGACATCGCGGCAGAAAGGCAACTTCTCTTTGTGCTGTCGAAAGCGGCTTTGAAATCCACAAATAGATGGTGTGTGTCGATTCTATTCTCGTGGGTCTTTTCCAAGATTTGGCTTGTCGTGAATACCTGATCTATGGTGGATTTGCCACGCCTAAAGCCACCTTGATAAAGTCCACTCAGTTCATTGATGGTGAGCTGCAGTCTTTCACACAATACGCTCGATAAGACCTTATAACCTATGCATATATGCTGATCCCGCGGTAGTTGGCGCGAATGGGGGGTCGCCTTTCTTGTGGATTGGGTAGAGCACACTTAAATTCCAGTCGTCGGGCATGCGTTCATCTGACCATATTATGTACAAGAGCTGATGCATGCACCTCATGAACTCCTCGCCGCCGTTCTTGAATAGCTCGGCCTGCAGGCCGTCAGCTCCAGCAGCTTTGCTGTTTTTCAGCCGCGTAATCGCTATTCGTACCTCGTCATAGTCAGGCGGTGGGACAACGACTCCATCGTCATCGACTGGGGGCCTGGGGTCGTCCTCTCCACTTCTTTCAGCGCTGCTACTATTCAGTAGGGTGGAAAAGTTTTCCCTCCATAATTTAAGTACATTCTGGACACTAGGTCGCCATCGCTGTTCTTACAGAAGTTCGACCTGGCCTTGAAACCTTCCGTAAGTCGCCTAACCCTCTTGTAAAATTTTCGGGTGTTCTTCATGTCGGCCAGCATTCCAAGCTCTTCGCACTCACGTATTTCGGCCTCTTTTTTATTGCGGCAAATACGTCCCGCTTCCTTCTTCAGTTCCCTATAGTGGTCCCACATAGCTCACGTAGAGCCCGATCGTAGTGTGGCCCTATTGGTGGCGTCTTTTTTCTCTGCGGCTTCTTGACATTCCTCATCGTACCAGTTGTTCTGTCGGGCTAGCTCAAATCCAACTACTTCTTCGGCGGCGGTACTAAATGATCGGGAAATGTGGTTCCACTGCTCGCGTATGTCGGATGAAGAGTGCTCTCAGAGAGCAGGTGTGTGAGTCGAGTGGCGAATAAATTGACCGTCTATTGTGATTGCAGCTTTTCGACGTTAAGCTTTCCGTGCATTGTTGGGCGCACATTTTTTGCTGCGCAGACGCGAGTGCGTATCTTGACTTGCACGATTTTGGCATCGTGTCGGGGGCAGCGCTCATATGTACGCTCCTAGCGCTCATAGACGAGATCCTTGGACGCCTCGTCCTTCTCTTCCGAGATGTTGAAGAATGTCGCTTTGATGCGGATTGTGGCTAGACATCCGTCCACCGGGGTGAACGCCAGTACTCGGCGACGGAGTCTCTCTCCTACCACGAATCCAACACCGAATTTGCGCTCCTTTACGTGGCAACTGTAGTAGACGTCGCAAGGCTTCACGCTTACCTTTCCTTGCCCCGTCCATCGCATTTCTTGGATGGCGGTGATGTCAGCCTTTGTCTTCCGAGGACATCAACCAGCCGGGAAGAGGCACCTTTCCCATTAAGGGTCCGGATATTCCAGGTGCATACCCTCAAATCATAGTGTTTTCCTTTATACATTTGCCGTGGTCGTCATCAAAAAAAGGGCGGGGTTTTAACGTGGTGGAACCCAAACCCAGCGCACGCGAAGTTTTACGCCTTCTCACTTTAGCTCGCTCCGAAACGGGTATTTGGTTACTACCCAGAGGATACGTGGATATAAGCATCCAGACGTTGTGAGCTGCGATTTGAACCGTACGTTCAAGAATCACTTCCGGCCACTATAAAAAAAAGCAAAAAAACATTAGTTTAGATAAATTTAGATATACATTTCAAAAGACAGCATTATAAATTATATTTAAAATAAGTTATCTTATTGAGCAAATTTAGAATCAATTTTGTTAATGATCCGTTTTATAGAAAATATTAAACTATAAATGTTTTCCAATAACTAAAGCGTTATAAAGAGTTATAAAGGATATGCTTATCTCAGTGAGAGGGCAGAACCAGGATGAATTTATTAACACAAAGATTTGTTCAAGCAAAAATATTTTGGGTAGGCGTCGGGGCCAAATATAATCATTAGTTACCACCTCTGCATGCTTGTAAGTCATGCAGAGTCCCTTCGGCTTCTACCGCTGCGCAGTGGGGCAAAAAGGTTGCTGTGCACATATCCATTTTGAGAGCCCAATATGAACCGATTTCAAGTTTCTTTTTTTTACATAAGAGATAATAAAATTTCGCGTCGATCTATCCGTGGCGATTTTTAAAAAAGCTCTAGTTTTTTACTTATTTATGTTGAACAAGAATGTGTACCTATGTGGTGTGAGAAATTAAGTTTGTATGGGAGGTGCCACGCCCCCTATTTCAATAACTTTCATTTTTTCCAAAAGTTGATGTTATATATCTCTGTACTAAATTGCAGCACTCGACGATGAATACTTCCAGAGATATGTTGTGTGAAAACTTCAGTTTGTATGGGAGATGACACGTCCTCTTGATATATGTAAATTGCTTTTGATCTTTTTTCATCCTTGGATAGTCTGGAGTCGATGCTCAAAATTTCAAAAATATCGGTACAGCTGTTCTCGAGTTTTTGGAACAGAAAAAAACGGAAAAAACGGCTTTCGTAATATATATTAGTATAAATAGCAAATGCAATCATTTTTGAATTTTATTTTATTTATTTTTATTTAATTAATTAAGTCAAACACACAACCATAAGTTATTTTTACAATGTTTGACCTTGTTTGTTTTTAATAAAATCTATCCCATGGAAAAATGTTTATGAATAATGTTTTAAATAATTGCAGACATTAGAATTAATTTCAAGTATTTTCGGCCGCTGTGGTGTAGTGGTAAGCCGTGCGCGCTTCCACTCCGCAACGCCTGGGTTCAAGCCCTGGTCAAAGCAACATCGCAAAAAATATAGAAAAAGGTTTTGTCTTAACAGCGGTCGTCCCTCGGCAGGCAATGGCAAACCTCCGAGTGTATTTCTGCCATGAAAAAATAGCTTCGCATAAAAATACAATCGCCGTTCAGAGTCGGCGTAAAACTGTAGGTCCCTCCGCTTTGTGTGACAACATCAAGGCGCACGCCACAAATCGGAGGAGAAGCTCGGCCAAACACCAACATATGTGTAAGCGCCAATCTACTATTATTATTATTATTTTCCAAAAAAGTGGAAGCATTCAAACGTAAAATTTTTTTTCTTTCATTTTAGGCCGGTCAAATTAGACCAAAAATAGGAGTGAAGTTACAAAAATTCCCACCCAGCTGAAAATTGGTAGGATTGTGCAAAATCTAGAAAGTCGTCATCGATCCAATGCCAGGAAAAAAAGTTACTCGGGGTCAAAGGTCACAAAAACGGTAATTTTATCATAAAATTAGTTTAGACAAAAATTGTATATCAGATAATTATCTATAAAAAATGTCTAAATACTTTTTGTCCTAAGAGCCACCGTTTCCGAGATATAACGATTCATAAAGTTGGACGAGTTTTGACATTTTTTATAGATAATTATCTGATCTACAATTTTTGTTTAAACTAATTTTATGATAAACTTACCGTTTTGCTGAAAATCGCGAAAACCCCGTTTTTGTGACCTTTGACCCCAAGTAACTTTTTTTCAGGTATCGCATCGATGAGGACTTTTTAGATTTCATTTATGATGGTGTTTTGAACAATCCTACCAATTTTCAGCTGGGTGGGAATTTTGGAACCTCGAATGTCTAAATTGACCGGACTATTTTTAAACATTAATAAATAAAAAACCAGAGCTTTTTAAAAAAAATCGCCACGGATAGATCGACGCGAAATTTAATTATCTTTTATTAAAAAAAAAGAAACTTGAAATCGGTTCATATTTGGCCTCTCAAATTAATTTGTCCACAGCAACCTTTTTGATTTGCCGTTTAAAAACTCTGGAAGAGTTTTTGGGGGGTGTGTCAATCGGGAGTGTTGAGCACCGGCTATTTATTTAGCATAGTTTGCATAAATATATACCCAGTATGTGCATATTGTTTTTCAAATGAATTGTACGTTCCCGAATGTGTACCGAGTTAGTACCGCAAAAGTTTTTACGACATATATGGAGGGCCGAAGAAGTAGTTGGATTTCAGCGAGCCCGAAAGAACAACTGGTA
>NW_023458563.1:24764397-24788717 GCF_013731165.1 Rhagoletis pomonella
GGCCAAAATCGCTTAGGCGGTTACAGCGCCAAATAAGAAGAAGAAGATATGGAGGGCCGTTGCTACTTCCATGGGGACTACGGCTCCGATTAAGTTAGCTCATTTGTTCATAGTTTCATCTAGGTTTTTTAGACATTTCGTGACTGTTTCGTGCGTTGTCTGCATATATACCCAGGTATGAAATCCCTTCGACGTCTTTTATCTGTTTTAATAGAGAATCGGCATAGAGCGTGTAGTGTACCACTGATAGCGGGGATCCCTGGAGGACTCCGTTTTCTAACTTTTTTTCCTTTGAAAGGAATCCATCAACTCTAGCTGTAATCCTTCTGTACGATAGGAAGGATAAAGAGAGTTTGAGGATATTCGCCGGAATACCGCACTTGTGCATTTCTTTAATTACTTCAGTAGCTATTACCTTATCATATGCCTTTGTCAGATGTTCAGACAGAAAGGCGGTGTGTTCTCCACTTCATCGTTTCAACTGATTTTCGAGAGTGTGAGTAAGGGTGTGTACTCCATGCTTGGGAAAAATGCGTGTTGTTGTGCTTCTAGTTTGTTACCGAAGTTGGTCCATATTCTATTACCCCCTCATTTGAGATGGGTCTTTTCCCAGATTTCGGCGCAGGTGTAATAATTGCGTGCTTCCGTTCATGTAAATAGATTGCTGTTTCGATAATTTGATTGAAAAGTCTGCATATTCGAGACTTTAGCGATATAGACGCGTTTTTTAGCATTGTGTAATTTATTTTGTCTCAGCTGGGGGAGCGGCCCTTGGCTGTTTTAAAAATTGGTAAAGCTTCTATGTTAAAAGAACATTTGTTGCTGACTATAGTTGTGTGAAACGATTCATTTGCGCTTGATGCGCTCCAATGAGCCCGTAGGGCGTAGAGCTGTTTACTCTGGATGCTTGAGAACGACGTTGTTTGTAAGTATTTGTGGAAAGTTGGTAAAACGTTGACATTTAATTTTTTTAATTTTTTGCCAAAGATGTTTTGTGTCGAGTGTTGAATTGAGTGTGTTTAAAAACTTATTCCACGTCTCTTGTTAGGCTTGCTTGCATGCTAGCTAGCTTTGCGGAACTCTAAGCTACGCCCAAAATGTGGTATCCATCACGGTAGGTATGTGTGTCGTCTAAATGCTGAGTAGTTACGTGCAGGTCTTTAAATGCGTGTATAGTGATTGATTGGAAAAGCAAGTTGTTGGTTGATACTTTATGGTTGGATGTGTTTATATTTTCTTTTATGAGGATTGCGATTCCCGCTTTAGAATAGGAGCAGTCTTTGTTGAAGTGGTATACTTTGTAGTGTGGCAGGTGTAGTAAATGTTTGTTTTTATGCCTGAGCGCACTTGTGCACAAGGGTATATTAACTTTGTTCACATAACGGTTGTTTGTAACAGCCAAAACGAATCGAGATAGATATAAACAAATGTATACATAAATGCTCAGAATGAATAGAGAAGTCGATTAAGCCACGACTGTCTGCCCGTCTGTCCGTCCTTCCGTGTACACGATAACTCGAGCAAAAGTTTAGATATCTCAACGAAATTCGGTATGTAGATTTCCCTTTACCCAAAGTAGGTTATAATTGAAAATGTGCGACATCGGACTGTAACCACACCCACTTCTCATATAACGGTATTTTGGAAAAAGCAAAAGCTACGATATTTCAGTAAATATTGGATCCAAATTGTTGAAAATTGGCACGTGAAATCGAATTTTGGTAAAAAATAGTATTATTATGAAATTTTTGGAAAATGGGCGGGACCCCGCCCACTTATGACGAAATGCTGTATCTCAGTAGCCGCTTCACCAATCCTAATCAAACTCGGTAAGAGCCTTTCCTAGCGCCTAGCTAAGAAATCTGCTGAAAAGCTTTGGAATCGGGAAATAACCACGCCCAGCTTCCATATAACGGTAATTTACAGAAACACGAAAATTGCGATAAATCCATAACTACTGAAGATAATTGACTCAAAATCGATAATTACAATAACGACTTAGCACAAAATAAGACACACTTTTGGATAATGGGCGTGTATCTCGGTAACTTATTCATCAATTTCTACCAAACTCGGTGTACTTAATAATCTCAGTACAAGGAAGAAATTCATTGAAAATTATTCTAATCGGACTAAAAGTACCCATTTCCTGTATAACGGTCAGGGACGTGAACCGGGCGAAATATTTGGACGGTTCGGTTCAGCGGCTCGAACCATTTTTGCACTTTTGGATTGGTTCGTCATAGCGGTTTTTTGCTCTTTGAACCAGGGTTTCAGTTCGGTTCAACGGTTCGGAAATACAAAAAATTATCGCGTATCGAAGAAAGGTCTTTGTTACAAGCGAATCTAAGCAACGTGGTTAGTTGGTCTAATGCAAACTATATGCCACTAAACCTTAAAAAAATGTAAAGTTATGTGTTTCTCTCGAAGGGCAGTTCAACCAACTGTTTATTCAATATCAAATTATGATCAGGAGCAAGCATCCAATTTTGTCGATCTTGGTATCACAATGGATTCCAAACTCAATTTCAACCTTCATATTAATGTTACAGTCAATAAAGCAAAAGGCGTTTTTGCATTTGTAAAGCGATAGTCAAAAGAGTTCAAAGATCCTTATGTTACAAAAGCTAGTCAAAAGAGTTCAAAGATCCTTATGTTACAAAAGCTCTTTTTACCACTTTAGTTAGACCTATACTAGAATACCGATATATTGTCTGTAATCCCCGCTATCAAGTTCATTCAGAAAGGATTGAATCAGTTGAAAAATAAGTATTGCTTTTTGCATTTTGTGATTTTAACTGGGATTAAGACTACAATCTCCTTCCTTACACTAGTCGTCTAAAGCTCATAAAATTGCCTACACTCGCAAGTCGTAAAGAAATGCTAGGTATAATATTTATCGTAAAATTAATGACAGGTTTGATTAGTAGCCCAGCCCTTCTGGCTGAGGTAAATTTTAATATTCCCTGTCGGGTGTCAAGACACTTTTGACCTCTGTTTTTGAAGCCATGCAAAACTAGTTTTGAACAAAACGAATGTCAAGATTTTAACACGCATTCCAGCAAGTTTGACATATCGGACTCGATTTTTACTATAAAGAAAACTATTATTTCCACACTCAATTATTGAAATACTTTAGCATATCCAATCAGCTAATGAATTTGGTTCAGTAGCTGAATAGTTGATCAAATGAGATAGGTTGATATTGGCACATGGTAAACAAACATGGTACGTATTACCATATTTAACAAAACGAAAAAAGGGGTAAATTTATCTATTGAAAATTGGTTGAAACGAACCAAACCTTTATGAAAAGTGGTTCGGTTTTCGGTTCGGATCCAACATTTGTGGAAAATTTCGGTTCGGTTAATGGTTCAGTTAGTTTATATAAAAAAGCGGTTTTCCGGTTCAAAACTGGTTCGGTCCAAAACCGGTTCACGTCCCTGATAACGGTAAATTTCAGACATCCGAAAACTCCGATATTTCAATAACTGAGGACGCCAATTTACTCCAATTTAATAGTTACAACAATCTCTTAACAATAAATAAGACTCCTATAGACTTTTAGGAATTGGGCGTGGCACCGCGCACTTTATGACTACAAGGTGTATCTCAGTAACCACTTTATAGATCCCTACCAAACTTGGTTCAATTACTTCATTAACTCAAATTGAGCATATTATCGAAAAAGTTTGAAATCGGGAAAAACCCCCCAGATTATGATGCAAATGTAGTTTAGAGATTCTCATTTTCGTTGTTGGTGTTTCTGAGAGGGTAGGAGTGTGATGTAATGTGGAACGCTTTTCCGTCATCCCTTGTCAAATTTGGTTTGGAGACAAACCAGTTTCAGCGTTGTGCCATCTTCAGTGTCATTTTTCGTTCTGAATAGTTTCTGTTTGTCCGTCACTATTTATAACCGTACTAAATCGTCGTTGGTTCTTAGTTAGGTACGGCTCAGCGGATTATATTCTTTCGTTCAACCAGTGGTTTTTGTTCTGTGCATACATGCATAGGTAGAAATCAGCTGCTCACTTCTTCCTGATTAATTGTTGCATGGATTCGCAGGTAGGTAAAAATTAGTTATTTTCTTTCTCCTTGTTTCTGTAGTTTGGACTTGCGTTTCATTGTTTATGGGCGTCGCAGGGTTTCTGTCCTGTTTTGCGTATAGTAGACTGAGTGGTTCGAATAATATATCAGATGCGGTGTTTATTTGTTCATTTATTATTTTCCGACGAACGTCTTCTAATACGTTTAGGCGTTGTCCTTTGTGCTGTTCATGAAGAACTTTGGCTGTCTTTCCTATTTTCATTTGCCTCCAATGGTTTTCTGCCATGTGGCTTGCGAAGTTCGATTCCGGTGTGGTAGATGGTTTTAGCGTTTTTTTTTTTTGTATAATATGTATTTATTTATTGAATCTTTCTTTCGAAACTAACAATAAGTTTTCAAATCTTACAAACTACCATTAAATTTAAAATTTCTGCCACGCCCACTTATGGGCACCAATTTCTTCCAAACCTGGCACAGTTATTAACATTGGTAAAACATACAAAATGGCCATTTTTTAAAGTTGGACAATAACCACGCCCACATCTCATATAACGGTAATTTAGAAAAATACGAAATCTTCGATAAATGAGTAATTATTGAAGCTAATTTATTCAAAGTTGACCAGGAAACACGTTTAGGATAAAATTTTTAAAATTTTTTTTATGATCACATATATGTATCTCGGTAACCGTTCTACCACTTTGTACCAAACTCGGTGTGGTTATTGTGCTTGCCACATAGAAGCAAAACGTTGAAAATTATTGAAATCGAACTAAAATTACGGCCGCTTTTCATATAATAGTAAATTTCAGAAATGCTTGAAACTTCAATATTTCGAAATTTAAGGACGCTAATTTACTCAAAATTGATACACCACGGTTTACCATGTAGCGGTAGCTTTTGGAAAGGTGAAAAACATATATTTAATACTTGCGCCGGGTATTTAATGTTCGGCTCCGCCCGAACTTAGTCTTTTTACTTGTTATTTTATGGACTGATTTATACTTCAGGAAGGTAGGACAGCTTGGATCGTATGAAGAATGAGCTTCAATTTCACAGTTTACGCAGAAACCTCTGTTTCACCTCATGTTTCATGTGGTGTTGTATTGGCACATTCTTTACAAAGTTCTATGTTCCGGCATATATTCTTTGTGAGACGAGGCGTTGACAATACGACATCTCATGGGATTTGGTATGTATTCCTGGACACGGACTCTTTCCCAGCCAAGTTTTTGATATCTGGTCTGCGAATTAGGTCGTATGTTATGACAGCAGCGCCAGTTGAAATTAAACGGTCACCTGATTTACGTATTATTTTCCTTACTTCGACAACCTTTTGACTGAATAGTTCTTCTGTCAGTTCTTTCTCGGAAATGTCTATCAGATTTTTGGAAGAAATGCGTCCTTGAATAGTATTAAGGCCCTTGTGTGACGTTATTTTCACAGATATTAAACCTATGTGAGTGGCTTTCATCTGTCGGCTGCTTTTGCATTAGTGGTTTTGATCAACAGGTCACCGGTGCTCAGTTCAATAACTGCACTGTTGTCAACGCATATGTGTTTTAGGCCTTTTTCAATTTGAAAGACGTTATATGTGACCTGGTCTACGGAAAGGGGGCTTAGGTGTCAAAAAAATCAATTTTCACTTTTTGGTTGATTCGGATGGAAGATGAGATGATTTTCACTTTTAACAGCTTTTTCACAGAAAACTTTTTTCGCACGTAAGCTCCCTTTTCGTAGACCAGGTCACATATGAAGATAAGGGGTGGATTTTTTCTTCGATGATTGGTCCCGTAGGACTGGCAACTATGAGACGAGGAATATGGTCATCGTTTTGTTTTAGCTCCGGGAGAGGATCAAAGTCATTAACTTTAATGCGTTTTTGGGGTAACGATATGTCAGGATCGAGCAAGCGAAGCCTGTTGCTATCGGGGGAGTCAGCTCCGTTCATTATTGCGATGTTTAACTGCTGCACTGTATAAGTTTGTACTTTATGCTCTTATTCACTTTATGTGAAAACTGTATACTATTGTGTAGAAACACGAGCGCTAAGCACCAACATGTATTTATGTATTTTCAAAAATTTGGGTAGGCGCTGTGAACAATGGTAACTCTTGTACCACCTCTGTATGCTGAAAGATATACAGAGCCCCGTGAGACAACTCCGGAGAAGGTGTGATGCATCAAGCTGAATTATTAAGCATAATTTGGGGTGCCAGCAATTTACTACTTCAGTAGGTTTTGTTTTCCGGCAGTTGAAAAGTCATTGTGCCTAAATAATTTTTAACATGAAATTTTTGCACATGCTTGTATATAAATACAAACGCGTTTTATATCCGGTTTGGTACCAGTTTCGTGGGGTGTCGTGAGTATTCGGCTCGAAGGACCATGGTTAACTCAGTGAGAGGGCAGGATCAGGCTGAATTTATTCAAGCAAAAAATTTTTGCTAGGCGTCGGGCCAATGATAACCATCAGTTACCACCTCTGCATGGTTGTAAGTCCTTCAGAGCAGATCTACCACTTTTTTTGCTAAATTGCGTTTCTACCACAACTACCACAGAAACCGCAAGCTTAAAATTTACGACATTTTACAATTTTGCTCATTTTACAATGCGAATTATTTTGTCATCCTTGATTTTCTGTTGATTTTGTGTAATATCGTGAATTAGACAATTGTGAATACGACATTGGCTCTAATTTTTACATTCCATTTTCTAATTGGTTCCTGTTTCTTTTCAACACGTACCAAATTTGCTAGATGCTAGGATCAGTGAAATGGTGTAATTCATCTGCGAAATCAATAGCTTTAGACGGGAGTGCACAAACTGACGAGTTTATGAAAACGGGGCATTCCAACGTGACGGGTGGACCATTTTAACTCGTTTTTGCTCAAAATTTAAGTCATTTCTCTTTAACCATTTATTGGATAAGTCTCAAAATCTTAACACTTAAAGTCAGATATCAAATTATTATGAAACTAATAAAGTATAAAACTTAATTTTATAGTTTACACAGAAAATTGACATTTTCCAAAAGTGCGGGGGGGACAACGATGACACCCGCCTCTCTGAGTTGATGGATTCGTTTCCCAATTTTAGACAAACTATAAATATTTCGCTCAAAGCGCTTTTCTCGTATGTAGTTAATAGAATGTTAAGACCCATTTCATGCTTTAATGGCCATTATCATATTTGAAAATAAAAAAAAAAATCCTTTAGCTTGTTGTGCGTGGGACAGTATTTTGTGACGGGTGGGACGAGTCTTTATTAAGGATGCTCATTAGTAAAATGAGCTCTACTTGTTTCACATGAATATTTATTATACTTTAAATATAATTACCTTATTTCCTATTTTCAAAGTCAGGTAAAAAAAAAAAAAAAAAAATTGGCTGTGACAGGTGGGACATCCAATAAGCATTTCTTTGAAAGCTGTCAACTTCTTATCTTATATAAATCTTTTTTTGTAATAAGTCAGCTCTGTTTTAAAGTTCATGAAGTGTACTTTCTCTTTGGATAACTACACAAGGGAACAGTGATTTTGTTGCGGCAAATATTTAACCTGCTTTTGATAGACTTTTTTGTGCTAATTACGAATCTGTAACTATAAGGTCTCCATCACCTCCAGATTTTAAGAAAAACCTGTCAAAGTGTCAAAAAATAGCATTTTTTGCAATATTTTAGAAGGTCTAGCAAAAAAAAAAGGTGATCGAACCCTCCACTTAGGCTTAAAATAAAGCAACAACTCTCGGCTAATATCCCTGAAAATACCATCCGTGTACCTTGACCTGATGGTCACTAATAGTCATTTTTTTAACAATATAAAAATACTGGAATACTGTGCTATTTAGCTTTAATTTAAGCCTAATATTGCCTTATATTCTTTGCTTTAGCTTCTAAAATCTTGCGAAAATCGTGATTTTTTGACAGTTTGACCTCGTTTTTCTCAAAATCTAGAGCTGATGGAAACTTTGTACTCACGGATTGTAATCAGCACAGAAAAGTCAATCAAAATCAGCTTTAGCATTTGCCGCAACAATTTTTTTTTCCTTTATTTAATAATAAAACCATTACCGGTGGAAGATAGTTCCGGAGAAAGCTCATTGTGTTTTGACATACCTACATATGCGAAATACGTATGTGTTTGTTTTTCTTCTACATTAGTAATATATGTACGTATGTGTGAAAGTATTGTATCTTTTATAGACTAATAAAAGACTTAAAAAACTTAAATATTTTATTACATACATACTAGGGCGGAGAAGTGCATGTGCCTAAATAATTTCTAATACGAAATTTTTACACATACAGCTTTGCACATGCTTGTATATACCCTGCAAAAATTTGAGGACCAGGTGGTCCACTGGGTCGTAGTTTTAAAGTATGAGCATAAGGACCAGGTTGCATACTAAAAACTTGTTATGCTGACCTGGACCACTTCAAACGTAAAACACTGATATATGTGTTGAACACCACCTCTTCGTGGCCGATCGGCAATATGATTCGGTTGCCGAATGTGCCATGGTTCAAAAGGATTAGTTGTCTAGGTGGTCCCATGTTATGCAGCATTGGACCAGAGGTGGTCAGGTCCAATGACATCGCAATGTTAATGTAACCATATTTTCTCCATATATTTGGACCATTTTGTTTACTAGTGTTGGTTACAAGGCAGTGTGGTCCTGTACTAGTACTTAACCTAGTCCCACTTTTTGCAGGGTAAATACAAACGTGTTTTATATCTGATTAGGTACCAGTTGCTTGGGGTGTAGCATACCTTTAGGCACTAGGTATTATAAGTCGCCTTAACAGTATAACTTTATAAGTTATCATTAGCTTTTAGTACATTCTGATCACAAATGATGCTAAAATCTAATTTTTGAGAAAAAGGATATATAGGAGGTTGTCATGTTCTTGCACTGAACAAACCTAAATTTTCCACAGAGCTTAAGGACAAAGTTTACAGACAGCTACCGATTTTTGCTTTATTCTTTCTATAATTGTAGCTAAAATTATTATTTTTCTAACCCTTCGGAGGGCGCGCCTCGGCAAATTAGCCGCAAAAATTTTAATTTGTGGTTTTGAAATACTAATTGTAGTAGCCGGCCACTGCCACTTAGTGACTTTGCAAGTTTTGAGATGCAACATAGTTCACAGTTAGCTGCCACTTGCTGCGTTATATCGTTCGGTTGATATTTGTATTTGAAAGTAGGTGTCTCATATATGCGGCTGAATTTCCGCGTCGCGCCCTTCCGTGTAGCAAAAAAATTTGAATGTAACTCAAAAATTTTTTGTTAAGATAGTTGGAAAACTGCCTTTGTGATAAGGGTCTAAATCGAAATTCTTATTTTTTAAGTATTTTGTCATGTGTAATTTTAAAATTATACTTTGCGTACACATTGTAACTATTATGATATTCATTTTCTTAGGTTTTAGAGAAAAAAGGACGTTTTTAAATGATGTATTTTAGAACGAATTTCCGTGGAATTTGGTTTGGAGACAAACCGGTTTCGGCGTTGTGTCATCTTCAGTGTCATTTTTCGTTCTCTCGGAAACAACAATAACAGAAAATGAGATGTTTTGAAACTTATATAGAAGCGAACCAGCTACGCAACAGAAATTGAAACCAGGAATATGTACCAGGAATAATAAGACAAAAATTTGTTCTATTAATTGTAACAAAAATGTTTGCAGAAAACATTGCTAGCATATTTCACAATGTACAGAATGTACCAAAACCACTGTTAATGATGACGCATAAAAATTTAAAAAATAAATACTTATAATATCTTTCAGTATAAACAGAAATTATTCAAATGTCTTATTTGAATGATTGTTTGACATAAAGGAAAAAAACAGTTAACCTTTGAAATACACCTTGAGGCTAAATTACCGCGGCGCGCCCTCTCGTGTAACTTTCAAATCGCGCCCTCCGAAGGGTAAAATTAAGGATGTATGGGAGATAGTCTTGTCCAAGAACCGAACGAAACGAAATTTGCCACAGAGCTTAAGGACATAATTTTACAGACGGCTACTAATTTTCGCTTTGTTCTGTTTATGGTTGTAGCCAAAATTAAACTTTTAGAATTAAGGATGTATGGGAGGTAGTCATGTCCTTGCACCGATATTGACGAATCTTCGAATTGTTTTAACTTTACATATTCTGAAGTAGCACACCAAATTTCATTTTTTTGCGATAACTCTCCTAATTTTGCCGATTCTTTATATGAGGGCGAAGCACTGGGTGGCGTTACTAGGCAAACTACGGGAACTTTAGAACCTTAACTTTTACATATATTTTAAAAATACATATAATACATATCTGTGTATGTGTATACAATTTTCATATATTTCGTTTCAGATACAAATAACAACGCTTTGCATATCAATAAGCTTGAGTGCATCCGTGGCTCTCATTTGCTTATACTCTCCAAAGGTTTACATCCTAGTATTCCATCCTGATAAAAATGTCCGCAAACTTACTATGAATAGTACAGTTTACCGACGATCTGTGGGCGCTTTTGGCGGCGGCGGTGGAGGCAATACGGCACAAGCAGTGACCACCGGTACTTTTGGAGGCCATGGCTGTGGTGGGACTGGAAGCACATCCGGCTGCAGCCGATCACACGGCATCACTGGCAGCGTCAATGCAGCCAACACGACCGACTCGACAATCAACAAAAACGTTCCACCGCAAATGGTAACACAGCGTGGACATGACGTCGCAGAATCGTATGACGCCCAAAAAACAACAGAAGCGGAGGCAGTAACGGGGAAATATATTCCTTCGCACGTGACAAAAGCAACAGAAAAAGATGTGCAAACATATGCGAACCTACAACCAGCGAATGGTGATGATGATAAGCCTCTAGGCGAAGCTTTGGCAATGGCAGAAACGATTCGGCGTCGTCTAAACGCAAGCACAAATGCGAATGGCGTGGCAGATACGGCAGTCGGATGCGAATGTATTAATATGATTAGCCATAAAATAGATGATCACTCAGCGCCAAATGCGAGCGGAAGTAGTGGCAGCCTCAAATCAGTTATAGACTAAATATGAATAATAAGTTCAAATCAAGGCGAATCAATATAAGGTGATAGCAGGAGTACAAAAACAAAAATTTACATGTATTTTGTTTTTGCTTTGGTGGCATAAACTGTGAAAATCTGTAAGAGTGTGTGTGGAAATTCAAACAAAATTTTTCAATTTGATATCAGAAGCCGTGCGGCGAAACACATACACAAAATCAGCTGAGCTAGTAACACCACCTTATATAAATTCGCCTTGGTTCAAATTGACTCGTTCTAAGTTGTTGAATGAAGAAAAGCTTATTTTCACATCACAGTTTAGATTGAATTTTTAAGGTAAAAGTTTCAAAAAATCTTTGCCAACACGTTCACGATTCAAGGATGTCGCCATTCATGTAGGAATATACACATAATTAATAACATATAAATTGGGAAAATGAAATTCTCTTATTCCAATAATTATGGACATAACACTCGGTCACAGCCCTATTGTAGCTACATCATAGGTAAAGTTTAAAGTTGGGATCAACTTGTCAAATAAAGTTAAACTACAGGCATCTAACTCTAATTTATTTTTCATGCAAATATAGGTTCAGGTATTTTTTATGAAGTGTGAAGTAAAGTGTTTTGTGATATAATATTACTTTTCATTTTATGAAAATGGTGCAAGGCCTAATAAAACAATTGCATGTACTATTTAAAAAAAACACAAGATGTAAAGTTATACCTTGGGTTTATTAATGCAATATATACATATAAATACTTATTTCTTGCTTACAATGTTGGTAAAATGTAAGATGTAATTAAGTAACTTAACAACTTATTCAGAATTTTTATTGTAATAATTTAAATTGCAAATTCAATTTTTCGCTTTCCTTTTGCGAATATTTCTATTATCCTTTCAGTGTCAATTTCAATATCTAAGTGTACGTGTAAAAGTGCTAGACCTATCAGGCTTTCTTCATTCATGGTACTACGCAACCATGTTTTTAACCGGATTGAAAAACTTCTTTCGGAAGTAGCCTTACTAGCTGGAAGTGTGACCAGAATGCGGAGAAGTTAATTAATCAATGGAAAAGTATATTCGTCGCATTTACCAAGAACTTCTGCTGCTGATTTTGGTAATGGCTTTTCGCTTTCCTTATTTGTCCATCGTTCCAACTACACTTTATATTCTCCTTCCAAATTGATACCGTCTTTTTCTAAGAAAAGTTCGTATCGTTTTCCAAGCGATTTTACGCGTTTGATAGCATTATTTTTTTTCAGGCGTGTTATATTCGCCAATTTTAGATGGAAGTAATAAGTTCAAATCAAAAATGTTTAATGTCTCTTTCGGCAAACTTTTTCGGAGATCGTGCAAAATATTATCCAACAGCGGCATAAATATTGTTTTTTGATAAAAATCTTCAGCGTTAGACGCACGATAATTAGCCCGAGTCTATTCGCGAATTCGATAGAATCAGCTATTTGCGTGACGTCAACAGAAATGCTTTGTTCACGTATAGTAGTTATGATAATTGTAATAGTAAAATTTGTTTGCTCTCAAAACAAGCAGAAGAACTAGCAAAATATTGACGTAAAATAGTTACTGCTGATTTTTACTAGCTTGGCGTGTCTTTGTTCATCTTTATAAAATACGCTCTTATAACATAAAATTATAAAAACGGTAATGAACGGTTATGATAATGTTTTTAATTTTTATTATATTTTTCAAGTCATTAATATTTTTATGCGCATACAAATGTCTGCACACACAGTTGAAAGTGAAATTTCCTACATACGTGCACCGCGGAAATAGACAAAAACTAGTATCAGAAAGTTCGATTTGGCATTCATACATACATACATTCATAGTATTTACATACCCATTGTTTTAATTTTTCACGTTGACGAAGAGTTTTACACGATTTCTTATTCTATAAATAACCTTGTGCAAGCCTAAAAAATGGTTACGATTGAAGATTAAAATAAAAAAACTTTGAAAATTGTTGTTTTTTTTTAATTTCTCGTTTGAGGTAATATATTTTATCCGAAATTTTGCTTTTTCGAGCTCTGGGGGGAGGGGCGATCGCCCCCATCAGTAAAATCACAAATTTGAAGGATAATTTTCTTCAGATTGTGACCCCGTAAAATTTGTTTGAAATATTCGTTAAATTTTAGTATAATAAAGTGCAATTTTATGCCACTAAGGCTTACCATTAACTTTTGACAATTTTTTTTTTGACATTGTTACGCATTTTTTTCATACAAAGTAAGTACGTTCGACCATTTGTTTGAAAGAGAAGAAAATAAGCAGCACTTTCCACTTGCATTTTATTATACTCAATTTTAATAAGTTACAAAACTGCAAACCAAATTTTTTATTAAAGATTCTAATTAAGGAGTTTGAAATTTTGGTGAAACATTGCAGAATTAATATTTATAGTTTTTTGCATAAAGTTGGAAGCTTGGTATTTTATTGTTTTTGTTAGGAAAATAGCTTTACTTTCATAAAATGAATAATAAACATTAAATAAACCAAGGAAAAATAGCCAAAACTTACTAAAATGTCGAGTCCTAATTTCTATTTTGGTCACTGTATGTATTCCTCGATTCGAATCACAGGCATTCAGATTAGAAAATAATAACTGTTTATAGAGAAAATTACGATCATATACCTACATCACTTAAAATTCGTTCATAGGCTGTTAAGGTGTCGAAACACCGAATACGGGACAAATACAGGACATTAAAAGAAATACAAAACATTTGGCGTCCCGTACAGGGTTGCCACTTTGGTAAATTGTTACCAAAATTGGTAGAAAAAATTTGTGTTGGTAAAAACATAAATCTTTTCTCATTTTGGTAGATTTTTGTTGGAAAAAAATAAAACTTTTCGTTCCCGCTTTATTTTTCGTAGTTATCTTTATATTACAAATTTCTATCCAAAATTTCTTTAATTTTTGAACGCTTTAATGCAAACTTTTTATATACATACATACATATGCAATGTATATTATACATAAACAGTGTTGCCTACTTTTGTATTTGAAAAAGCATTAAAACCCAAGAAAAATCGCGTTTTTTCTCGAAAAAAGCACCAAATTTTTGATTGGAAGATTTAATGGACTTTGTATGCATACAAAATTCTATTGTAGTTATGCCGATTCAAATTAATAAAAATTAATGTTTCTTGCTCGGCGGTCGAATTTATTCTATTTTCTATAAATTCAAATATTTTCGTCAAAATGACACGACGCAAACATTTTTGTTCTGGTTTTCTAATTTTTGTTGGTTTTGCTTAATTTTTTCTACAATTCCTATCAAACGAAAGTAAGAACAAACATGTAAGAAAGTCTAAGTTCGGGCGGAGTCGAACATTAAATACCCGGCGCAAGTATTAAATATATGTTTTTCACCTTTCCGAAAGCTACCGCTACATGGTAAGCCGGGGAGTCATGGACGTAGCCAGGTAGGGGCGGGGGGTGCACGAGCCCCCCTAACTTTCAAATTTTCCTTATATATATATAAAATGTACCCTGAAATGCCAGCTTAATAGGGTCGTTCCCCCCCCCCCCCCCCTCCCCCTAAATTTTCTTTTGGCTACGCCGATGCGGGGAGTATCAGTTTTGAGTAAATTAGCGTCCTTAAATTTCGAAATATTGAAGTTTCAAGCATTTCTGAAATTTACCGTTATATGAAAAGCGGCCGTAATTTTAGTCCGATTTCAATAATTTTCAACATTTTGCTTCTATGTGGCAAGCGCAATAACCATACCGAGTTTGGTATAAATTGGTAGAACGGTTACCGAGATATATATATGTGATCATAAGTGGGCGGTGCCACGCCCATTTTCCAAAATTGTATCATAAGCGTATTTCTTGATAAAGAATTGTTGCAAGCATCAATTTTGAATAAATTAGGCTTAATATTTACTGATTTATCGAAGATTTCGTATTTCTCTAAATTACCGTTATATGGGATGTGGGCGTGATTATGGTCCGATTTTTAAAATTTTCGGCCATTTCGTATGATATACCAAGGCCAACCACTGTGCCAAGTGTGGAAGAAACTAGTGCATCGGTTACCAAGATATACACATGTAACCATAAGTGGGCGTGGCCACGCCCATTTTCCAAAAATTTATAATATTCTTATCTCTCGTCTAAAACTTATTGTAAATATCAATTTTAAGTGAATAATCTTCAGTAGTTACTAAAATATCGCAGTTTTCGTATTTCTGAAAATTACCGTTATATGGGAGGTAGGCGTGGTTATTTCCCGATTTTGCCCATTTTCAATACCATCCGTCCTACGCCAGAAAGAAGTGCACGTACAAAGTTTCGTTAAGATACCTCAATTTTTACTCGAGTTATCGTGTGCACAGACGGACGGACGGACGGACAGACAATCACCGCTTAATCGATTTCTCTTTTCATTCTGATCATTTATTACACATTTGTCTATATCTATCTCGATTCGTTTTGCCTGTTACAAACAACCGTTATGTGAACAAAGTTATAATACCCGCTCGGGTATAAAAATTAAGTTTCATGAACTATGTGGAAGTTTAAGTCTACACTGTAGTCTCTTTTGGACTCGTGAACTAAAGGAACGTAAGGAACTTTTCTTTCCGACCGCTTCACACCTGAAACATAACAAAATTTGATTTCCTTTTTTAAAGTGTGGTGTTTGAACGCATCCACCGGCGCATAGTGGAAAACCCCTTTTGTGTAAAAAAAGCTGCCTACTCGATTATTCCTTTTTTAAAAAAATTCGTTATTTATTTTACTGTTACGAGATGCTGGTCCTTTTTTTAATATTCGTAAAAAATATAACAAATTCAGCTCAAACTAAAGATCGATTCCTGGTCCCAGCAACATGGATGTTGTTTGCAATGGGAAATTACCGTATGTAATTCTGGCATGATTAAAAGTGCTGCCACATTTTTTGAAAAACATATTCTCTTTCGCTTAAGATTGATATTGTGCCATGATTTTGTCTCCAATTTTGTAAAGTTCCTTGCGAAACTTCCAATTGCTCTAAGTTTAACTTTCATTTTTGTTTCAGATTTACAATTTTGGTGTCTTCAAACTAAAAAAAGTACCAATAATGCACCAAGCACCAAACTGAAAAATTTCCGCGTTTTGAATTAAAAAAATAATTAAATTTAGTGGGAAAAGCACTAAGTTGGCAAGAGTGTAAATAAATGTATATCGATAAAAGGCGAACATATCGTGCTCAATTCAAAACTCATTTTACTAAAATCCTTGGGAGCTTTTCATTGCCTAAATATTTTAAATGATTCTCTAAATAATTACGGAATATGATTGTTGGCAAAAGAAGTCAACACCTTTTTTATCAATGGAAAATGTTAAATGAAAAAAGCACAAAAAACCATCGGCAAAAGAAATTTAAAAAACATCAACGGGAATTTTTAGCTGCACATAGTTGGTTATATTAAAATTCCATGGGCAATAAAACCATACCTTAAATTGTTCTAAAAATTCAGAGTATTGAAAACGCATAAATAAGTATGCATTAATAAATGTAAATATGTGCATACATATGTACGATTGATCTGCTTTCGTCTTCCCCTCGCTGTCCTCCATCCACAGACAAATTATTAAATTTCTGCGAATTACCACGACGCCATCAATATTAACCCTAGGTTACGAAATATTTAGGTTTTCGCATAAGTTAACATTTAATAAAGCCATACTCGTACATTTTATATGGAGAATAATAATATTTCGTTTAAAATTCTGCATGTAAACATGTTCTCGACGATACGTGTAACTTTCATGAAAATTAACTAAAAAATTCATGTTATATTAACAGCTGGAATGAAAAAAACTATGTCCGCTAAAATGGGTTAAAATCAAATTTGAGTTGACATATTTACACGCATACATGCAGACATACATATGGACATATACAGTGGACTAGCACTAGCTTGGACATAGCATATCTTGTACTTTGATGTGGTTGAATCTTTTTATGGTACTGAAGATTTGCTTGAAAAAATTGGGTGAAAAAAATTAAAAATCATCCGTGGATATATGTAAATATATTTTTATAAACGCTTTGAAGTTTATAAATTTTTAATATTCAAAAATAAATAGAATAACTTTTTTGCAATTATACAAATGGTGTTCAAGGCACATTGACCCACCTGTACAAAAATCGTGGCGCGTCATGGACAAAAATTTTACAATTTCGGACCGAAAAATGTGCAAACGAGCAAAGTTGCCACGTTTCATTTGTGAACTTCCGATAAAACCACATATGTTTGTGAATTTAGGAGTTTTCATTTTATTAAGAAAAAAATAATGTATTTTCCTGCAGAAAACGTTCACTTTATTTAATGTTAATTAAAATTACACCTTAAAATACTAGTTAATGACTGAAGTATTGTTGTGGAACAGAGAAATATATTGTTTTGCCAAAAATTACCAAAATTCGAGATAACTAATTTTACTGGATATAGAGAAATCCACTTTTCACTTGGCTGGCCGAGATTTCTTAAATTTTAGATTTTAGAATTTTTGTGTCGGACTGAAAAAGTTGCGCTTGTAGGTGATGAATTTGCGGGGAGATGTGCTGCGGTTGTTATGAATGAATTTATTTGGCCTTGAGAAATACGCGAATGCGTTTATGAATGAAATAGTTCTTGTTGTACTTGAATATGTGTGTGATTTTGTATGTATGCTGAGTTCTACATATGTTTGCATGTGCGTAGTATTTGGCAGAAATATGCACATACGTATGTATGTATGTACATACTTATCTATATATATGCATGTATGTATTATGTTGTCAATTAATGGAGTATGTATTTACATACATATGCGTGGGAAATGCATTTTCATTTGACTGCAAAACTATTGGGGCATATTCGTAGACGAAATAAAGACGACTCTGAAGTTAAAGTTGGTGAACCTCAAATAAGAAGGAAGTTATTATATGTATGTGATAGTTTGTGCATGTGTAAGAACGTTATCAATAAATGATTTTCGAGGTTGTTTAGGTATGTATGTATGTACACATAAGTACATAGAGGGGAACGTTATCAATGCATATATTATTTTGGAGTATGTGCATTTTTACATGTGTATGTACATATGTACATACATCCGTATGCGCATGCGTGAGAAATAAAGTCGACTCTAAACTTACATAGTTACAGGATTTTACAGATATTCTATTGAAAATTAAGTCAAAAATCTGTAACTAACTTTAGTGTCGACTTTATTTTGACTATGAATAAGCCCCATTAATTACATGTAATACGAGTATTGCAGTGGAAAATGACCATGCACCACATTTACTCAAAATAAATGTTCATAAAACTCAAAAATAACTTTTCAAGAAAACACCTTGAAGTTAACAAGTGCATTGCATTTGTACGTTTTTTTTTTTGTCAATGTGTCCATGTTTAAAGTGAAATTGTGAAAAAACTAAAGCAGCTAGAAAATTGTGGTTTGTTGCATTATATCTAAATAGCATAGCAGCTACCATAAGAAAAAAAAATAGATTTTTTCGACCAAAAGCCCCTTTGAAATGCCGACGACAAATCTCCAAAGAGTTTGCCAATTGCATGTGTACATAATTTTCATAAGGTTGGCAGTGAGAGCATACACTGGCACATACATATGTATGTATGTTTCTTCGAACAAGAATTTTCATATAACTTAATACAATATAAACAATTTTCATATTTTTTTTAATTAATCAAACCATTAATATGAATTTTTTACCAATTTTAAAATTCTTTTCAACTAACATGCATTTTTACTACCTACTATATACATATATTATATATATTTATGTATACATATACTATATACTCGTACAAGAAGCGAACTTGAACACATGCTTTTTGAGTTTTTGGATTTTCTTATGTCGTTAAATAAATATTAACTACTCAATAAATTATATTTAACAAATGGTCATGCATATATGAAGATCCGAAATGCTAACTGATATAAAAGTACAATTCATATAATTTAAATTTTAATTTATTTAATTTTATAAAAACATATACATGAATATGTTTCTGCATTCACCAGCAACCTAGCAACACAGCCAGGCACTTGCAACATAACATAACATTATCATAACAGAATATTTACGTTTTTTGCTGTTACCTCTTGTTCAAATGTTAATCTCTATGTGGTGATATTCCATGGATTTATTTTTCAGCCGAACAATTTTACGTTCCAAAAATTTGCACCTTCTCTATCTATCTAGGTTCTCTGGGTTTTGTTGATATTTCTATTATTAGAATGTTTAACTTTTTAGGTGTGCTCGTCCTTAAGTTATTTGTTTTTTGTTATAAAAAACGGCCTCGAGCTCAATAAAAATTGTTGAATTTATCTCAACAAATAAATGAATTTATGTTATAAATATTCGCTTAAGTCGTATTAAAATCCGTTTTTAATCTTTAACATTTTTTCGATAAAAGAAACATTTTTAACATATAAGTTTTATTATTTTATGGCGTATCGGCCGCTGTGGTGTAGTGGTAAGCAGTGCGCGCTTCCACACCGCAACGCCTGGGTTAAAGCCCTGGTCAAAGCAACATCGCAAAAAATATAAAAAAAAAGGTTTTTTCTTAACAGCGGTCGTCCCTCGGCAGGTAATGGCAAACCTCCGAGTGTATTTCTGCCATGAAAAACCGCTTCTCATAAAAATATAATCGCCGTTCGGAGTCGGCGTAAAATTGTAGGTCCCTCCGCTTTGTGTAACAACATCAATGCGCACGCCACAAATCGGAGGAGAAGCTCGGCCAAACACTAACATATGTGTAAGCGCCAATCTGTTATTATTATTATTATATATTGGAGATCATATCGCTCAATTACTTCAATAGTGTCATAACTCAAAAAAGCAAAACTCGGGCCTTACGGCCTTAAAGTTTATAATTTACATATAGGTACTCCCATAGTAAAAATTATATGCATATTTTGTTCCAGTGAGATACTGGTAATCGGTACAGCTATGAAATTGTTACACTATTTAACACAGTGATTCCCAAAGTGGTCCAGGTGGACCCCCAGGGGTCCACGGACGACTCGACGGGGATCCACGGCAACGTGAAAAAAATATGGGGGTCCAAATAACCAAAATGGTTGCTTGATAGCCTCTTTATTTAACTTTAATTTTTTTGAGTGGTGTATAATGATCTTGACGTGGGGAAGTCTTAAAGGCCACCTGCAGACTAAAAAGAACCGGATGCTGGTATGACAATAAGTGGGGCGCGGCGAAAATTTCTGCCATCAGAGATTTAAGCACTTGTGTCTTTTCAATGCTACAGGATAGTACGCCACCATTACCTTTGTTGAAGAGATTCTATAATGTTAAGTTCCCTGAGGCTGAATGCTGGTTTGATTCCATCGCTGAGACCGGACTCACACATTGTCGAATCTTCACTGATGGCTCCAAAACTGACTCTGAGTCATGATCTAGGGTCTTTTTCGAGGTTAATGGAGACAAGTTTCACTTTTCTGTAGGGGGATAATGCTTCGGTCTTCCAGGTTCAGGTAATTGCAATACCCAAAGCCATGGACTATGTGGTGGAACATAGGTTGAGGGGAAGGAGTTTACGTGACTGCAGTGACAACCAAGTTGCACTTAAGGCATTGACCATTGAGTAAAATATGATGGTGAACATAACGAGGTTTTTTTACTCTGGGTGCCAGGTCACTCTGGAGTACCTGGTTATCAGACATCTGATCATTTGGCCAGAGTTGGCTCAGACCAGGCATTCCTCGGTCCGCAACCAGTTTTAGCACTCCCACATTCGGCAATCGAAGCGACCATCAGAAACTGGGTGAATACTTCGCTCAGAAATGACTGATAGGCATCGAGGGGATGCAGGTGGGCAAAACTCATGTTGCCTTCAATCTCACAAGGTCTATCTAATTTTTTGCTCTCACTGAGCATACCACACTGCAGACAACTTGCTGGACTGGTGACTGGTCACTTCACGTGCACAAACGCCGGACTGTGGTCGGCGTAAATGACAAGTCCATTTGCCCATCTTGCCTTGAAGAAGATGAGACGGTGCAACACTTTTTGTGCTTCTTGTTTATGTACCATCGACTTTTTTAAACTCGTTATTACCTCTTTTGTCAGTTTCTGAATTAAAGGTTTGGCGTAAAAAGCTTAGCCGTTTTGATGTTTTAAGTGTTGTGTTTTAAAAATGTGACAAATATTTTTCGCCTCACTTTAAAACTCGGAGCAATAAAAATAAAAATGATAGCATTAACACAAATAAACTATTTTACATATACTCCACGTGCAAAGTCATGAGAGAGGCGAACATTTGATGAGTTTATGGTGAAGATAATGTAAATAACGCTAGCGCTCGCAGTGCTCTTAAAAAATATAACCCGTGCGGGAGAGTATTTTGATGTATTTACGAGCTCTATTTTTTAAAACCCACAAGTGTGTAATCACAGTATTTTTATAAATAACTAGACCTCAAGAAAATATTTTACTTTTATTTTGGCCACTCTGAGTTTAGTTTTTGAACTCACCCACGATGCAAATTTACATTGTTAGATCTAATTTTCGCATTTAATTTGTTTACAAGCTTTGGGAATATTTAGAAATGCATCAGCAGGGGGTCCACCGAAACCAGTAAATTTTTGAAAGGGGTCTACGAGGAAAAAAGTTTGGAAACCTCTGATTTAACCCAATATTTGTATTTTATAGATTATGACACTATTGAAGTAAATAAGCGGTATGTAAAAAAATTAAGTTTTGCTGAAAAATTAATGTTGTACAAAAATCAGATTTGTAATTTTTAAAATTAGTTGGTGACAAAAAAATTTTGACGTAAAATACGTCTTACGTTTCCATATGGAGGCTATGCTCAAATGTTGTAGTTGTAATTTTTAGAGCTTCACGAAAACGCTTATTGCATGAGAACTAATGAAGCGATTTCAAAGAAAAGTGTGGCGTTTCAAAGATGAAATTCCAAGCCTTCTGACAGATTCATTCGTGTTAGTAACCAATTCCGTTACTGTCTAGAAACAAGGGTATTTGGGGTAAATTTTTAGCCTTTAAAATGCTCTAGCAACTTATTATTTGCAGATATAACATACAATTTCGGGATGTAGGTCCTTTGGAGCAATAGAAATATTACCGTGTACAAATTTTATATAAATTCAACAAATAGTGAGCATTATAAGTCATAAAATTATTGAAATAATTAGCAAATTTTTTTTTATTACCAAAATGCTCGAAAACCGCTCGAATGATGTTGTTTTTGTTTTCTTTAATCAGAAATTCATTTTTTTTTCCTTCCGTTTGTATATGGCACGTATTGGTTAATATTTTCTAAGTATGTTCATGGTGGAATAATAACAAGGTGTTGTCAGTTACTTAACCTCACTTTTTCGGAAGGTCTATTCCGGTCACGCATTTTAAAATAGTAGAAAAGGTATTAATTATTTACTACTTTTAATCCGATGGTGCATACTATTTCAAATTAAGTGTAGAAAAATGTATAATTACAGGCTTATAAGCCTGAATATATGTTTGTATCGGCAGCTACGCACAGCTTGGACATATATTGTAACTTTAAAAAAGTAAAGGCGGAAAAATAAGTCAATTTCCTGTAAGACTGTAAATGATTTTTAAAATAGATTAAAACACATAAATATCGATAATATAAGCGAATTCCTAATTTAGCCATGCAGCCACTCTATTCTAGTGTATCAGTAGTTTATTTGGTTCAATATTATGACAATGCAGCAAAAGTTATTTAATATATATAAAAATGGTGTGAAAAATTTTGGGAAAACCCTCCTTATGGTCCGATTTGCTTAAAATTTGGTGCGTAGGTAGGTTTTTGCCCAGATTAACATATAGGATATTTTTCTCCCGGGAAGTGGACCAGGGACCGATCTATTCGAAAAAATCGTAGTTACGGTCCGGTTTGCTTAAAATTTGGTACGTAGTTAGCTTTTTGCCTAGATAGCATATAAAATTCTTTTTTTTTCCGGGTAGTTTCACTTCTTCTTCTTATCCGCCATGTTAGCTATCTGACAGAAAACGTGTTTCGTATTTTTTGTTGTACCAACTTTTTCAAAAAAAAAGTCCAGCTTTTGACGTTGGAAAAATAAAACAAAGGAAATCCAAACATATAAGTAGAGAATTTGTCTAATAGTTTTAAATCATTTTTTTCATAACTGCTGCTTCCGTGGATATTGCAACACACGGAATAGATGTAATAATGCAGCTATAGGAGCCACATCATACCACAGAATTTATCGTCCGCCTATTTAAATAGTAGGGCTCGCTTGAAATATGTACATGAAGATGTATGGAGGTGCGCACACTACACCAACTTAATCGCTCCGACCAATTAGTTGTTGTGCAATGGAAAGACTAGCAAGCCCAACTAAATCGGCGGCCGATAAAGTCCGTGGTGTACGATGGATCTAAAACATTTTAAACAAGAAATATTGCAGTCACATATTCGTTTTTAAGATTTTTATTCATGTGATTAGTAGTGGCAAGAATGTATGTATGTATTAAATACGTATATCTATATATATAAAAATGGTGTGAAAAATGTATAGTAATTCATCAATTGAGAACGGTTGGGCCGATTTGGCAAAATTTTTCTTTTAGTTGTTCGCAATTTCCAGGGGAAGGTTTTTACGATAGAAAATTTTGGGGAAACTTTCCGGGAAAGTCGGGAAATTGGAAAAATCGAAAATAGATTTTTTTGTATGGAATTTTTTGTGCAATTACTTCGGGATGGCTTTCGAATGGTAAAATAGAAAATTCTGGAAAAGTCGGAAAAATCCAGAAGAACTCGAAATGTTTGAATTTTTTTCGACGAAATTTTGTATTTTATCGCATGATTTGACGATTTTGGACAATGTTAAGGTGGAAAATTCGTTGTGAAGCTTGGAAAATTTCGGGTAATTGTGATATTCATTGCGAACATGAATCAATTGGGAACAATTTTCTCCTAAATATGTTTCATAACCGATTCGAATGGTTGCTGCTTTTTTGGAAAGGTGTTTAGAAGGAGTGAACAAAGTTTTCATTTTTCCGGTACGTGGAGCAGGGGTCGAGCTACGCTAAAAAATGCTTTTGGTACGTAGGTAGCCTTTTGCCTAAATTAGCATATAGGATCCATTTTTCCCGTTAAGTGGGCCAGGGACCGATCTATTCGAAAAAGTCTTATTTATGGTCCGCTTTGCTTGAAATTTGGCACGTAGGTAGCGTATTGTCTGGGTTAAAAT
>NW_023458563.1:24788727-24830952 GCF_013731165.1 Rhagoletis pomonella
CACCAGGGACCGATCTATTCCAAAAATTCTTATTTATGGTATGATTTTCTTGAAATTTGGCACGTAGGGAGCGTATTGTCTGGGTTAAAATATAGGATACTTTTTCCGATAGGTGGACCAGATACTGATCTATTGGAAAAAATCTTATTTATGCTGCGATTTGCTTGAAACTTGGCACGTGGGTAGCTTATTGTCAGGGTTAAAATATTAGATACTCTTTTTCTGATAGTTACACCAGGGACCGATCTATTCCAAAAATTCTTATTTATGGTATGATTTGCTTGAAATTTGGCACGTAGGTAGCGTATTGTCTGGGTTAAAATATAGGATACTTTTTCTGATAGGTGGACCAGATACCGATCTATTGGAAAAAATCTTATTTATGCTGCGATTTGCTTGAAAGTTGGCTTATTGTCAGGGTTTAAATATTAGATACTCTTTTTCTGATAGTTGCACCAGGGACCGATCTATTCCAAAAATTCTTATTTATGGTGATTTGCTTGAAATTCGATACCCGTATTATAGATATGCGTAAAATAGAATTGAGTCATTGTTTTACAGTTCGAAAGGTGTTTGAAGGCGCTGCAAACATGCGGGTATTGGCTATTTAACAACAGTTATTACACACGCCAACAAAAATAGAAACAAATTTGATGCAGCTAATGTTAACGCTATTTTTGACGTAAGCATTAAGTTTCGGTCAGCTCCAGATTTTAAGAAAAACAAGGTCAGTGTCAAAGAATCGCGATTTTGCAATATTTGAGAAGCTCTAGCAAAGAATCAAAGGGTGGTAGAACCTTCCACTTAGGCTAAGATTAAAGAAAGACAAGTAAGAAAGTCTAAGTTCGGGCGGAGCCGAACATTAAATACCCGGCGCAAGTATTAAATATATGTTTTTTCACCTTTCCGAAACCTTCCGCTAGATGGTAAGCCGGGGTGTATCAATTTTGAGTAAATTAGCGTCCTTCAATTTCGAAATATTGAAGTTTCAACCATTTCTGAAATTTACCGTTATATGAGAAGCGGCCGTTATTTTAGTCCGATTTCAATAATTTTCAACGTTTTCCTTATATGTGGCAAGCACAATAACCACACCGAGTTTGGTACAAATTGGTAGAACGGTTACCGATATACTTATATGTGATCATAAGTGGGCGGTGCCTTGCCCATTTTCCAAAATTTTACCATAAACATATTTCTTGGTAAAGAATTGTTGCAAGCATCAATTTTGAATAAGTTAGCTTCAATATTTACTGATTTATCGATGATTTTGTATTTCTCTAAATTACCGTTATATGGGATGTGGGCGTGGTTATTGTCCGATTTTAAAAAGTTTCGGCGATTTTTTATGTTGTGCCAAGGCCAACAACTGTGCCAGTTTGGAAGAAATTGGTGCAGCGGTTACCAAGATATACACATGTAACCATAAGTGGGCGTGGCTACGCCCATTTTCCAAAAATTTATAATATTCTTATTTTTCGTATAAAACTTATTATAAATATCAATTTTGAGTGAATAATCTCCAGTAGTTACTAAAATATCGGAGTTTTCGTATTTCTGAAAATTACCGTTATATGGGAAGTAGGCGTGGTTATTGAGCGATTTTAAAAATTTTCGGCCATTTGGTATGTTGTGCGAAGGCCAACAACTGTGCCAAGTTTGGAAGAAATTGGTGCAGCGGTTACCAAGATATACAAATGTAACCATAAGTGGGCGTGGCTACGCCCATTTTCCAAAAATTTATAATATTCTTATTTTTCGTCTAAAAGTTATTGTAAATATCAATTTTGAGTGAATTATCTTCAGTAGTTACTAAAATATCGCAGTTTTCGTATTTCTGGAAATTACCGTTATATGGGAAGTGGGCGTGGTTAAAGTCTGATTTCGCCCATTTTCAATACCAACCTACCTTGGATTAAGGAAAACCTACATACCAAATTTCGTTGAGATATCTCAATTTTTGCTCGAGCTATCGTGTACACGGACGGACGGACAGACGGACAGACGGACGGACAGACAGACATGGCTTAATCGATTTCTTTTTTCATCCTGATCATTTATGTATACATTTGGCTATATCTATCTCGATTCGTTTTGGCTGTTACAAACAACCGTTATGTGAACAAAATTAATATACCCTTGTGCACAAGTGCGCTCGGGTATAAAAATCTCGGCTACTATCCCTGCAAATTCCTGCACCTTTGCTTGATGGTCACTTATAGTTATTTGTTGAACAGGAAAAACTGATTTTGGGAAGTTTGAGTACCTACCGCAATTAAGAAAAATTCCACTTAGGCTTAAATTAAGGCTTGGACTTCTGACTTCAATCCCTGAAAATACCATTCCTGCACCTTGACCCTGCGGTCCTTGCTTTACGTTGACTAAACAGAATGTGGATCAATGATACTCACCAGTTTGGAAATTGCCACCAACTAGACTATAAAGATTCAAGAACGATTCACTATCGAGCCGCAAGGACTTTTTCCCGGTATAACGCTTTCATCAGGTTATTTAAGACGGTAATGGAGGATATGCCAAATATTTCAATAAAAAAATTAATTTTGGGCGGGACGAAGTTCGCCGGGTAAGCTAGTTTAATATAAAAAACCGCCTTTCCATACGACTTTTGTGTACGTCTTTTTCCATTGATAACCACGATATCTTTTATTTTTTTACAGTTTTAAGACAAAAATTATACAAATCCATAAATTTTAAATATTATTATCATTCTGAAAACACCAAGTTCTTTAAAAATCGCGATAAAACGAATTACTAAAATGGAATATTTCCGAACGAATAGTAGTATAAAAATTAAGATCGGCAGCACTGAAAATAAGCATGCCGACCTTGTCAAAATTACAACAAACACGTCGCTACTGACACCTTTTTATTATTCCACCATGAGTATGTTTATTTAATTCAAATATATGGGCATAAATGATTTTCCATACAAAATCACTTCGTTATCATTTTGCAAACACATGATTTCCTGGAAGTGAGAGGAGACGAAAAGTATGTATGTGTACTTTCAAATTGCAGTCTGAGTCTTTTTTGAAGAAGATTTCAATGAATTTACTCATAGCGTCGCTAATGTAAACGAAACAGAGAGTTTTAAGGAAAAGTTAGATAATTTTTTAGATCAATCTACTCAAAACTTCCTCAAATCGAAAAACTTATAATTTGACCGACGTGCTGGTAAAAGACGTTCAAATATTTTGTAATGGAGGAGATAGTGGTCATTATGGATTATGTCTACCTTTTATAAGTTCAGCCTAAAAGTGTTGATGCCGAAATATGTTTTTCATCAGTAGGTTTTGTATGTAAAAACTGCAGGTCAAGCTTAGAAGACTCCGCTTTGAATGCTTTGCTGCTCTTACGAAAACATTTCAGGTGCAATAATAACAACACCGGCAAAAAAAGGGGTGTGTGTTTTTAACCAGACCCAACTATCAACATGTATTTCGACTCGCTGAATCCGATTCTGAGATCCGTTTGACTCGTACACCCTCAAAATTTCTAGTAAATTGCGAAAAAAATGGGAAAAAATTCTCCATTCGCCATTTCTTTATAGAGTAGAATAAACATGAGAAGTACCTAAGTACTTTCAAAAGTACCTGGTATTTACATTATTATTTGTGATGTATACGTTCCTCAATCACATGGTTTTTTAAATACAATTATAAAAATGTTTTACTTTAAAATTTGTCTGATTTAATAAATATCGCTAGCGTAGAGTGCAAAGTTGCTAAGTCCCAATTTAAAAATTGCACAGGAGAGGAAAAAACTTCGTATAGCCATTTTCTTCAAGTATTTCGCAAAATTTTGAATACAACATTTTGCCTGTTTAAAGCAAAGCAAAACTCCATACGAATCGGAGGGATTCGATATTTATTAAAAGATTTCGAACTTTTTTTTTGACCTTAGCAAATTTTCCTTTCATTGAATATAAACGGGAAAACATAAAACAGTGACCTTTACCCTTTTCGAAACGATGCAATTTTAATTTATTTAGCCTCCTATATCAAAATATGATTTTTCATTAAAAGTGAAGTTAGCAACTTAAATAAAGTAAAATTGTGTTCTTAATTTTTCTCTCTGATGCACACTGGGCCAAGCGTGCTCAAACTTCAATTTTTAAAAAAATGTCTTTTTTTTTGAAAGAATAAAAACGAAAGTTTATTCCCATTACATTATACATTTGGGGGTAAGTTTTCACCATTCTTTCGTTTTTCGGCTGGGAGATATGTATGTGTGTCCAAACTTGACAAATTTGAACAAAAAACTTTTTTTTTTAAAGCCGAGAAATTCAAAATGTGCAATTCAAATAGTTACTGTAAGAAAGCGGTATTAGATTTCGTTATTTTGTTTCTTCCATTAGTTAAAATAAAGTTTATTTATACTTTTGGTGTATTTTGTTAGAAATTATGCCTTTTAAAAAAATTATGATTAAAAAAAACTAAACTAACCTCTGTTTTTTGCAAGTGTAATTTTCAAAATCACTTTTTTTTTAAATGCGCAAAGCGCTTTTCAATTTGACAGTACTGCAATAAAGTATGTTCCTTCCTTACTAAGAATCCGAGTTCAAAACCAAAAGCACTTTGCGCATTTTTAAATAAATTGGTTTTAAAAATTTCACTTTGATTTTAATTAAACCCAAAAACATATACTTCTGGTTAGGTTTGATTCTGTTTAATTTCGAACTTAACTGTTTATTATTTTGAGGTTGCTCAATGAATAAAAACGGATTTATTTCTAACAAGGACTTTAAAATCTTTAGTTAGAAGCGGATTTAGTTTGAATAAGGACTTTAAAAACTTTAGAGATATCTGCAGTAGGAAAACGGATCGCGCTGACAATATAGGAGGCGTTTTTAATAGATTGCTAGTTTCATTAGACCCTCTGACTACTTGCTCGCACTTATTGCCTGTGGCCACCAACCGGAGAGCTTTCCTTGCTGAATCAATGGAGTTACTTAGTAGAACTTGAAGCGAATAATGTTAGTTTAACGGGGCTTGGATGGGATTTAGATTCCGACTATGAGGAATAAGTGTCACAGTTTTCATTATATAGTGTTTATCATAACTATAAAGCACCCACATGTTCACAAGTTTTGACTTTGTTTTATTATTATTTAATTTTAATTATTTTTTTTTATAAAAATATAGTTTATTTCTTAACAAAAATCGAATAAAGCTGAGTTTCAAACTTCGTAAAAATATCGATGTTTTTGATTAGATATTTAAAAAAGATTTTGAGTGCAAGTTTGAAGTAGCTAGGACATACCCTTGATTTTTGGCAACTTTTTTTTCATATAAAAATTCCATATAAGCCATATAAAATTCCTTATAAAAAAATCGTCGAACATTCTTCGTATGGAAATATGTAAGTCCTAGCTATTTCAAACTTTCACTTTAATATTCTACAATTAAATGGGTTACAAAACTTCATACTCAAAATCCTTTTAATAGTGCGTATCATAATTATACGAGACCCACATATTGAAAAGTTTTGCCTATTTATATTATTAACCGACTTTAAAAAAAGGAGGAGGTTATCAGTTCGTCGGAATTTTGTTTTTTTTGTTGTTTTTTATATATGTTACCGCATAACTTTGGGCCGCGTTAACGCGTTAATTTCGATAATTCTTTTTCATCGGAAAGGTGGTGCCTCAAGGGTGGTCCCATACTAATCCTTTAGATCCGATAATTGGATCATGAAGAAATTAACGATAATCTTGAATTTTTATATGAGGATTGAAGTCGGTTTTGATTTTTGCTTAAAAATTACTTGTTTTTATTTTATTTTAATTATTTTTTTTATAAAAATATAGCTGATTTTTTAATTAATTAATGTTTTTAATTAGATACATTACTTGCTTTTCGATATTTTGTATGCTTAATTTGTAAGTCTCTTTAAATTTAAAACATAATGGGGCATATTCATAGTCGAATCAAAGACGAAACTAGAGAGCTGAAATTATTTTTAGTTTCATCTTTGTTTTGACCATGCATTTATCCCATTATGTTTTACATTGAAACGTAAACTTTTTTATCTAGTATTTCCTATCTTTTACTATCTACCTGATCTCTTTATAAATGACTTCACCTGTTTCATGATCTTTCCTAGTGATTACAAAAAATACACACTTTGCTACTGTTATTACATTTTATCGCTTTTAACTTTGTTCTAAGTATTGCGCATTCATTGATAAAGCTATCCTCAAATCGAAAGGACTCGTTCTTCCTGATTATATTGTAACCTAAACTTACCTATTTCACTGTGAGACAAATGGTAGGGGTCAGTGATCGGGAAGGGTTCAAACTACCGGGGAAAGTTATATCGGTAAAAAAGAAGTTATACGTGTCCCGGCATTCCGCTGGGTCACGTCTAGGAATCGAGATATATCGATTTGAAGTTAGTAGCTATCATATAGGGGAAATTGTCACCTTTGGTGGTCTTTTTTTTGACATAACTCGAGAACCACTAGTCCGATTTTGCTCAAACAAATTTAAAAAATAAAAAATATTAAAAATTACAATTCCTTTAATCTGTTCATATAACGTTTTTCTATATAATCAACAGTTTTGCCGGTAAAAATAAATGTATGAAGAAAAAAAATATTTTTTGCCTAAAATATTAAATTTTTTTATTTTTTAAATTCATAAAAAATCCAAAACGAAAAAAAAGGCAAGTCGTATTACTTTCACGCAATGTCACATAACCTTTAAGCAAAATGAGACATAGATCATGAAAATCGATGGACGCGTTTCGCTTTTATTCACAATTAAGTGAAGGTATCTCATTTTCAAGGTGACAATTTCCCCTATATGATAGTTACTAACTTCAAATCGATATATCTCGATTCCTAGACGTAACCCAGCGAAACTCCGGGCCACGTATAACTTGTTTTTGACCGATATAACATTTCCCGTTGGTTTCATCCCGTCCCGATTTTGACTGTCGCATAGTGTTTTTAATAAAATTAGCTGGGAAAATACTCTATAAAAAAATTGGCCACTAATAGGTTAAAATATGGTCATCAATGCGCTAAGTCAAAGTCGTAAATAGGTAAATTATTCATAATTTGCACAATAATCAAATCAAATTAACTTAACATAAGATATTACAAAAAACTGGGTCACCAATGGGTTAATGCATGATCAATAATGGGTTAAAACGTCAAAAATTTACTCTTAAAAACTCAAGCGAGTCTAATGGAAAGAAAATGATTTCAGAATTTTGAGCACCCGCTTATATGGGGCGGCCCCAGTGTGTGACGTCAGGATTATATAAAAGAACTTTGAAATTTGAAAGATATGAGTAATTTAAAAAATGATTTAAAAGTTTCAGTGCAATGTACTTAAAAACCAGTATGGGTATCAAATGAAAGAGAAGATTCCATTTTTTGGTGCGTAAGGGACGGGTAGTTATTGAAAATTTTATAATTTTATCCTTGAATATCCTTGAGATTTTGCAATACTTATTTTTGAAAAAATTATGTTAGCTTAAAAAAATAAATAGATTAAAAATTCTTTCATTTGCTACCTATATATTTTTGTTTTACATTGAACTGAACTTTTTAAATAAGTTTTGGAATTAATCATAACTTTTATAATTATAGTCATTAAAAAAAATAATGACGTCAGAGAAATGCCTATTTATATGCAATGAATTATATGTAACATGAGGTAGACTTTTATAAAAAAAAATGTAAGTTATGAATAATCAAAAGGAATATAGACAAAACTGGTCGAATTAAGGCGCTTCTTTTATTTCTGCTACTATGGACTTCTTTCAACCAGAAAATACATTTTTGGACTTAATTTTTTTTGCAACGAGCTTTTTTCAACATATCTTAAATTACTTTATCAGACGTGTACACTAAAGTATTATTAAATGCATATAAATTTAATAACTGTCTTTCGTTTTGTTACTTATGAAATAATTTTCACTTCAAATAAAAAAGGACGTTCCAAACACATTTACTTATTATTTATTATATGGTAGGAGAGCCATATTTATGCAATTTTTCATGTTAAGTTATTGCAAAATAATAAATATCTAAACCCCGGGATTGAACCAACGACATCCCGAAAATCCTTGGATCGTAAAAATCTAAAAAATTAACATCCCTAGTATGTAAATTGTACATATGCAAGCATAACCCGCGAAAACTTTATCGTCATATCAGATCTGTACCATTCGTTCGATTTTACAAAATGAAGTATCAAATTAAAGTGCTTGGCCTGTGGATGTGCAATAACTTCAAAATTTTTCAAAAAGAGTGGCCATCTGATAAAAAAATTTTATTAAAATTATTTTTAAGTTAAATCAATTACTTCACTATGAGTATCGATCGTAATAGTTTTGGAAGGGCTTTATTTCTTAACTATATGTAGGAGGGTTGCCACCTGTTTCAAAAAGCACGTTGGACTTAAATAAAAAATTTAAATGTATATCCTGATATGGATGTCAGACGAAAGAGGTTTTTGTTTGAAAATATTTTGCAGAGGGTTGCCACCTTGTTACAAAGTTAAATTCAATATAATAATAATAGATTGGCGCTTACACATATGTAAGTGTTTGGCCGAGCTTCTCTTCCGATTTGTGGCGTGCGCCTTGATGTTGTCACACAAAACGGAGGGACCTACAGTTTTACGCCGACTCCGAACGGCGATTGTATTTTTATGAGAAGCTGTTTTTCATGGCAGAAATACACTCGGAGGTTGCCTGCCGAGGGAATGTTGCGATGTTGGTGTGACCAGGGCTTGAACCCAGGCGTTGCGGAGTGGAAACGCGCACTGCTTACCACTACACCACAGCGGCCGACAAATTCAATATAAGCAATAGGTTAAATAAATTACTTTAATATGAATATAAATCAAAATTGGTTTGTATAAACTGTATTTCCGAACTGCATGTAGGACGTTGCCTCCTGATTTTATAGTTAAAAGAAAAGTGTAAAAGTCAAATGAATTACTAAGTGTAGGTACAAATTGACATGGGTTAAAAATGTTTTTTTCTGTACTTTATTTAAGAAAGTTGCCATATGTTTTAGAAATTACATTCAACTTGAACTAAGGGAATTAGATACACAATTTAAATATGTAGTCAGTCGAAAATGGCTTAGCAAGGTTTTCGTTTTAAAATATTTTTAATAGGCTTGCCACCCGTTTTAAAATTATAATTTAATTAAAGTAAGCATAAGTTAAATGAAACATTAAAATATGACATGAAATGAAGGTGGTAAGATATCCTAAACTCAAATTATTTAATAAGTTAAAGAATTATTAAAAAAAAGATGGGTATCAAATGAAATGGGTTTAAAAAGGCTTTACTTCTGAACTATATTTAAGAGCGTTGTCACGTATTTAAAAAATTTAACTTTATTCGTCAGGCACATGAAATATGTTGGTATCACAATGTAGGACGCAAGAGATTTGTTTATATTTAGAAGGGTTGCCAGTTGTTTCAGAAGTTTTAGCTAACTTATGCACAAATCCGAAGACGAAGATAATGCGAAGACGGGCACAAACACGAAGAAGAATACTAAAACGGGGAGCTAGGCTAATATAAAAAGTAATACAAATTTCTGCAGTATGAAAGGAAAAAAAATGAATGGAAGCAGTGATACACGTAATGGCATATATCTATTTATAACTATGGTTCATATTATTGAAGTTAAAGTGGATCAGCTCTTTTATTGCTAATTATTAATATTTTGCAATTCATATTGATTTATTAAATTCAATTCAATACAATCATATATTTCATATACCGTTTCGTCTACAGCGTATTTATTGGAGATCATCTGTAAAAAAATGTATGTTTACCTCAACAAATAAATGAATTTCTAATATAATCTACGCCGAAGTTGTATAAAAACCTTTTTTTTTAATTTTTAACTTTTTTTTAGAAAAAAAAAACATTTAAACGTTCTTAAAAAAAATGTTTTTATCATTTAAGTTTTACTATTTTATAGCCTATGTGTTGTCATTTGTAAAAAAAAATTAAGGTTTAGCTCAACAAATAAGTAAGTTACCGATTTTTGATACGATGTATAAACTGTACACCCCGTGTCATAATTATAAACGCACATGTTGACAAGTTTTCACAATCTTGTTATTTAATTTTAGTTGTATATTTTATAAAAATATATATTATTCCTTAACAAAGACCGAATAAGTCCAAATTTCAAACTATGTGCAATATTAAAAAAAAATACAAATCAACAAACTTTCGTAAAAATTTCGATATTTTTAATTGGATTTCTTAGAAAGCTTCAGAGTATGTAGTTTTGTAGCCCACTCAATTTTAGTATAAAAAGTTCAAGTTTGAAGTAGGACTCACATGATTTTTGGCAATTTTTTTTTCTTCCCGTACGGTGAACTCTGCCATAGACGGTCCCAAGCCCAGTTTGAGAAAAGAGGAGGGGTGGCACAATGGGCAGCTTGAGGATGACGAGCAGAATTCCCTCGGTGAAACCCGGGTGTACCCGTTCCCAAGCTAAGGTAATTGAAAGCATGCCGATGGTTGAATGGTGCTGGGAACGGAAACATGGGCATCGCAAGCGCATTTCCTTTGTGATACCGGGCGCCCTCACATCGTAACTAGCCTTACCATCACAAGGGAGCACTGGGGTGGCGGACCGACACCTTCTTCCCATTTCAAAAAAAAACTTTTTGGATGAACTACCTATTGAAAATAAAAACAACATCTCGGAGTCAGAGGAACTTTCTCTACTCCGTTCACCCACTAGGTCTGAGAATGACCTTGAGCATAGACTTAATGCCTCACTCAGGTTAAACTCACCTGGTTCTACCACCACTTCTGCGCCAGGTGATCAGGGACTCGAACCAAGCACGGAGGGCGATAGCCAGGATCCTAGCACTCAGGCGTCTACGAACACTAGTGCTGAAGGAACAGCGGAAAACCGGAAGAAGTTCCAGTACTTCACCGGAGCCCAGAAGCGTAGAATACGTGCTTTGATCAGGGACGGCATTGAACCTACCAAAGCGAAGGAAATGGGGAGAGAGCGTTACAAGAAGGTCAAGAAGCTAGCTCCTCGAAGCGAAGCAGGGGCACCAGCTACTCACCCAACGACCTTCGGCAGTCAGCCAAGAAGGCTAAGGCCTCCCATACAACCACTGCTCCAGTGGAAGCAGTAACGAATCCAGGTGTTCAGGACAATGAACCCGACATGCCTAAGCAGGTGTCCTACAGAGACATCACGGCGGCATGCAAGGTAGCCATTACTCATGCCAAACACCCGGATGCTAATCTAAGCGAGGAGGAAATCTCGCTGATAAAAAGAAGTCTGCTGGCAGAGATGGACAAAGCCAAAAACCCCACTGCGAGTCTTGGCTTCATCAGCATTGTGGTACGCGACGGTTGGCTTCCGCTTACTTGCCACAACAAGGAGACAAGAGATTGGCTCGTTGCTGTGACAGCTAGGCTAAAGCCGTTCCCAGACGCAGATCTGAAGGTGTCACAAGGCAATGATATTCCCAAGACCTTTGTCTGCGTTGCTTACGTGCCACCTGATGACGTATTACCGGCGGATCATCTTATGAAGCGCCTAGCCACACAAAACGTGGGCATAAACTTTGCGGGTTGGTGCTTTTTAAGGTCTCTCAAGGATGAGAAAGAGGGAGAGACGGTAACTGTCTCCGTGGACGAGAAGTCAAAGGAGAGGATTGCGGCGCAGGGTGGAAGAATCTTCCTCAACTTTGGCCAGATCTCCTTACGCATAAAAGGGGACGGGGCGAAAGCAAGTCACCTATCGCACAGAGACAGCCAAGGAGCTGCAGCCCAGGCATCTCGCAAGACCCACTGCACGGAAGTCCACGGTGCTCCGTCCCGGGACCGTGCAGAACAGGTCAGGCAAGGCGATAGCGCTGATCAGGCTGGCATCAGTGGCGAGAGCGCGAAAACCTCCCGCAGTCTCCTCTACCCCGGAGGTGTCTCAGCCGCCAAAGGCAGGCAAAGGCAACACCACCCATGCCCGCTCTACTAAACTGGCGTCGACACGTACACCCAAGACAGGCAAAGGTAACGCTTCCCATGCCCACCCAACCAACACTGGCAAGGGTCCACACTCGACTCGCCGCTTACATGGGACGAGGCTCCCGAAGTGGATGAGGAAGAGTAACCCGCCGGAAGACTCGAAAAATTGATATGGTAGTAAGGTGCATCCAAATAAACTTACACATGCCTGGCACAGACGTTTCATGAGGATCACCTTGACATCGCCTTTATCCAGGAGCGCTACATTTATGGGAACCAGATAAAGAGACTACCAGGTAAGCTATTCTATGACTCCTTCAACGAAAGACGGCCTAGAGCCTGCGTGATGATAGCTAATCATATCAACGCCTTTCTCATTCCAGAATTTACCAATAAGGACCAGATTGCAGTGAAGGTGAACCTACCTCTCGTAGAAAACACGCAAGAGCTAATCATTTGCTCAGCGTACCTCCCCGGCGACTCCAGAGAATACGAGTTTCTGCCACTACAGGGACTAGTGGACTATTGTGGCAGACATAAACTGCAACTCATCGTGGGATGTGGCGTTAATGCCCACAATACCATATGGGGCAGCAGTAACATAACTCAAAGAGGTGAGTACTTACTTGAATTTATTAGCCTTTATAGGTTAGAAATTTTAAACGCAGGTAACTCCCCCACTTTTAGGGACAGTATACGGGAAGAGGTTCCAGATCTCACTCTATACACTCCTTTTATCAGTAATTTCGTCAAAAAATTGAAAGTGGCCAGATAAATTTCTTTATCAGATCACATGCACATCCGTTTTGAAATTGTAATCATATTACCAACTGCTACCACCTACAGAAGACCAAGAACCACAGATCGGGATCTATACGATGCACTTCTGCAGCACGGTCGGAAAAGGTGCAAGCGAAAGGTAAATGACTTAGTAGATCTTGAACTTAGCTGCTCAGATCTGACATCAGCCATTGTGAATTCCTACCATGAATCCTGTACAGAAGTCACTAGGCTTAACAACAGACAGACTCCATGGTGGTATAACAAAAATGGGCAAACCTAGGGCAAATACCCAGAAGCTCTTTAACAGACCTAAACGAACCGGTGAATGGGAAACGTATAAAATTGCCCCCACCGAGTACAATAAAGAGATTAGATGTGCTAAGAGGAACTCATGGGCTCTTTTCTGTACAGGGATCAAGGACCTTACGGGAAGCGCAAGAATCCACAGGGCTCCTGAAAAGACCCGATGGATCCTTCACGAACAGCTGCATGGAGTCCCTTAACTTGCTAGCCGAGGTGCATTTTCCTGACTGTTTGACACCGAACACAACCAGAACAATCCACACGCAGACTGGGATAAAACGCCCACGCGCAGAGGATTGGAGAATCGCCAAAGGTCTGTTGGACGAGGATAGAATAAGCACCTGGAGCAGATGGCATTCTCCCAGCTCATCTCCAAAAGGGACTGCCCCGCCTACTACCCTTCCTGATACCACTTTTCAGAGCATGTTTCGCGTGGGGGTCCCTTCCACTACAATGGCAGGAAGTGACGGTCCGCTACATCCCAAAGGTGGGGGGAAAACCAGCAGACCAACCAAAGTCATACCGACCCATTAGTCTTACATCCTTCTTACTAAAAACAATGGAAAGAATCGTAGACAGGCATATCAGGGATAGTTTCCTTACCAGGAACCCTTTGTACAGACACAAATATGCCTATCTTCCAGGAAGATCTTCTCCACGCTCTTCAGAATCTAACAAGGAAAATAGAAAAGTCTCTGGAGGACAAAGAGGTGGCGGTGGGTTGTTTCTTGGATGTGGAGGGCGCTTTCGACAACACAAAACACTCTCTAATAGACAATTGCGTCCGGCGCAGAGGGGTTGATCAAACCACATGTCGCTGGATAGCTAACGACCTTAAATCCAGAATTATTACATCCACTCTAGGACAGGAAAGGGTCAGTTTCTTAGCTACGAAAGGTTGCCCGCAGGGAGGAGTGATCTCCCCTCTGCTATGGTCCATCGTAGTGGATGAATTACTCTGCCTTCTTAGCGAAAAAGGCTTCGACGTTCAGGGTTCGAAGATACCATCTCTAACCTCCTACAGAATGCTCTAAACATAGTAGCCAATTGGTGTAGTAAAAATGGGTTAAACTTTAACCCAAAGAAGACTACCATAGTCATTTTCTCCAGGAAAATGAAAAGGGACAAATTAGTAGAACCATTCCTTCAAGGTAAAAATACACACTTCTCCAAAGAAGTCAAATATCTAGGAATCATCCTTGATGACAAGCTCTCATGGAATCCACATCTAGATAAAACTATTCCAAAGACCAGGGCCTCTATCTGGGCCGGCCGGAAACTTATGGGACGGAACTGGGGCATCAGACCTAAACTGGCGAGGTGGGTGTATGATGCCGTCTCCAAACTCATTCTTACCTATGCTGCACCCGTCTGGTGGAAGAAGGTGGAAGTGAAGTCCACGCAGGCCAAGCTCAGCAAACTACAGACTGGCCGCGATGAGAACAACACCAACGGCGGCTCTCGAGGCGCTGCTTGACCTGCCTCCCCGACACATTGTTATCAAGAAAGAGGCTCTGCTGTTTACAGCAAGGCTTATCTCAGGGGACAGTGTAGAGGACAAGAAGTATGTACACCCTTCCACTCTCGGGGTTATAGAACAAGAAGATGGATTGCGCATAAGTTTTTGGACCTGTGCCTACCGAGCTTTAACTTCTCACATAACTTCAAGGTTTTTTTCCCTGACAGGAATAACTGGGTCAATGAACGACCTAAACCCCAGAAGGACAGCCACATCTGGTATACTGACGGCTCAAAGACTGACCACGGCGTCGGAGCAGGAGTCTACGGTATACAACCCAGACTGCTCCTTTTCACCAGCATGGGGCAGGGTAACTGTCTTTCAGGCCGAGGTTCACGCCATTGAACTTTGTCTGAGGCAGTATGTAGAAAGTGGGGCAACCAAAAAACACATCTTTATACACTCGGACAGCAGAGCGGCGCTCCTCGCTCTTAAAGCGCACGAGGTCACCTCAAAGCTCATATGGGTACCGGGACACAGTGGAGTCCATGGGCAATGAAGTGGCAGATATTCTCGCCAGAAAAGGGGCTGCACAGGGATTCATAGGCCCAGGACCCTTTATCGGTCTGCCACGGAGCTTCGTTAGACGGAAGTACTATATCAGGATGAAAAACGAAGCACGACATTACTGGACCAATACCGGAGGTAACAGACAGGCCAAGTCCTTCATTCCGGTTATATCAACAAGGAGAAACGAAGAACTCCTTCACCTCAGTAGGCATGAAGTAAGAAGTGTTACAGGCTTTCTTACTGGCCACTGTAGGGTAATGAAACACTTGTCAAATACAGGAGTTGTCAACTCTGACCTCAAAGATGACCAGTAGTTGAATAGAGGTTTGTTACAATAGATCGTTTCGGTCGCGGTTACTAGGTGACCTGCTCCCTCCTCTAAATCTAATCTCATCTAAACTAATCCCATACGAAGTGTGTACCATGATCTATACTAATATATATTTTGAAAGCCGTTTTCTTTTGTGTTCGCAAGGCTCGAGAACGGATGAACCGATTTTTTTGAAATTTCGGGCGCCTGCCACACAAGTTCCAAGGATGGTTATAAGCCTAAGAGACTTTTAACATGTAAAGGGGGCGTGGCACCTCCGAAATTTTCATATTGCATGCCTCTGGAAGTGTTCATGGTAGAGTTCTGGAACTTAGTACTTACATATGTAAATAAAATCAATCGCATATTCTTGGAGAAAAATTGGAGCTATTGAAAAAGGGGGCGTGGCACCTCCCGTACAAACCGAAATTTTCATACTGCATATCTCTGGAAATGTTCATAGTAGAGTACTGGAACTTGGTGTGGATATATATGAAATAAATCCCATACTATTGGAGAACAATTTAAGCTATTGGGAAAGGGGGCGTGGCACCTCCCATACAAACCGAAATTTTCATACTGCATATCTCTGAAAGTGTTCATGGTAGAATAGTTAAACTTGGTATTGCGGAATGTATATGAAATCAATCGCATACTCTTGGATGAAAATTGGAGCTATTGGAAAAAGGGGCCTGGTACCTCCACCACAAACCGAACTTTTCATACTGCATATCTCTGTATCTCAAATGTTCTTGGCAGAGTACTGGAGCTTCATATGGAGATATACAAAATCAATCGCATATTCTTGTAGAAAAATTGGAGCTATTGGCATAGGGGGCGTGGACCTCCCATACAAACCGATAGAGTTCTGGAACTTGGTATGGAGATATATAAAATCAATCGCATACTCTTGGAGAAAAATTGGAGGTATCGGAAAAGGGGGAGTGGCACCTCCCATACAAACCGAATTTTTCATACTGCATATCTCTGCCAACTACCGCGGGATCAGCCTTCTAAGCATAGGTTACAAGGTCTTATCGAGCGTACTGTGTGAAAGACTGAAGCCCACCGTCAATGAACTGATTGGGCCTTATCAGTGTGGCTTTAGACCTGGCAAATCCACCATAGACCAGGTATTCACAATACGCCAAATCTTGGAAAAGACCCGCGAGAAAAGGATCGACACTCACCACCTATTTGTCGACTTTAAAGCCGCTTTTGACAGCACTAAAAGGAGTTGCCTATACGCCGCTATGTCTGAATTTGGCATCCCCTCAAGCAATACCACCAGCTCCGTCAGAATTGGAAAATACCTCTCCGAGCCGTTCGCCACAAAACGGGGTTTCAGACAGGGCGACTCCCTTTCATGTGACTTCTTTAATCTGATGTTGGAGAAGATAATAAGAGCTGCAGAACTGAACCGCTCAGGAACAATTTACTACAAGAGCGTGCAATTACTGGCTTATGCCGATGACATCGACATCATCGGTAACAAAAACCGCGAAGTCTGTTCTGCCTTTTCCAAGTTGGATAGGGAAGCAAAGCGCATGGGTCTGGTGGTAAACGAGGACAAGACGAAGTATCTCCTGTCATCAAACAAACAGTCAGCACATTCGCGCCTTGGCTCCCACGTCACTGTTGACAGTTACAATTTCGTTTACTTGGGAACCAGCATTAACACCGATAATAATGTCAGCATTGAAATCCAACGTAGAATCACTCTTGCCAACAAGTGCTACTTTGGACTGAGTAGGCAATTCAGGAGTAAAGTCCTCTCTCGACGTACGAAAACCACGCTCTATAAGTCACTCATCATGCCCGTGCTGGTATATGGCGCAGAAGCATGGACAATGACAACATCCGATGAGGCGGCTCTTGGGGTGTTTGAGAGAAAGATTTTGCGGAAGATTTACGGTCCTTTACGCGTTGGCGACGGCGAGTACCGCAGACGATGGAACGATGAGCTGTATGAGCTTTACAACGATATGGACATAGTGCAGCGAATTAAAATACAGCGGCTCCGCTGGCTTGGTCATGTCGTTCGAATGGACACCGACGCTCCAGCTCTGAAAGTATTCAACTCGGAACCCGCTGGTGGTAGCAGAGGAAGAGGGAGACCCCCACTGCGATGGAAAGATCAGGTGGAGAAGGACTTGGCTTCACTTGGCGTTTCCAATTGGCGTCAGTTGGCACAGAGGAGAAACGACTGGCGTGCTTTGCTGAACTCGGCCAAAATCGCTTAGGCGGTTACAGCGCCAAAAAAGAAGAAAGAAGATATCTCTGGAAATGTTCATGGTAGAGTACTGGAACTTGGTATGGATATATATAAAATCGATCGCATACTCTTGGAGAAAAATTGGAACTATTGGAAAAGGGGCGTGGCACCTAACATACAAACCGAATTTTTCATACTGCATATCTCTGGAAATGTCCATAGTAGAGTACTGGAACTTGGTGTGGATATATATGAAATAAATCGCATACTATTGGAGAAAAAATTAAGCTATTGGGAAAGGGGGGTAGCATCTCCCATTTATGGTAGAATACTGGAACTTGGTATTGCGATATATGAAATAAATCGCATACTCATGAAGAAAAATTGGAGCTATTGGAAAAGGGGGCGTGGCACCTCCCATACAAACCGAACTTGTATACTGTACATCTCTGGAAGTGTTCATGGTACAGTGCTGCAACTTCGTACGGAGAAATGTATGTAAATGAAGTCAAGGGTTGCAGTTGGCGCTGTAGGTGTTTCTGCATACTTTTACATTGTTTTTGTACGGTATTCGCAGTATGCACCGGGGCCAGCTCATACCCATTTTCCCTGAGCTAAGCCGCAGCACAGCCAGGTATGCAGACCCGCCTAGAATCCATACTGCTACCCAGATTCCCCTTAGTTTTTATTTTTCAAGCAGCCTCTTAGGATATAAGAAGGAGATAGAAATAAAAGTTGTATTTATGATCCGATTTGGCTTATATTTAAAATATGTATTGGTAATGGTAAGAGCAATACTATTGCAAATAAGTGCTGTCAAGTGGCGCTGGAGTCGAGTTATTCCGTCCTATTCTGCATTTCGAATCGAATCGAAATTTTCTTCGTTTGGCAACTTTGGTATTCTGCGTTCCGTTTCCTTTCGATCAATCTTCGAAATTTACGATTATACCTAAAGGGTGAACACACCAAAACTGCGACACTTAGAAATTACTACCAGAAACAAACTAGAAGGCTTTGAAATTATTTTTTTTTTGTGTTATATAACTTGGAAGTTTAGATGTTATTAAAATGTTAAAATAATAGTTATTATTTGCTCCATATGCAAGTGATCGGTATTTTCATCGCACACGCGCCATCATTTTCTGCACGACTGCATCATCGACATTACGCGATGCGCACAACTACTTTGTTTTGCACTCTTCAATAATTTTCACTCTTTCACCTGTTTTCTTCAAGATTCCTTTGACAATTGACCAATATTCCCCAATAGGACGTGGCTCTGGGCTATTGGGTGGATTGCAGTCGTGAGATACAAAATTGACGTTATTTGCATTATACCACGGCAATGTGTCCTTGGCATAGTGGCAGGTTGCCATGTCCGCCTAGAACGATGGCTTTCTCCTTATCTGTTGATAAATGACAGAAGACGCCTTTTGAGGCACTCATCCCGATAAACTTGATCATTCATTGTCCCGGATGGGAAATAAGGGCTGCTCTTACGGCCGCAGGAACAAATAGCTTGCCAAACCATGTGGTTTTTCGAAATTTGGACTTCATTTTCAGCTTACAACTTTCAGGGGCATCTGGACGACTTGCAGCAGTATAAAAATCTTGACCTGCAATATATTTTGAATTCTTGTAGCAGTAGGTTTCGCAGTCCATAACAATGCAGTTGTATTTTTTAATTTAGAATTCATACAACTTCCGAATGCGGGATTTCGCTGTAACATTATACTTTGCGCCTCGGTCTGGCGCTGTTTGAGCTGTAGAACATCTCAATGAAGCTTTCCGCTTTACCTTTTGTACGAAAAACTGCGATCTCCGTACGGATTTTGCAACATAACGCGACAAAATCTTCGGATCTCGCGAAAACGCACTGAGGACCTTCCGAGCACTGTTTTTATCACTTTGACCATGCTAACCCCCGCTCCCTGGTTTTCTCGTAACTGTCACGCCTTATTTGTACCGATTAAAACCCTGCAAACTGTCGAATACTGCACTCTTTAATTTTTTAGCAATTTTACGTGTACTTAAGGCCGGATCATTTATAAACTCGTGCAAAATGGTTTGTCCCGTTTCTAGCTCGGTTGCCATTTTTAACTCAACTAGGAATCAAATTCAAATGAAATTTCTTCTACCTTCAACTAAGGTATTTGAATTTCAAAATATTGAATTCGTTTTGTGTAAGTTATAAGCTTCCCAAAGTGTCGCAGTTTTGGTGTGTTCACCCTTTATTCTACATTTCGATCGTAGTTCCGTTTTTCTAAGATGCAAATTTGTTGACGGAGAACGTTTCGATTGTTATTTTCGTGGGTTTAAATAAAATTTTATAAAAAAAAAAATTAAGTGAAATATACTGTGCATGATTGTAAAAGTCATCATAAATGAATTTTCTCCATTTCTGTTTTTTCGTGAGCGGCAATACGGGCAATACGAAAAATTGCCTCAAATGATGGCCACCAAAAGTTATATTGCGCGGGGGTTTCAAAGAGGAAGTCCAGGCGTTGTTGTTTTCATTATCTATAAATAAGACTGTGAAATGCACTGAATGCAATTTATTCTTTTTATATAAAATTAATAGATGTATGTACATACGTACATACATAACATGTGGGGTTACATCAAAAAGATGTTTTTATTATTGAACTCTTTTTTACTCACTTTTTACAAAGAGGTGCGTATGTTGTCTCGAATCCAATTTGCTATGGAAGGATAAGCTTTGTTCTTCCCCTCCTGATGGCTTTCAAATTCGAATTCATTTGCGTTCAGTGAAATGTTTTGTTTGTTGTGCAGTGCCCAAACAAAGTTTATAATTTCACTGGCCTTGAGCGGTGAGTAACACAGTTCAAGATGAATTTCTTATGATTATTCACTCATTTGAAAAAGATCAAACATGTCCCTAAATCTCCGCCTTTCAACTTCCGCAACGGCAATCTGGAACTCGTTTCCCTCTTCAAGCAATAACGGACCGGCTATGGATTTCATTCTTATAATTATGTTTCCACTTAAATTAAGAACAAACGAAATTTTATTTTTAAATTGCAATGATGTTGGATATGTTCAGTTATTATATATATAACTTTAACTTCATAAGCTACTATAGTTTGGTGGCAAACTTTGTTTTGTTTCGAGTTCACACATTCCTAGGTAACCAGCTGATTTCGAAGATGTTTTCGCTCTTCCTCTTCTTCTTTCGATTCGATCGTAACCCACAATACCAAGTCGTGCGGAGCGGAATGCGGGAACGTAATCGAAATGCATGATAGGGCTGATTACAAAAAACAGCCAAGTGTGTAAAGGTGCCGTGAATGTCAGATTAAATCGACCTGTTGCACCATTGAGTATATCGTACTCTCCAATGGATGTGATTTTCAAATATTATTTTACGTTTAAGCTTTTAAGCTATTTCGTCTGAAATAAGTATATGTATATTGCATTTCTGTAGAACAATGACACGCACCCATTTTGAAATCGCCACCAACTATACTATAAAGATTCTAGGACAGATTCACTATAGAACCGGATCATTGTTGCCGCCAGAGAGTGAAGAGGAAAAACTTCTTCAAATTGATTTCGTTTTGCGAGAGTTTCAAGAACTTTTTCACGTACATAACACTTTCGTTAGGTTATTTAAAGCGGAAAATGACCACCAAACCGTAATCTTAGCAGATGAATATGCCAATGAAAACCGTAAACGTGAATTGTTGGTGAAAATGCTGGACCAAAAAGTTTCAATAAAAAAAACTTATTTTGGGCGGGACGAAGTTCGCCGGGTCTGCTAGTTTGTTTTACATAGAGAAAACGAGCAACGCCTTCAACAAAAAAATTTCCCAAAATCAACGGTAAATCCTAGCTACTCCAAACTTGCACTTAAACCAGACCAGGTGTGGAAAAAGGTCGGACTTCATATTCGTGTTCAGCGACCCTAAAAACATACTATGTCCTGTGTTTTTTATAATTCATTTAGGATTTTACTATCTCTTTTACATTACCGAGCTTGAAAACTGAGTTTCCATTTTCTTACATGTGTTTCAAGGCTCAAAGATAAGATGAAATCGCTTAGATAAGTGTGCCACAAGTTTGTTTTTTTTTCAAATGTCGAAAATCAAAAGTTCCATATATATTCCCATGGTTGTAGCTTCAAACAATGCATTAGAAATATGTTTTTCCAGCAGACCAGAGACAGAGTAACAGAATATTGCGCTAAGAACGAAAATGTGAAATCAAATAAGCGCAATCTAGTAGAAATGAACAGCACACTGAAAAACGTATTAAAAGTTAAATAATCCCAAGCTAATTACAACACTGCGGCATAGTATTACCATATTTTCATTCTTTTTTTATAAAAAAAAAAATAAATATAAGAACTAAGGCCCATATTATGAGTTGCATTCGATTTTTGATCTTCGCTGGCTATCGAAGATCGAGGTCGAAAGTGAAATTCATGTTATGAGCTATGCAAGTGTGTCGAAATTTTCGTGGAGTATCGAATCTTCTGTCGAACAGAATTTTGCCTTCGTTGGTGTAGCGAAGTGTTAGAAAATTGTAAAAATGTATGATTTTGCATTTGTTTTCTTACTTTTTGGCGGCTAGACACTAATTTTAAACAATTTTTATTAACTTCATGCAGTTCTAACGTCATGAATACTAAACACAAGCTCGGAAGTCTGGTTTTACTTATGCAAGTAAATCCCGATACGCTGTTGGCACGAGGACAAAATCACAGAGCTGTTTATAGTTTTAATATATTTTAAATAGATTTGGATCACAAAATTTCATAAATATATTGTATGTCAAAATATATTCGAAAGACTGCAGTTAACCTTTCTTAAACGTTTTCTGCTCCTGGCGAGTTTGCTAAGCTCTTATCCTCTGACGAATCTTTCAACCAGAACTGCGTTGTACTAATTAAAATTTTTTTTACCACGTTTTTATAAAATCGCTTTTTTTTCTATTTCATTTTAATTTGCACAAATTTACATATGTATATATGTATAAGCACACTATTTAGTTTGCTCGATTTGTAAACAAAGCTTCTCAACGGTGAAAAATATACTATGGTGAACAACCTAAACGAGCGAAATTCACAACAACGCTATTCTTCATCGAATGAGCGACATAATACCAAATGAAAATTCGTTCAATCAGCACTTTCGACCACAGTCGAATATCGAATGCAACTCATAATAGGGGCCTAAGTCTAATGAAAGCGACAGCTCTTTTTTCCTTTGGTAGCGGCTAATTTTTGTTCCACGAGCAGAAAGTAGCAGCTATTCTCGGGTTCTAACGACCGAAGTCGTGCATAATTTCCTCAATCACAAGCTCCGATTTCGTTTGCCAGTGTAATCATAAATTAACAGCACGTTACGAAGCACAGTTTTATTGAGAAAAAAATAGTCCATGTAAAATTTGCAATTTTAACAAAAGTGTTAGGACTTCTTTGGAATGGCCCAAGAATAAATCCAGCGCGTGTGACGATTCACATATGACGCCCATGATTCAGCGGGCTTTTCTGATAAATGCTGTGTTTCCTTAAGATAAGTTCTTTGATGATGTTCCTTTAGATCTTTTGCCACTTTGTCTAATTTTTGGATCACTTGCTCGGTTATTGAGCTTTCGACATCTTTACGGAGTGTATATAATTTTTTTTGGTTGTATAATAGTCCAACAACTGAGAGAACAAATGTTATAAATGAGCCCAATAACGTTCCAAGTATGCCAAAAACTTTAATCATGTTGGAATGAATTTTCTCCTTTTCGTACGAATCATTAATAGCCACAGAAAAAGCGTTAAATAGGTACTGTTCTTGTTCATCAACAACGGCTAGTTCCCTTTGAAGCTCATCAATTTGCGTACATAACTAAAAGCAAAAAAATAGGAAAATTTATTAAACTATTGAAATAAATTGTTTAAAAAAACAGTGGCTTTGAAATTAACTTGTTAGCTCAAAACTAAGGTGTATTTTTTTTTTTTTTGTGATATTAGTGTGATGGCAGAGGGGTCGCTCGCAAACGCCAGGTTATTCCACTAGTTGGTGAATACTTGTGTTCACCAATCCTTGATAATTAAGCAGCTTGTTCCTTCAGGGGTAAGCAATAAAGACTTGCAACTTTTGAAGACATATACGGTTATCGATTGTGGTAGATGCGTTCGTTTGGAGTGGCGAGATTGTTTTTTGATGGCGCGTTTGTTTTGTAACGAAAGGTCTGATTAACCTTGAACCGAAGTAGCGTAGAGAAGGTTGGACAGTGAAGTCGCGAGCATTGAAGTAGGCAAAGCCAATCATCGATGTATAAGAAAGTTAAAAATTTAATTGTGCTTCATCAATAGTCAACCAGTTGTCGTATTTTGTTAAAATTCATACCTTGAAAAATTTGTGCAGTTATTCGAATCTTTAACTACCGGGTACTTGTCTCTGATGTTTTTGAGATCTTCACAGTGTAACGTGAGATGTTCAAAGTTGCTGGCGAGGCCGCGAATACATCTATTTGAGCGAACGATTTTAATTTTATGAAAATAGGCCTGATCGTATGTGTAGCCAGTTAGTATTCTGTTAATAATCTTGGTTTGTTTGGGGGAGAGAGGGCTTTTGTTGTACAATGGCTTTTTTGTTGGTTTGGTGAAAATATTGGCAAATAGGTTTGGATTTTGACTAGAAAATTGAAGAAATTCATTGTACCAACTTTGCCTAATCTGATTATAAATTAGTCTGCTGGTTTCGTTGATAGATAATTTGACTTGCAGCATTAGTGATGCTGTAGTAGCTGATTTGGCAATTTAGTCAGCTTTTTCATTCCCTTCTATACCTATGTGTTCAAGGTTCCAGACTAAGTGTACCCTTATGTCATTAGTATTCATTAATTTATGTATCTCTCCTACATTGCAGTTGTCAGTCTGTTTTTTCTTTAGTAGTGGGCAAGCTACTAAACTGTCTGTAAATATCACAGATTTTTCATATTTCAGGTTTATAGCAATTTCAATGGCTTTTTTAATCGCTTGGATTTCACCAAAGCTTGAGCACGTTTTGAAGTTAATTTTAAATGCATATTCTTTTTTGGCAGAAAAGTCGTATAAACCGCATCCTGTACAATCGTTTTGTACAGATGCGTCTGAGAAAAATATTTTGAAATTGCTGTTTATATAATCACTTACGGTTTGTTTGTATATCATTAAGGCACATTCTCTGGGCGTGTTTTGTTTACTATTAGGTAACATGTTGGTCTTGACAATGAGATTTTGTGGAAGGGGCTCATGCTCAACCGCACCAAGGCGATCAAAGAAGGCTTTGAATTCAGCATATACTTTGCTATAGCTGGTATTAATGCTGGGGTTGTTGATAATGGACAGTCTAAAGGGGTTGTCAGATGCTAATATTTTGGTTATTTCCTTGGCAGTGAGCCATTTGGATCTCTCCAGGGGTGGTAGCTCATTTGCAACTGCATATAAGGTTGGAATTGGCGTAGCTGGGGTTACTCCTAGTGCTCTTCTCAAAAAACTGTTATGAAATGTTCCGATTTTTTTGTTGGTGGTATTGCTGCTATTGGCTGTGGAGGTTCTGCAGTACTCAATTTTGGACCGAACAAACGCCTTACAGAATTGGGTCGCAACCTTAGGTTGTAGTCCCGCTTTGACTGTTGTGATTAGTTTGAACAGTTTGGAGTTGTTTGTAGATTCTTTAATGACATTGTTGTAATGCTCTGTGACCGTGAGTGACGAATTAATGTTTCTTCCAAGAAATTTTATTGAGTTTGACTGTTCTATCCGAACATTATTATAATTTATGTTTATTTGTTTGGAACTACCTTTACTAACAAATAGAATCTTGGTTTTAGTTGGATTGAATGTGAGGTTTAGGTTTGAGCATTCATGGCCAAACTGATCAATTTTACGTTGTAATATGTGTGTGGCGTTTTCAACAGTATCTCCATACGAGGCAATGATGAAGTCATGTGCAAATTGACAAATGTCTGTGTTCGGGTCCCTAATTGAATGTAGCTGCATAGTATAAATGTTGAATAGCATCGGGGACAGGCAGCTACCCTGTGGTAGACCACCATTGATTTCAGTGGTTTCTCCTGCCAGTGTGAGTTTCCTGAAAGCTAGAAAGTTTACTATCCATTCCGTATAGTTTTCATGAATCCCTATATTACTTAATATGGACGCTAGTTTTGTGATGTTTACACAATTGTAGGCATTGTTGATATCAACGGAACAGATAATAATTTTCCTGCCTTTTTGTTTGTTAATGGTCAGTTCCTGAATTAGGTAGTTTACAGCCATGGTGGCTGAGTGAGCCTTTCTATATGCAAAAGTTGTATAGGGAAGGATGTTATTTGAGTCAAGAAATTATTCTATTCTATTTTTATGGCAGCTATTAACACATTTTAGTAAAACAGATATCAGTGCTATTGGGCGAAAATTTCTAAAATCGTTCAAGTTTTTGTCACTTTTTGGGATCGGTACCACCTTAACCGTTCTCCAGCTGTCAGGAAGTTGATTTGTGAGGAAAACATCATTTAGTGCAGTGCGTAAGTTGTTAAGAGTGTTGTCAGGTAATGACTTAATCATCTTGTAGGTGATTCGGTCATAGCCTCCTGCCGAGTTGTTGTTCTTTTTCCTTAATGTCTCCACTAATTCTTCATAAGTTATCGCTAAGCTGCAATCAGGAGTTATTTCCTTATTTCTTTCTAGTGAAACTTCACTGGAAGCTACCTGCTGTTTGAGCATGTTTAAAAAGTTCAAGTTGTCTTCTTTGGGCCAGTGGGTCTTATTGCTGTTCTGATAGTCCCCTCTCATGGCTTTAACGAACCTCCATGCAGTTCTTGTTGTGGGCTGATAATTGATTTCCATTATTTTCTCCTCAAAGTTATTTTTCTTAGCTTATTTGACCATTTTTTCCATAACGTCTTTGTTTCCGCTACCTGATCAAGATTTTCTATAGAAGGTAACCTTCTGCATTTGTACTGAGCTACTTTGAGTAGTCTGAAGGTCTTCTCCAACTCCTTATTCCACCAGGCTTTAGGTGTTATATCACTACTTAGATAATAGGTTGCATTTTGTATTTCTTTTTTCGTCATGTTTTCAATGTCTGGTATATTGGGTTCTGTTTGCGCATTCCTGAGCGCCTCATGTAATATTTTTTGAGCTACAAATGTGGTCGGTCCCTTGGTCACTGTTTGTGTATTGATGGTGATAGGGAAGTGGTGGCTTCCCCCTATTCTAATAGGGTCAACAGACCATTGCAGTTGTAGACTTGTGTTGGTAAATGAGAGATCTAACACTGACCCTGCTACTTGGTTAATATTTCTTTGAAAAGTGATGGAACCGTCATTTAAAAGAAAAAAGTTGTGTTGTTGAACAATGTTGTATAGATTCTTACCTCGGCATGAGTTGACTGTGTCACCCCACTGAGTGGCCCTAGCATTAAAGTCGCCCAATAGTAGTACATTTGTGTAGTTTTCAAGGACGCCGAACAACTTCTTGATCTCGTCATTGAACACATTGATGGGTATGTTTGGGGGAAAATACACAGCACATATCACCACATTTGGTATTAGGTTTCGCGATTGGATTATTAGAATATCATATTGCGTGATATATCTAATTTTAGTAAATTTGATGTGTTTTTTTAGAACTATGGCAACCCCACCATAGCCGTCCTGTCTGTTTTTCGACACTGAGTTAAAATTTAATATTTTTTTTGGTGTTGACCCCTGATGTGAAAAAGTTTCACTAAGTACTGCAATGTCATACTTGTAGTTATTAAGATAAAATTCTAAGGTATGTAAATTAGCATTAAGCGACTGTATGTTATGTTGAAGAATTTTCATTAGGTTTTGGATTTCCGTTCTGTTGAAGAGAGCGCTACACATTCACCTTAGCAGAGGCTACAAGAATACGTTTTCACCTACATGCACATTGTATTTTATTTTATATATTCATGTGCCCACCTATGCACATGTATGCAGAATTGAATTTATCTAAATTATATGTATATTGAATTACATACTTACATATTGACAAGCATTATTGAATACACAAAGCTTGCGCAAACATGTACTGAACTAACTAGAATAGTGAATACGGCCACTAAGGCGACTATGTATAGTAGTGAATGCGGCAAATGATGGCAACTATCATTCAGCACTTTGTAAGCACATATATATACACAAAGTACTTAACTAGTTGAAGTAACGAGTGACAGAAGTTGTTTGCATTTTTATACTTAGAATTTTCTACCGCATTATTCGGACGTGGTTTGCCAAATAACCCTCCTTTTATTAACTCGCACTTGTGTTGCAATTAATTCGATAAGTTTTGTTTAAAACAATAAAGTATTGTTGAAGTCACTTTGAACTACAGAAGCTCGTTTGCATTGTATACGCGGTAGTTCTCTGGATGGCCTAAGGCAAATATTAAGATTCCTATATTGTTCGTCGGTTTCCGGTAGTCGGTCCCTCTGGCCTGATCTGTGATTGCGCAAAATAACATTTTCCCTGAAGGAATCAGTGCATCCCTGGTAGCTGGTGCGACCAATTGGTAGTCACAGCCATACGTATAGTTAAAGGATCTGCGCAGCATTGAGGTTAGACCAGGAGTGGTTTGGGTACATATCCTCAGTCAAGCGGGAGTCTCACCAGTTAAGGATTGAATCCGAGCACAACTCGTAAAAACCAGCGTCAGCCAGGAATATACCCCGAGTCAGGTATCAGGCCAGCAAACACTGGTCCTTCGTCGCCTCCATTCGAAACCAGCCCGCAACAGCCCAGGCGGATCACCGCAACTCGGAATAAGTACAAAAACATCTATAAAACCGTAAGTAAGAACCTCAACTTTCTTACTAACCCCACGGCAATATCTAAAATCTACGTAATTACTTAAAAATCATACATATATTCTCGCCGTTTGCGGCCCCGCCAAAAGTATTTTATTAACGCCAAAAGTTTTCTTCCTCCCGCCAAAAGTTTGAACCTACTGTATCTATGTACATAAATAATATAACATACAGTAAAATTCTCATAGATACACTGGGCCATCTTGCGAAATTAATCTCAAAACATAAATACATAAGTAATATTTATGAGTTTAAAATAATAAATTTCAATTTCTCGAAATAATCCCTATTTAAAATTGCATTAACTTTAACTAACCCTGAATTATATACAAACGTAGATAACATTATATACACACATCTACAAACATATACGAAAAAAAGCGGTACAGCAAACATACATACATATGTACACAGATATATACATATGTACAATAAGTGTATGAACAGTGGTACAAGATTGGTTCAGTGCGGTCTCAAAATAATTAAAGTTTCATTTACTACGTTTAAACCTCGCTAAATAAATCACGTAGCATCGATTAATTTTCTCTCGATCTCTTCAGAAATTGCATTATCTCGATTTTGTATATTCTCCCACGATAAAAGTGAAGTGAAAAAGAGATTCAAAACTTCGGTGGAATCAAACTTCACTGTTACTATTTAAATTTCAATCCCCCTAATTTAATCAGGTTCCCGCAACTTCTCCTTCGGCTCAAAGTTTTTTTTTTTTAATCTCAACTGCCAGTTTAACTAAAATACTCGTGAATGTTAAACGTACCCGAGAGTGACACCAAAAGTAGCCCCAAAATGAGCGAAGAAGAGAAAATGCAAGGTTCTTCCACCGATTCCCAGACACCAACGCGTTCGGCAGGAAAGTCCACAAAAAAACCCAAACAACCCAACCCTTCAGCAAAGTTCATTGCGGAGACGGACAATTTCATGGACTACTGCTCTCGCTTCAGAACAACCCCGATTCAAAACAATACTGAGTCTACCTTGAACATCAAAGATAAAAACATAGACAAGTTTTGGGATCGCGTTTAAGATACCTACGACGTAATTGTTGAGACCGATGAAAATGACCTTCCCGAAGACTTTAGAGCCTCCTCCTATAACAAGTATAGGTCGTGTCTAATAACCTACGAAGACACAAAGGCCCAAATAGCAGACCAGCTGCAACTTATGAAACCAGCCAATAATCCCGCACCCCCTTCAACTGCACCTCAACCCAAAGAGAGTGGAAGCACTCTAAAAGTCCCACCTTGCGATACTGAGATGTTTTATGGGGGTTATGAGCAAGGGCCGTCTTTCCGTGACATGTTTACGGCGGTCTACATCAACCACCCAGAACTCACTCAAGGACAGAAACTGTACCATCTCAGGTATAAAACCCAGGCAAAGCTGGTGAAATAGTAAGGCAATTTCCACTGACTGACGATAGTTTTAATTTAGCGTGGGAAGCCCTTATGTCTCGGTACGAGAATAAGCGAGTTCTCGTAGACAACCAGATCCGCATTCCCACGCTAAATACTCAAACCCATCAATACGGAAAATAGCGATGACATACAGAGATTACAATCTTCTGTTAACAATTGCCTCCAAATCCTCGCCACTCAGCAGATCTCAACCGAAAGCTGGGATCCGATCCTCATATACATCGTCACCTCTAAACTCCCAGAAAAAACAGTGTCTTTATGGGAACAGTCTCTCAGTTCCAGAAAAGACCTTTCCAACTGGTCTCAGATGAAACAGTTCTTAACCACTCGCTATGAGGTCGCGGAAAGGGTTGATCAATGGCGACCTCCCAAACCAAAACCCACACCTCAGTCAAACAATTATTACAAACCCCCTACACATCAAAGCAGACCTCAATTTAACCTTCAGAAGACACACTGGGGTGTAAGACACCCCAGTGCAAAGCCTATTTTTGATAAACTTTTTCGTTATGTCAATAAAAGCTAACCATGCAATTATATGATCTTGTACCTTTGAAAAATTCAATAAGACATTTCATTTTAAATTTATTTTATCTAAATATTTCCAGCGTAATAAATGCAAAATAAGCTTAAGCTGTGTGTTTTAAAAGCAACATTTCAATTGGGGTGCAATTTACCCCAGTGTGTCGTTCACGTCAAATAAAAAAAGTGTGTCCTCCGAAGGTTAAAACTCCTCAAAACCCGCAGAATAGGTCTCTACTGTGGGGCTGCCCAAAACTTCGCAAAATGACAACTCAGGAGCGCAGACAATTTATTAGAGAACACAAAATGTGCTTTAACTGCTTCTCTCAATCCCATTTAATAAAAGACTGCGCAAGTACCCAGACTTGTTTCCATTGTCATGAACGACATAATACGGCAGCAACAAAAAACCTCACCTCAGGTCGCAATGATGGCATCGACACAGTCCAACCTTCAAACTCCCGATGGAGAACAAGAAGAAGCCCCCTCGAGTTCGACTAGAACGAGAGTGCAGTCCTTTTATTCGGAGAATGAAAGCAAAATACTCCTCCCTACTACAATTGTGGCTGCGGAACAAAGTGGTGAGCTCTTTAAACTAAGAGCTCTCATAGACCACGGGTCAGAACGGAGTTTCATCTCCACAAAAGCTCAGACCAGACTAGGGCTACCATGTCAAAGCTCGAGCTTTGAAATCTCAGGCATGGGAGGAAGAGTAGTCCAGACCTCTAACAAACTGTGCTCTTTAGTCCTAGTATCTGCTGATTTGACGACAAAAATAAGTGCCCAAGCAATCGTTTTGCCCCAGTTAACGAAAGTTCTCCCTAGGTTCCAGCTAAGTCATCAGCACAGAAATAAATGGTTTCACTTAACGCTAGCAGACCCAAACTGTCACTCCCCAAATCAGATAGACCTAGTAATTGGTAGCGATCTTATCCCGCAGATTATGCTCGAAGGCATAGAAAAACTATCTGAAAATCTGTTAGCCCAAAATACAATATTTGGCTGGATTCTGAGTGGTAAAATTCCCCAACAAATAGAATCATTCTCGACTCAAGTAGAGGAGACCTCAAACGAACATCTCAACTCACAACTACGAAGGTTCTGGGAAATAGAGGATGTTCCGAACCCCATATTAACTACCCCCCGAGGATGAAATGTGTGAAAAGTTCTATAAAGCCACAACCACGCGCACAGTCGATGGGCGCTATATGGTACGCCTCCCATTCAAGCCGAGTTTCCCCACTGAAATCGCCCTAGGCCATTCTCGCTCCTCAGCTCTACAACAATTTCTCAGCATGGAGAGAAGTCTTCTCAAAAAAGGTGACCTTAAAACTCTGTATGATAACGTACGTATTCCACGTAACACTCAAACATATGGAAGAAACTGATTCTTATGAAAAGTCCTCAGAAGGCAATTACCGGTCGTTCTACCTCCCTCACCACGCGGTGGTTAAACCCGAGAAACGAACGACCAAGGTACGAGTTGTCTTCAATGCGTCAAAGACTTCTGGTTCTGGGTACTCTCTTAATGACATTTTATATACCGGACCAACTCTCCAGCCTGAATTGATGCTTCTCATTCTAAAATGGAGGACTTATAAATTTGTATTCAATGGGGATGTCAAAAAAATGTATCGACAAATAATGCTGCACGATGACGACCAAGATTTTCAGAGAATACTATTTCGTTCTACCCCAAATAACCCCATTCCGGAATATAAGTTGAAAACGGTCACATTTGGTGTCAACTGTGCGCCCTATCTCGCCATTCGCACCCTTCATCAGCTCTCCCAAGACATAGAAACTACATTCCCCATGGCCGTGCCCATACTGAAGAACGATACATACGTAGACGACATTCTTTCGGGCAGCCATGACCTACCAACAGCTACCGAATCTTTCGCCCAAGTCATCCAAGCTCTTAACTCGGCAGGCTTCCCTTTGAAGAAAATTACCGCTAACCATCCTGAAATCCTCAGAAGTATAAATAAAGAGGACTTGCTTGATACAAATTTCCTGCAGTTCGAGAAAGAAAGTGCCACGAAAACTTTAGGAATTCAATGGAACGCTCTCACTGATACGTTCTCTTATACGATTGGTTCCATCCCGGCCTCATCCGCAAGTACGAAGCGCCAAATTCTCTCCTCGGTCGCCAAACTTTTTGACCCGGCAGGATGGCTTACGCTGGTAATGATTCAGGCAAAAATTCTTCTACAAGAGCTTTGGCTTGATGGGACTGATTAGAATGAGCAGGTAAAACCCCTCCGTCTTATCCAATGGAACCAATTTGCCAACAATCTACAAGCAATCTCCACTATTCAAATACCTCGCTGGGTAGATTATATGCCAGATCAACAGTCAGAACTGCATGGCTTCTGCGACGCCTCGGAAAAGGCTTATTGCGCCACTAATTATGTCCGCACCATACACGATACTCGTGTCTTCTCTCACCTTCTAGTAGCCAAAGGAAAGGTGGCGCCTCTCAAGACAACAAGTTTACCACGGCTCGAACTGTGTGGAGCTCTCCTTTTAGCAAAACTTGTAGCAGTCGTCCAATCTCACCTTAATCCCTCACCAAATAAGCTCAACCTCTGGTCGGACTCCGAAATTGTTCTGGCATGGCTCGAAAAGCCGCCTTACGCCTGGAAGACCTTCGTAGCCAACCGCACCGCACAAATAATCGATCTAGTCGGAAATGCTACATGGCGACACGTATGTAGCAAGGAGAATCCCGCGGATATGGGCATCAGAGGGTGTAAACCGCTGGACTTGGCAGCTTCCTCCCTATGGTGGAACGGTCCGACTTGGCTAACTAATCCCCCCGAGGCATGGCCGAAATCTTCACGCCAGGAAGTCATGCCACCAGAAGTGCGCAAGGTCGAAACGTTCCACGCCGCCGCAGAAGATAGACCGATTCTCGTCGTTTTCCCGTGCTCTTAAAGTCATGGCGTATGTTTTCAGGTTTATAAACCTATTAAAAGATCGAGCCAGGCATAACATGCCCACTAATCCCAGTTCGTTAACCCACGAAAACCTACGCAATACAAAAAACCGTCTTATAGCCTTAACGCAATCTCGCTACTTCCCTAGCGAAAAGGGACGGTTACTAAATTCCATGATCATTGACAAACGAAGCTCCTTGCGTACCCTCAACCCATTTTTGGACAAAAATGAATTGCTCAGAGTCAATGGTCGCTTAGCTCACTCCACTTTGAGCGACATCCCGTCATAATCCCAGAAAAATTCCGATTCGCAGTTCTTTACGTGCGATTTCTGCACGAACTACTGCTTCACGCAGAAACGCGTCTCATGCAGCAATGTATTAGGCAGGAATTCTACATCCCACGGCTGAAACCCCTCATCAAAAAATGTATATATCAATGCAAAATCTGTACTCTCCATAAGCAGCAAAACCGCTCGCAAATCATGGCAGCCTTGCCTCCGGAACGATGCACCTATGCTCCGCCTTTTACCACCACCGGTGTTGATTTTGCGGGGCCTTTTCAAATAAAGGCCTCTTTGCTAAGATCGCACCTTCTCTACAAAAGCTGTTCACCTTGAGCTGTGCTCAGACCTCACAACTAATGCGTTTCTCGCAGCATTTGCTCGCTTCGTTGGACGTCGTGGATACCCCGCAAAAATGATGAGTGATAACGGCAAAACCTTCATAGGTGCCAAGAGAGCCACCGAAAAGGTGTTCACCGCATTTCTCACGGAAGTGTCCCAAGAAGTCATTAACAAGTACTCACCTCAAGGCATCAATTGGAAATTCATTCCCCCCGGTGCTCCCCACATGGGTGGTTTGTGGGAATCTGCCGTCAAAAGTTTTAAACTGCACTTCAAAAGGGTTGCCGGAACTCACAAATTCACCTTTGTTCTTGGTAAGAACAGAAGCAGTATTAAACTCCCGACCTATTTCGCCACTATCGCAAGACCCTTCCGAGTTCTCCGCTCTCACACCCGGCCATTTCCTCAGAGGTGTTCCTCTTCTGGCCATCCCTGAGGTAAAATCATGAAGGCCTGTCTTTGACCAATCGGTGGGAAAAGGTAAAAATTCTACATCATCATTTCAACAGACGTTGGAAAGAAGACTATCTGAAAGACCTCCAAAAAAGATACAAATGGAAAAATCCACAAATAGACCCCAAGGTCGGCGAGTGCGTTCTCATAAACGACGACACCTTTCCACCTACGGAATGGCGTCTAGGACGCATAGAAAGGCGTCTCCCGGGCCGGATGGGCACATACGCGTCGTGGACGTTCGCACTCAGACCGGTATTCTCACACGACCCCTTGTGAAGCTATGCTTCCTTCCCACTGAGACAAATCTCCCATCGCTCACGGACCCCGAACAACCATCAAAATAATACTGGCATACCTTCTTGCTACCACTTAAATCCCTCTTCCCGCTCAGACCGCTCCTCCACCGCTATAATGCGCCCTTAGAGTACGATCGCCACACAACAAACTACACTCATATCAATCAAATCTAATATTCTCATCACTAAAGTCCCCCGTAAACCCATCTTTTCAGATCGCTATGGATCAAGCACCTCAGCCGGCACCACGTAGATTCCTCCGGTCGGAGATAGCTGCCGCCACTAACGACGGAACTGAGTCGCACAAGTCGATTGAACCAGAAGAAGAAGATTACCAGCGATGCCGCATATGCAAACGTCACCACGCCCTACGTAAATGCCCTCTGTTCAGGGGGATGCAGCCGTAGCAGAGGTGGCTACTTGCACGCGCACAAAAGTTTTGTGTAAATTGTTTGGCGCTTTCACACGCCACCAGTGAATGCACCTCCTTGGCTAGGTGCCGAACTTGCGGCCTACGACACCACTCACTCCTGCATCGCCAGAGGTCATCATCTGACGCACATCGCTCTGGCCAGCTGCCTCCATCTTCCCGGTCATCTAAACTACACCGTCAACCAGCAAGCAGAACTATACGCCCAGCCGCTCGTCATACCGCCAGACAACCGCTCCCGCCGCCTACCGTCCCTCGCCGCACCGTCCGCCACACTACTCAGGGGCTGCAGACCGCCACCTATAGAGGAAAGGTGACCGAACTTTTGGTCCAGGATGCTATACGAACACTTAATGAACTGAAAGAGGCTCTAGCCGCTGAACGCGCCTAGGGCGGCCACGATGTTGAAGAGAGCGCTATACATTCACCTTAGCAGAGGCTACAAGAATACGTTTTCACCATCATGCACATTGTATTTTATTTTATATGTACATGTGCATATCTATGCACATTAGACTGCATCACTCCCCAAACAAAAAAAAATCGGTACTATTTTTCCATTGGAATTATAAAATCTATTATTTTTTAAGACGTCCACCAAAATATTTCGGAAAAATATTAAGATTTAAGTGAGCTGGACCGATTTGAAAATACCTCCAAAAATGGAGTTTTTTATGAATAAAAATAGTTTCTTAAACATTTTTTTTTTAAAAATCCCCTCAAATGACAAAACGGTTTAAGCTTAAAATATTTGCATAAGAATATTAAAAAAAAAGTGGAAAAAGAACTTTTAACGGAATCGTAATGATGAGATTTTTGATGCTGTTTTTTTACTTTTTTCAAAGATTGGTATAGGAAAAACTTGAATAACTGAACCTAAACTCTTCCGATTTAGACTTAAGAGGTGTCATTGGAAAGGTATTTTCTCAGCCTTTTTATTTCTTTGCTAATAAACTCATTCAAAGGATCGAAGAGAAAGGTAGGATGAACGAACCTCATTCAAAGTTGAATTAAGATGTGTTGGTATTCGAAAAAACAAGATGGGACATAAATGACGTTTTTTGGCCAGAAATAAAAACAGTGTGAAAATACCTTTCTACTGAGATCCCATAAGTCTAAATCAGAACATTTTTGGCCCAGTTATTCAAGTTTTTCGTAAACCAATCTTTGAAAAAAGTAAAAAAAGCAGCATCAAAAATCTCATTCTTACGATTCCGTTGAAGAGATTTTTAAATATTTTTATGCAGATTTTTTAAGCTTAATCTGTTTTGTCATCTGAGGGGACTTTTTTCAAAAAGTTCTTTAAGAAACTATTTTTATTCATAAAAAACTCCATTTTTGGAGGTATTTTCAAATCGGTCCAGCTCGTTTAAATCTTAATATTTTTCCGAAATATTTTGGTGGACGCCTTAAAATATAATAGATTTTGTAATATAATAGATTGTGTAATCCCGGCGGAAAAACCGCAACTTTTTTTTTGGTGATGCAGTCTAATGCACATGTATGCAGAATTGAATTTATCTAAATTTGTATATTGAATTACATACTTACATATTGACAAGCATTATTGAATACACAAAGCTTGCGCAAACATGTACTGAACTAACTAGAATAGTGAATACGGCCACTAAGGCGACTATGTATAGTAGTGAATGCGGCAAATGATGGCAACTATCATTCAGCACTTTGTAAGCAAATATATATACACAAAGTACTTAACTAGTTGAAGTAACGAGTGACAGAAGTTTTTTGCATTTTTATACTTAGATAGAATTTTCTACCGCATTATTCGGACGTGGTTTGCCAAATAACCCTCCTTTTATTAACTCGCACTTGTGTTGCAATTAATTCGATAAGTTTTGTTTGAAACAATAAAATACTGTTGAAGTCACTTTGAACTAAAGAAGCTCGTTTGCATTGTATACGCGGTAGTTCTCTGGATGGCCTAAGGCAAATATTAAAGATCGTCGGTTTCCGGTAGTCTGTCCCTCTCACCTGATCTGTGATTGCGCAAAATAACATTTTTCCTGAAGGAATCCGTGCATCCCTGGTAGCTGGTGCGACCAATTGGTAGTCACAGCCATACGTATTGTTAAAGGATCTGCGCAGCATTGAGGTTAGACCAGGAGTGGTTTGGGTACATATCCTCAGTCAAGCGGGAGTCTCACCAGTTAAGGATTGAATCCGAGCACAACTCGTAAAAACCAGCGTCAGCCAGGAATATACCACGAGTCAGGTATCAGGCCAGCAAACACGTTCTTTATGTCTTATCTCGTCTTCAATGACTGTGCTGTCATATTTGGATTTTAAGTTTTGAATTGTTTGAAGCTCTAGTGTTAGATTGTGTTCAATACTCAATTTTTGCGTAATTTTGAAAATTTCGGACAATAATTTTTCCATTTGCGTAACCCTATTCTTACTGTATTCTGGCGTTTCATAGACAGGCTGAACCACCGACTGCCTTGATGTCAAGTTGCTTCTAAAAGGCGCCGGTTCCACTACTTGTGGCATCTTTGTCGCTTTGCTATAGCTCATCCTAATCATTTTTCTATTAATAAACCGGTTTTTGTCCATATTCACTTCTTCAGTACCTAGCTGAGGGAATCCAGCCTGCTCGTTTTCTAAAATGTCGAACCTGTTGTTTCTGTTCGGGTAATAAGTGTCAATCGCTTCTTTTCTAGAAAGTTTCTTAACCGCCCTAATGCGGCTGATCATGAGCTCCTTTTGCCATGTCCCACATTTGTCTTTGCCTTTGGAGTTGTGATCCTCTTTACCGCAAAGAATGTAACCTGGTTGATTACAAGCGTTGTAACATTCCTGATTGCCACAGTTGAGGCATCTACTCTTTGATTTGCATCCTAGTTGCGTGTGACCGAGCCTGCCACATTTTCTACACTGCCTTAAAGGAGGAATGTAAGAAGAAACTTATAGTATAGTATATTCGTACTTGATAAACTTCGGAATGTCTTTTCCTAAAAAGCCAACTTTTATAATGGTAGTTGGTATAAAAATATCTTCATTGTCACTCTTTTTTTCTCTAGGTGTAAACCGATACACAGAAGAGATTGGGATGCGGGAGTGCGCAGATTTTTTAATATCATTTACATCATATTCTAGAGGTACGCCTCTAATCACCCCATATGACTCAAACGCCGTGTTGGGAACGAAAGGTCGCAGCCCACGTTTTTTTAAGTCTTCACAAGCTAAAAATTTGTTCGCTGCTGCTGCAGTCTTAAAGGTTACTGTGAATAGTGTCTTGCCAACCGCAAAAATGAGATCTATGTCAAGGAAATTTAAGTCTTTAATTCGGCTTCTAAGCGCCAATCCATTTTTAATTCTGTCATTGCTAATTTCTTTGCATTCAGTGGCATCAACCACCACAAAGAAAGTGCCTTTGAAATTTTTAGGATAAGCGTGTGAAGCACGTTCTCCCTCATGAACATTCGCATTAATATTCGCATTAATATTCGCACCAGCATCAGCACTAACACCAGCACTCTCAACAACCGCAATGGATTCGACCTCCATTTTGTCATCGTTTCCCGCGTTTTTGCTAACTAAGTCAACCTTCGTGACTAACTCACTATTAACGCTTTCTGAAATTAAACTTTCAGGCACTTTTTCATTTATTGAAAGATCATTCGCTTTTCTGGGTTTACGCACCCTTTTATTATTAACATTTGCTGTAAAGTTCTCAAAATCATCAACCGATGCCGCCACCGATTTTTTGTGTGCCGTAGGCCACGCCTTTATTAAAGAAAAATTTTCCCCGTAGGCCAAGAAAAATGAGTACACTAATTTTTAAAAAACAAGGTATGAATACAAAATACTCACAACTTTCCGCTATCCGATGACGGCGCTGCACAAATTTAATTAAAATTATAAATTAAACGCAAAAGAAAAACTTTGAAGCACTAGCTGCACAGAGTAACTGTACGCCTATATATATGTAGTAAATTACAAGCACAAGATGTCGGTACGTGCAATCAATCTCGAAGTCACGCTGCGTATAACTAAGGTGTATTAATTATTTTAAAACACTATCACCCCTATTGCGTGTCGACTAGCAGTAGAATAGAAATTTGTCGATTAGTCGATTATCTTTTATTTTGCTATTGTGCAACTTGATCGATAAAAATGTGTACTATTGTGAATGGTTGACTGAATTGTAAACAGCTCCCTGTTTGTTTACATTTGTTTCTTTAGTGTTTCATTTACATCATTTTTAAAATAATTGTTTTTATTGTAAAATTTAAAAAGTAGATACTGCTGAAATATGGTTTAGTGATGAGGAAGATGACGTGGAAGCTAATAGATTTAATAGATTAGTAGAGTTGGCAAGGAGGAAATCGCGAGATTCGTCAAATCCCTTAAAGGTGGAAGATTAAGTGTATGTACATACATATGTGAATTTTATGAAAAGTAGTTGCGTTCCAGATGCTTCACGATTTGCAGGATTTGCAGATTTTGCAGGAAAAGCTGTTTTCGCCATTAGTAAACCTTATGGAAGGTGGCCAAGTGGAACACCTTTCTGTAAAAATCTGCAAATCGTGGAGTATCTGGAACGCAACTAACTAGTTTAAGAAATTCGGTACGGTTTAGTTATTTGTACAATGATTTTGGGTTGTTGTATCCAAACGCGTGACCCGATTCTAAAAACTGTAACATATAAGTGTAGTAAAAGGATTAAACTTTAGTTTAAAATAAAGATTTCCGAGCACTAGTTTATTAATAAATCCGGTTTTAAATATGCAGTTTTTTCTAAATTTTGATATATTGGTTCAGCGCAATAATACTGTGGACGGCGTAACCGGAGTTATATGCACAAGGAATACAACAATTTCTTTGACAACAGAAGCGGAGCTTTCGCCGGCGCAAAAATACTGTGGTCAGCGTAGCCGGAGTTGGACTGATGAGGGTATTTTTCTAAAAGCCCGCCTAAAGCCGCCAAAGAGGAAGGTGTTCTGTGCAAAAATACTGTGAGTTTACCGTTTCTATATCGAAGTGCTAATTTTACCCCATTTTCAAATGAGTCACGGGGTCTGTAGAGGGGTTAGAGAGGGGAAGGATGACTTGTCTTGAAGTTTGGGCGGTGCTCTTTGTAATGGATGGGGTTTTAGGTACGGTACCCCTTCTCCCTCCGCTCCACGCCACAAAACCATTTTACAAATAACTAAACATTTCCCAAGAAATTTACTAAATCATCAATTTTACAGGTTTTGAAAAATTATTGCCGAAAGCTGCATTTACATATTTGCTTGAAATATTGGAAAGCAAACTACCAGCTGGTGTAAGAAAAACCTCGATACCACCAATTTTAAAACTAGCAGAACTAAAGTTCAGTGCGGAGTAGGGTGGTTCAAAATTGGAACTTTTTTGAATTTCGTCTGACCGTTCGGATTCTTGAAGATAATAAGAACGACAAGTTCTTTCTAAAATTTCAGCTTATTTGAACAGGATTTAGAGGTCGCTCAACACTGCTGTTTGTTTCCCGGAAACTCCAGATTTTAAATGCATCTTTATAAAAAACAGGTATATTTTCATCAAATCTTGTACGATTTCGCTGAAATTTCGTAGGAGGGTTCCCAAATACCAGTTTATTGGAACGCAGTTTATATAAGTTCGATAACTTAGTTTTAAACACCTTTATTAATTAGTTAGTAACTAAGTTTTGCCTTATAAAAAATTAATATTTGCAATATTTTTTTTTTGTTCCTTAACCATTGAGCATATGTTTAATACATCTAAGATCACATTATAATTCATATCAACAGTAGACCTGATCATTAAGTATTATTAAAGATCAAATAAAAAAAAAACACCAAATTAAAATCACTCGAATGACATGTTGAATCCAAGTTTTTTCCTAGTCACTGCAAATATTAATAGTATAATAATAATATTTTGGCGCTTACACCTTTGTCAAATTTTTGGCGGAGCTTCTCCTCCAAATTGTGGTGTGCATCTTCATGTTGTCACAAAAAAGCGAGGGACCTACGCCATATTGAATCCAAGTGTTTTTCTATTGAAAAAATTCATATCAGCAGTAATGTTAAAAACACTTCAACCTTATAGGTAGCATACACCGTGCGTCTGATTCGCGAGTCGGTTTGGATGTGTTTGTGAAAATAAATATGTGTTAGTTACACCGACATGATTCCTGGCATGACTCTGAATGATACAACTGTGTGTAGACGAAGGCTAGTCAACAAGTACACAAATAACTCGCGAGCCAGACGCACCGTGTATGCCGCCTATTAGAGCTCCCTCTCGTCGATGTCAGCTGGTTGCGTGCCCTGAGCGGTACTCACAGTCATTCTCGAGTTATGTAGAATCCAGACCTGTGAATGCCGTTCTATGCACGCAACCACCTGACATCGACGAGACGGAGCTTCATCTGCCTCGTGAGACTAGAACCACAATAGCCCAACTTCGCTCTGGCTACTGCAGCAGGTTAAACTCATACCTGAGCAAATTAGATGCAGATGTGCCAAATGACTGTCCGGCATGCGGAGAGACACCCCACGACTCGAAGCACCTCTTCGTAGGCCCGGAAACCCCGACACAGCTAACGCCTTTATCGCTGTGGACCGACCCCATTGAGGCTGCACGCTTCCTGGGCTTCCGTTAGTTGAGCTGGACTACAATGACTGACAACAACAACAACAACGCAGCCGATGAGGCTCAGACGTTTAAAAATACAGCACTCCGGACAGCGACCGCCACACACACATCACAACATGACGTGGCGCAAATGCTGACCATAAGAGCACAACACAATGCTCTGCAAGCAATTCTTAGTAGGGAGCCACACACGTGGGCGTGAATGGGGGAAGTTTGTAGAAATCGGGGGCGCGGAGGTCAGGCAGCGAATAAAATTCTGGAATATAATACAAAATACCGAAGAACTTTTTTAATATCAACTATAATTGAAATTTTACCTCTTTATGGCCACGCTATGTGCGTGGACACGCCATTTTATATGGATAGTCAGTTCATCATTTAAAGAGATTTAACAGTGAATTATAATTAACTTTTTT
>NW_023458563.1:24845952-24881723 GCF_013731165.1 Rhagoletis pomonella
CCACGACAATTTAGACAATTCTTTATTCAGTTTTTTAAAGTTGGCTTTCGAAAAATCAAAGCGAATATTTGGTTCGTATGTTTGGACATCGCAATTTTGACCATCGTTTATAATATCGTAAGATATCTCAATAGCAGGGTGGTAGACATCTTCGGGCAAAACTAGTGGGTCACATTTATTTACAGCCGACTTAGATGCATCATCAACATAAACAAGATCTAATACTTTGCCAAACTTATTGCGAAGTACATTAACTTGATTCAGGCAGAGTTCTGCCATCTCCTCTAAAAATACGTTGTTGCACGCGCTAGACGAGAAAGGTACAATATCATTGTCAATGATGTTCCATGATACATTTGGTAAATTAAAGTCACCCAACACAATCAATTAATCAGAGGGTTTAATCATTGAATTAATTGATTTCAGTAAAGATACATGTTGTGAATACACTGATAAGTCAGATCGGGGAGGAATATAGCATAGAGCTAAGTAAGTAAACCCCCTTCCAACCTGAACACGAATGCATTTGAATTCTGCAGATTCAATGTGTGGAAGACTAACTTCTTCATATGGTATTGAAGAGTCTACGGCAAAGAGTACGCCACCGCCGACCCTGTCCTCCCGATCTTTTCTGTAGATATGATAATTATTTGAAAGAATCTCTGAATTAAACGTGTGAGGTTTGAGCCAAGTTTCAGTCAAAGAAATTATATTATAATTGCATTCAAGGCCATTAAGATAAAAATTCGTTAATTTAGTATTTATGCCTCTTACGTTTTGATAATAAATACTTAAAGCAGATTTAGTAATCAGTTTTTTGGTTCTGTATTCTGACGGGGAATATTTGCTAAATTATTATTTTTGTTGGGCCTATACTCAAATTCACGAACGAAAGCTCCGGAGGGCCAAAAAAAAACTACTAAGCAGCATGTCAAAATTTTCTAAATTTACGTCTATTTTAAATGAAGAGCTAATAAATATTAAATCTAAAATTCGGTTTAACTCATTAAAAAAACCATTGATTTGAAATAATTCAATACATAATAAATTATCAATTAAATATGATTCAGATAAAGTAGTAACATTTGATGGGGTGAGGAAAATATTGTTATCAATAAAGCTCCAGGAAATATTACATAAATTAAAGTCACTTAAAACACAAAGTTGGCTGTTTCCAATTTTCTCGTGGAGTGCCAGTATATTGTCAACATGTGCCTTGTATATGACATCACAGCTGCCCGGCGGAATATAGGACACACAAATGTACAGCACACCACAGGTGCCATGTAATTTTGCACAAAGCTGATCCAACAGGGACTTGGCATCCAGCAGCGGATAAAAAGAAGCTCGAAGATATCTGCGCGCAGCTATCAGTACACCACCACCTCTACTAACACCAGTTTTAGCAAAATCTCTGTCTTTGCGAAAAACTTCAAAGAGAGCTGGATTAAAGAACTCCGCATCGAAAAAGTTAGCATTCAGCCAGGTTTCTGTCAGAACAAAGCAGCCATAATCCAATTGTGAGCTGAGAATGTAGACAGATTCGGATTTTGTCCTGAGTCCCGAAGTATTTTGGTGATAGATACTTATTTTCCGATCACCAGAGGTAGAATGACTTTTTACTTCTTGGGCTGCGGCTGGGCATCTTTTTGAAAAAAATCAAAAGGCCGGACAGCAACGTTGGAAGGCCAAATATCCGATGACAGAATTTTTGAGTAGTCAGATTCTGAAACTCCAAGCTTGAAATTAATGTGCTTAATAGTTTCCAAATCAGAAACCTTCTTGACCAGTTAGTTGTTGTTAGTTGTTAGTTGCGTGTTTCGCTTGTGCGTTGCTCAACCTAGCATTGTTCGCCAAAGCCGCAGCAGCGGCATACGTAGGCACAGCGTTAGTGGGGCCAGCAGTTGGTGAACAAGGAGAAGTACAAGCAGGCGGAAGAGATGAATCAGAAAAACCGATGTTATTACCAGGAGTAGTTGGCGAGCGAGTAAAAGCAACAGCAGCAGAAAAACCGGTACTACATCAAGAGCGGTATAACCAGTATTTATACCCGGCGCATCAGAAACACAATGCAATTCAGAACTTTTTCGTACTGCCACGGTTTTAGAGTCAGCAACAGCATCATTAGATGGCGCAGTGAAAGCGCGCTTTGGCAATTTACCAGGCTGAGGAACAACACTATCACTAGCTTTTGCTTGCGAACGCGTCGTTCTTTTGTTTCCACTAGTAGCAGGAGCCGGCGAAATAGAATTATCATTTGCTGGTTCAATTAATGCGATAAAAATGCTTTTTAATTTTTCCAAATCCGAAATCGCGTTTAAGATTTTATCTTTCAGCCCACAATGGGCCGTACAATTAGTACATAAAGACATTATTGCGAGATAAATGAAAATAAACACAGAGCGATAGAAAACACGACCGAACTGCTCTGCAGTCACAGCACTTTGCAGCAGCTTTCTACCTCCTTCCTTCCTCCTTTATTGGCGCTGCGCTGCTTAAGCGATTTTGGCCGAGCTCAGCAAAGCACGCCAGTCGTTTCTCCTCTGTGCCAACCGACGCCAATTGGAAAAGCCAAGTGAAGCCAAGTCCTCCACCTGGTCTTCCCAACGCAGAAGAGGCCTTCCCCTTCCTCTGTTACCAGCATCGCGGCCCGCGTTGAATACTTTCACAGCAGGAGCGTTTCTGTAGATTCGAACGACATGGCCAAGCCAGCGGAGCCGCTGAATTTTAATTCACTGCACTGTCTATATCGTTGTAAAGCTCATACAGCTCATCGTTAAATCATCTGCAACAGAGAAGGCAGAAAAGACGTAGTCCTTGTGTTTACCGATAATATCGATGTCGTCGGCATACGCCAGTAATTATACGCTCTTACAAAGTATTGTGCCTGAGAGGTTCAGTTCTACGGCTCTTATTAGCTTCTCCAACATCAAATTAAAGATATCACACGAAAGCTTCCTACCTACCTTTTGTTTATTTTCCACTAATAAATAGTATGCTTTAGAAATATTTATGGAAATAGAGCACATGATTTCGGTCATTTTAGAGTTGTAACCGGTTTTTTAACGAAGCGGGTTGTCCATTCGCGAACACTCACAACAGTTCATCCTGAAAACTTTTCAGGGCATTGTATGGAAGATATTTTTTTCGCGTTTCCAAGGAATTACGCTATAATTACGTGGTACAAAGTTCAATAACAATATTGAAATAAAGTGTTAATAAGCCACAATAATATTGACAAATAAATAGTTTAGGCTGAGCCTGCCTGAAACTAGGCAATAAAGCAAATTAATGTATAGAACTAAAAATAACCACGCTGCCAAGTTTAAATAGCGGCAAATCAGCTGCACTTGATAGTAGTGGGTTGAATAAGGAAATTAATAAGCAAGATTTTTTCCTAAAAAACATGATCGTGGTACAAAGCTCAATAACAATATTGAAATGAATTGTTAATAATCATATTAATATTGACAAATAATTATTCTTATTTTGACATCATTCGTTTTTTAATTGGTTATGTAGTTCATAAGATATTAGATGTGTTAGTTTGGAAAAGCCAGCAAAAATCAGCAAGCAACAACATTTTGAGATAAGGTATCTTACTCCCCAAAGAGAGAAAGTTATAGTTTAGGCGAACAGAAATTTGCAAACCTCACTCCCATAATAATTTTACAATCCTATCAATGTTCTTACTCTCAACAGTTGTTAAATAATCCGAAGGTGTATAGTTTCCAAAGATGGTTTCCTGATATCGGTAAAATGTTGGCATTCGTCAAGGAGGTGGATTACGGAAAGTTGGTTCAAGTTACAAGACGGACATAGCGGTCGGCTTTCCCCCTTGAGGATGTGGCTGTGAGTTATAATTGTGTGGCCAATACGTAACCGGGTGACTGTTTTCAAATCATTGCAAGAGATGTTTGACTCGTAAACGAGTTTATTTCCCTTTGTAATAATCTTACTATACTGGCGTTGCGAATTTAAAAATTTATGTGCACTTTCGGTCGTTATGTGCGCATGTACCAAGCGGATAATGTCGTCTTTGAGGAACCATTCAGAAGTGCAAAGAGGTTCAATTGTTACAAGTTTGGCCCTCTGGTCAGCAGCTTCGTTACCTTTGATATCTACATGGCCAGGAATCCACATGATTCTCGTTGACCCTTTAAGCTCCAGCAACTTGTGTCGTATTGCGTTGAGTAGGTGGTTATTCTCTCTGACATTATCTAGCGAATTTATTTCATAGCTTTTAATATCGGTACCATTAAAATTTAACAACAAAGAAGAACAATTTTGTTTCTTACATAAGTGTAGGATTTTACATTTGTCGTATGCAAGGGATGCTCCTGAAGCTTCTGATCAATTAGAAATCGCTCTAAGGATTTGATGGAAGTCGTCATGTACTAATTTTCGATCTTTACACTTAGTGAAGAGTATCACATCGTCCACATAAACCATGTATGATATCCTTTTAAAGTTGAGAAATATTTTATTAATCTCGTCGAATGCGAAAGTTTATTGTTGTATTTGACAGCGAACGTTCTATTGGTCAGGAAAGCTTTTACAAAAATTATATGTTTTCGGGCCAATTCTCCACCTTGCAAGTTGTCTTAGAACTACATGAATGCTTATCCTATCGATAGTCTTTTCAAAATCGAGGCTAAGAGTGAAGACATGGTTTTTTGTCGCCAAAGCGTTTGATACGTTATTTTCGAACACCAGCAAAGCGTCTGTTGTTCCTTGCCCCTCTTTAAATGCTGTCTGATGTGAATCGATAAAGCCGTTAGTAAGACCAAACCAAATTATTCTTTTCGCAACCATTTTTTCGAGTACCTTGCTTAAGCAAGGGAGAAGACTAATTGGTCTGCGTTCCCACGACAGTCGAGTCTACGTAACCGGAACGACCCAGATAGATATATATCTGGCCAAGGACTGCCACCACTCCAGCAACACTCCCCAAAATCTCTTTGGGGAATTTGTATGCTGTTACAACAACAACAACTAATTGGTCTGAACCCCGAGACGTCTGTGCTTATTTATTTGGCTTGGGGATTGGCACTACGATAGCATGTTTCCATGCCTGAGGTATGATGCCTTGGGCAAAGATATTGTTGTACAAAGTTATTATTCGTTCTTTTGAAGTTGTTGGAGCATTTTTCAGCGTTGGATACGAAACTCTATCCCTTCTGGGTGATTTCCCCGACACAGGAGAGATTGTGGTTTCAAATTCAAAAAGGGTAATAGGACTTTCTATTGCATTGCTGGTTTAAGATAGTGAACTACAGGTGTACTGACTGCTAACAATTTTACTTTTTGTGTCTTAAATTCAGTTTTAAAATTCGAAACCTTGGAATAGTTAGACCAGACGGACGCAAAATGGTTTGTAATTTCCTCGAGTGAATAAATTGCGCCCTGGTCGGTTTCAATAACTTTTATTGAGAATTGATTGAACGTTCCGGTAAGTGTTTTGATTTTAATGCAGATTTATTTAGGGTTTGACTGTGGGTTTATAGACTCGGGGAGATTCGAGGCTTTTCCGTTTGGTTTCTCTAAGTTTCTTTTTAAATATGGCGTTTGCCCTTTTATATTTTAAAAGATTCGACTCCGAGTGGGTTTTTTTGTAATTGTCCATAGGCTACGTTTCTCTTCCCTGAGGGAAGATAGGTATTCAGACCAGTATGGGACTATTTTTTTATGTAGCTTGTAATAAGTTTGCGGTGTGCGGCAGCGCGAAAAGCCCTTTGTATCACACTCGCTTCCTTATTAACATTAACTGATTTTGGGATTTCAGATAAAAAATTGCTGGCAACAGTTTGGAAACTGGTCCAGTTTGCTTTACATGTTACAAATTTTCGAGTAGGGAGTCCGGAATTTGAGAGGCTGGTTATCATTTTTGTTATTAGAGGGAAGTGGTCACTTCCGTGTAGCTGGTTAAGTGTAGTACACGTTAACTTTGTCACAATTTCGGCTGAGCACATAGCTACGTCCACGTGTGTAAAGTCCGCCGTGTGGAAAAGTGCGTTGGTGCGTTGTCATTTGAGACAATTAAGTTTTCTGTGAGGACCAGGTCTTCAAATATCTCCCCTCTTTTGTTATTAGAGTCAGAACCCCATAGGGGGCTCCATGCATTCATGTCTCCAACAATGATGATGTTGCCATTTACCTTGTGAGTAATACTTAGAAGGTCTTTTAGATTGAAAGCTTGATCAGGTGAAATGTACATAGATATAATAGTAAATTTTATTCCGATGTTGATTTCAATAGCAATTATTGATAATGGTGACTGCAGGTGGATGCGTTTGAGTGGAATGTCTTTCAAAATGAGAGCAGCAATTCCTTGCTTACTCGAATTATTGTTCGGCAAGTTTGAGAAATAGCTAGTAAAACGGCTAGAAACATGTATAGGTTTACTAAAAGGCAAGTGTGTCTCTTGCAGTGATATGAAAGAGGGATGGTGTTAGTTAGCTTTAGCTCGTTAAAATTGTTGTATAATTCTTTGATGTTCCATTGTAAAATTTTAAGACATTGGGGCTTATATAGAGTATGTTACTGTATATCAATATCAGAGTCGGAAGTTTCCATATTCTTTGTATAATAATCATTATTATGAATTAAGTTTTGTGTTTGATTGGTGATAGGAGAAAGACAGTTTGACAATAAAGACTGAGTTGTGTTATCTGCGTTTGATGATATTGAGTTGGAAGAGGAGGTCTCATTTGCTGTAGACGAAGTAGCAGTAGCCAATGATGCACTTGTGGTTGCTGCAGAGGATGTATTTTTGGTGACGGTGGGGGTTGTAATTGAAATGTTGGTTGGTTTGGGGGTAGTGAGATGGGGATGTTTTTACGGTAGTTAGACTTGTAGAGGTTAATTTTATATTATTGGTAGTGGTGGGTTTTGTAGATTCCTGAGCAGGACCACTGGGAGCACGAGCAGCCGTGCCAGCATAAGATGTTGTTGGTGATATTTGAGTTAGCTGCGAAACATAAATAGACTTTGCTTGCTTCAGAGAGCATTTTTGTTGCGTTTTTATTTTAAGAATTTCTTTTTGTTGTATATATTTGGTGCATTTGTTGTGGTTAGATGGGTGCTCCTCGGCACAGTTTGCGCACTTAGTGCGTATGCAGGTAATGATACCATGGGGTGGAAGGCTACAATTCACATATAAAGGGTCATTTTTGCAGTACTTTGCCGTGTGGCCTAGCACTTGGCATGACATACAGCGCATCGGGTTAGGGATGTATTCCCTTACCCCTAGTTTATGCCACGACACTTTGAGTGACTCAGGTAACTTATACAAGTCGAAGGTCAATAAAACAACTCCACTTTATCTTAATTTATTGTCAATGGATTTCTTAAACTTTTACACTGTAACTACACCTTGTGATTCTAAGTTTTTTACCATTTCTTCTTCTGGGACATGGTTTAGGAAGGGGGCGTATATTGTGCCTTTAACGTAGTTAGGGTTTTAGTGGTACTTGCACTTTATCTCGCAAAGCCCTGCTAGTTGTTTGGCAGCGATAAATATTTCTGCAGCGGTTTTGTTATTGACAAGGAGTAACAAACTTCCGTCTCTTAATTCCGACACACTGATGATGTCTTTGCTAATTAAGTGAAGGGATTTTTCGACAGCAAAGCATGAAAAATGTGACAAGGGCTTCAATTCGTTTGTTGCCGAGACAACTACAAACTTTGGGTTAGGTGTGACAAATGTTGGAGTTTTTTTTGCGCTTTTTGTTTTTATGGGGACTGGTAACCAAAGGAGCATACCTATTGTCCCCAAAGTGGAAGGCCCCGGGCCATAGTTATTTAATCGCACTGTCACTGAATGAGTTACACGTGCACTTTTGACCAACGAGAAAAACAAGTGTTTTATTTGTTGTTCTGAAAACTAACAGGCTTAAGAACGCACAGGCAATAGAACGATGAAAACACTACCGTACGCAAAGAGAGTTAGTCGGAGAATCTTCCTTCTTGTTATTATTGTAGCAGCATACAAATTCCCCAGACTTTTTGGGGAATGTTGCTGGAGTGACAGTCCTTGGCCAGATATATATCTAGATCGTTCTGGTTCTTTTTATTCTGACTTCCTTCAAGTTACGTCTCAATTTATATATATCTCGCTGCAAATTGATTAGCTTACATATACTTCGTAGTACACGGACTATCTCGGATCTGATGTTTTTACATGATACCTGATGGGGAAATTGAGTGTCCCACTCTATTACATCTCATTAAACTCAATGCTCCCATGAAAAGGCTATGTCAGTATGATATGTTTTTGATTGAACTAAGTAAGGCGAATTATGCTCTAAACGAACCAATTATAAGGGTAATGAGTGATTTTAATGATTTATGCAAAGTGTACAATGTGAATATTTTTGCCAACAGGATAGTATTTAAGAAAACCTTGTGTACATGTTACTCTTAATGTTTAAGTTTATTAAGTTTTTTGTTATCTAGTCTGTAAGATTGTACTAATCACAGATTCTAAATAAATAAATAAATAAATTTCTTTGCAGTAGTCGCTGTCGGATTTCCTGTACAGAACAGCTTAGAACAGCTTGGTTTAATCTGCTCAGGTATTCAGGTTCAACTTGCTGCAGTAACCAGAGCGCAGTTGGGCTATTGTGATCCGAGTCTCCCGAGGCAGACGAGGCTCTGTCCCGTCCACGTCTGGTGGCTGTGTGTCCAGAACGGCATTCACAGGTCGAGAGTCTACATAACTCAAGACTACCTCTCTGTGAATGCCGTTCAAGGCCTTTTGATAAGCTGTCGGGTCCAGAGGTTGTTTGATGAAGCTCTGGACTTCGTCCGTCAGTTCGTAGAGATGTCTCCTGACGTGACTGGGCCAGGGCTCTTCTGCAAGGAGTTGTCGGTTTGGGTGTCAAAATTATGCTCTCTCTTGCAAGTGCTTTGTCCAAACGAACGCGATTTGGTAAGAACTTCTACAACTTGTACAAGTTATTTGCATAGCGCACAGAACTATAAATATTTTAAAACATCGAAAAATTTAACTGTAAACTCTTTATATCTTCTTTACTTTTTACCACGATATAGACAGTAGCGAACCTTTTTGGTTTGTGGTTGTAGTAATCGTTGTTGTTGTAGCTATATTCACCCTTAAGGAAGGCACTGGGTTGTGTGCTGCTATTTAATGGCCTTCGTCGGACTTTTTCTTAGGGCCGGTTACTCAATGTCTGGTTAACACTAACTTCAGGTTAAACATCGTTATCGTCGTTACTGACTCCCTGTTGTATGCATGGAGTCGAAGACGTCGATAGCGATGTTTAACCGCAGATTAGTGTTAACCAGACATTGATTAACCGGCCCTTAGACTTCAGGGTTGTGTGCTGCACTATTATTAGATAAATAAATTTAAGCATTTGACAAATCGTGATTTTATTAAAGGAAAATTATAAATGGAGTTGAAAAACCAAACAAACGCTCGTGCCAAAGCTCTATTTTTGTGTGTTGCTAAAATTTATACATGGCGATATTGATGGAAAAACAAGCAATGTATTCATTTGTGGATTTAATGTTACTTGAGAATTTAGGCAACGTGCGAGCTGCCAGATTCTGTTATCAATATAATTAACATAAGCGTTTCCGCGTGGTTGACTTTCAATAAATAGAATAGCAAATATTCGCAAATAAATTTGATTTATTTTATAAGGACAACTAACGTACGCTTTTTGTTATTTTCCAGATTCCATTTTGATTTTGACTCTTTATTACCGCCCAAACAACTTTATGTGTATACATATTTACAAGCTGTCAAAATTTTGCGTAGTCCCACGAGCTAGGTAAAAGTTATGGCGTTCGTATTCACAACGAGAAATCTCAAAATTTGCGTTTGATCTTTCAAATTTTTCTCTTTTTTATCAGTTGGCAAAGGCCCTCAGTGGCACCGCTCCAAGTATTGAGATAGTTATTTCATTTTGAGACTGTGTCTATTAGTAGAAAAGTTCCATGGTGAAAATTTTACCGCTTTTTGACAGTTGCTCTGGTGCAAAAGAAGTTGAGCAATTAAAATGCAGCAATTATACAAAAAATACATGTCTTTACTGACTTTGCTTCTTCTAGAACTGAAAGCCATGCATTTATTAGACGTCTTAGTAATAACATTAGAACCAACAAATTCTTCCAAACCGTCACATAGGTGTGATTATTGCTGTGAAATTTGTCGCCAGCCATGCAGGGTTGAAAATTTTCATTCACCTCATAGTTGTCAAAAATGTACAATCCGGAGTGCTTTTCTATTAATTAGCACAGGCCCTTTGCACAAAAAAAGGTTATGAAATGCTTTTTATTTAAATCGCTTGTTAAATGAGTCATTTATGTATACTATTTTATGTGGAATTATTCAATGAATTTCTTTTTACACTTTACTTTTTAAAGCTATTTTGTGTTACATTATTTTTTGGTTTCTAAAAAGCAACCCTGCGTGCTTAGAAGGCGTATGTACCATTAATTTCATCCCTGGCATATTCATCCCCGAGGAAGGCAGTCGCCAAATTCACCCAAGATTTATTACAAATTATTAATTTTGGTATACTTGAAGACAGTGTAAATAGTACTATCGATCTGGATTTTTGGTTTTCCACAGCTAACTGCACGTCTATACCTGCTATGGGCGCTCGCATACAAACTAGGTTTGTTCATCGAAAATCCAGGAAGAATTATCCAACACTCAAAAGAGAGTAAGAAAACATTCTCTCTCATGTTGAGAAATTGCAAATTTCTGCACGAACGCAAATTTGCAGGAATTTGCAAGTTTCCCAGCCAGCTGGTGTTGCATTTCAAACATAATCAATTTTTATAGAATTTTTTAAATTCTTTCAGATGAACAAAAACAGGATATACATGTATATTTCTTGTTGTTCTCACTTTCTTTAACATACATTTCAATTTCTTTATCGTACTAGCTGTCGGGTTTCTTAAATCGACTCTGGTTGCAATTGCATTCCGATTGCGAATAAAAATTTTTTCAGCCGAGTTAAGTTCAAATCATTGGAATTAACTAAATTAATTATATCAACAAGTATTTACTTCCTTTTTTTTCATAAAAAAAAATCGCTCGTGTTTATAAATTTTTAAATGTAACGAACTTATTTATAAAAATTATCGTAGACAAAAATGCAACCGTGTGCCACACTCAATGTTTTTCGTGATTGCAAATTCTTGCTGGCTAAAATTTGTCCAGCAAGAATTTGCAACTTCTTTCAGGAGAACTGTCACTTTGCGCACAATCATCAAATTCGTACTGTTAGATTTTTCACAAGCGAAACGCCCAATCTGGCTGGAGTTTAAACTATCAGCTGTTAAGTTCTATGTTCTATAGCGGCACGAGCAAAAATAAGCGAAATTTTCATATGTAAGAAAAAATATGTGCACAAGAAAATTAACAAACGCAACTTGAGTTGGAGTTTACTTGCATAGGGCAATTTGGTCGGGCAAAACATAAAGCACCTAAGAAATGAAATTTAAAGAATTATCTATAATCTTTAAAAACTTTAAACGCGATCGTATCAAAAGTGAAAATAAATAACGTATGCGGAATGAAATGTGGAGCCATACTAAGTATACCAAAATATACTGTGCAATCTTAACAAGCACTCCACTAAAAACAATCTCGTTGCATATTATAATGCTGAAATAATTTCCTTGAAAGCGAACGAACTCTAAAAATTTGCTTGTAAATTTTGTATACCAAAGCTCAGGCCACTATTATGAGTTGCATTGCTGATCGAACGAATTTTCATTTGGTATTATGGCGCTCATTCGATGAAGAATAGCTCTATTGTGAATTTCGCTCGTTTAGGTTGTTCACAATAGTATATTTCTGTCAGCTGAGACGGTTTACAAATTGAGCAAATTAAAATAAAAGAAAAACCGAGTTGATTAAAACGTAAAACTAAATAGTTTGTTTACAAATTTGTCTAAATAAAAATAAATTAAAAAGAAAACGAGTTGATAAGAACTTAATGAAAATGAGTACGACGGAGTTGTGGTTTGACGATTCATCAGAAGATGAAAGCTAAGTGGAGCTGGCCAGAAATAGAAAACGGTTGAGGGACGCTTCCAACCCCTTAGAAATGGATTCCACGGCGTAAGTGTGGCTTTCCAAAAAGTTTTGACATACATATGTAACATTTAGGAAATTTGTTTAAAGATTTATAAAAAACTTCCGAGTATCTAAAGAGGCGTTTGTGGACCTGCTGACCACTACAGAAGACCTGCTGAATCAATGCACCCGAGCGAAATCTATTCCACATGTTTTAAAGCTAGCAACAGTTCTGCGATTTTGTGTTCAGGGATCGTACCAACTTAGCATTGGCAATGAAAGTATGCTTGGACTTGCACAGCACGCGGAGTCTGTGGTGCCATCAGAAGTGCTAGATGTTCTGGAAAGTTTTATTTGCCAAAGATGGATAAAATTCAATTACACAGAGGCTAAACTGCAACAAGCAAAATCACATTTTTATAACAAAAGAAAAATTCCAGGAATAATCGGCTGTGCTGATGGCACACACATTAAAATTGTCGCACCTAGGAAGGAACTGCAGCATTTGTATTATAACAGAAAGGGATTATTTAGCATTAATGCTATGGTTGTAAGTGTACATATATACATATGTGTTATTAACTTCTGATTCTAAATGTGTATGCTTATGTAATTTTCAGGTCTGTGATCATACAATGAAAATACGATACATAAATGCCAAAAATCCGGGAGCGACACATGATTCTATGGTTTTTAATATGTCGTCATTGAAAACACATTTAGAGCAGCAACATCTTAGGTCTTCGAAATACTTGGCTAATTGGTATGTAATCAAAACTAAACCAACACGTATTTCCTTTTTTATAATAATTTTCTCCGCCTTATGTGTTGCTGGATACGCTCTGAAACCTTACTTAATGACGCCGTTCAGAAATTCTGAGGAAGGATCTCTACAAAGGCCATATAACAAACAACATGCCAAAGGAAGAAGTATCACTGAGCGAACAATTGGGGTTTTGAAGAATAGGTTTAGATGTTTGTTGCAGGTAAGAGCTCTTCACTATACTCCAAAAAAAAGCAACACAAATTATAAATGTGTGTGCAGCTTTGCACAACATTTGCTTGTTCTATAATGTACAAGTCCCCGACGAGGAGGAGTTTTCAAATGTGACTTATGACGATGATGTCGGAGACGTTGAAGTGGAACCTATTGACAACTCACAAGCAGAAGACATAAGAAATGAAATTTTAAGAACATTAAGAAAACATGATTAAAAATATTAAAAACCAGTTACGCCAGAGTTTCTTTTATTAAACTAAAAATCTTTTTGGTTTCATACACATGTATGTAGGTGCATTACATAATAAATTATCACAAATTCATTTCCTTATTTTAATATACATTTAAGTTTAAACAGTCTTTCTAAATTCATCATACAGAAAAAAATAGCTCATTAATTCATTTATCTTAAAGTTAAACAGCCTTCTCAATTCTAATTATATAAAAAAAAATATCACGTCAATTCATTTTATGCACTTAGATTAATATAAAATTACTAGCAGACCCGGCGAACTTCGTCCCGCCCAAAATTATTTTTTTTATTGAAACATTTGGTCCAACGTTTTCGCCGGCAATTCACGTTCACGTTTGGTTTTGTGGTCGACAGAAGGCATATCTTCCATTGCCGTCTTAAATAACCTCTCCCTCTGGTCCGAACCCATCGAAACAGCTCGTTTCCTGGGCCTCCCGTTAGTTGAGCTTGATGACAATGATTGAACGTAGACCCGAACAAGTAAGAAAGTCTAAGTTCGGACGGAGCCGAACATTAAATACCCGGCGCAAGTATTAAATATATATTTTTTCACCTTTCCGAAAGCTACCGCTAGATGGTAAGCCGGGGTGTATCAATTTTGAGTAAATTAGCGTCCTTCAATTTCGAAATATTGATGTTTCAAGCATTTCTGAAATTTACCGTTATATGAAAAGCGGCCGTTATTTTAGTCCGATTTCAATAATTTTCAACGTTTTGCTTATATGTGGCAAGCACAATAACCACACCGAGTTTGGTAAAAATTGGTAGAACGGTTACCGATATACGTATATGTGATCATAAGTGGGCGGTGCCACGCCCATTTTCTAAAAATTTTACCATAAACGTATTTCTTGGTAAAGAATTGCTGCAAGCATCAATTTTGAATAAATTAGCTTCAATATTTACTGATTTATCGAAGATTTTGTATTTCTCTAAATTACCGTTATATGGGATGTGGGCGTGGTTATTGTCCGATTTTAAAAAGTTTCGGCGATTTTTTATGCTGTACGAAGGCCAACAACTGTGCCAAGTTTGGACGAAATTGGTGCAGCAGTTACCAAGATATACACATGTAACCATAAGTGGGCGTGGCTACGCCCATTTACCAACACTTTATAATATTCTTATTTTTCGTCTAAAAATTATTGTAAATATCAATTTTGAGGGAATAATCTCCAGTAGTTACTAAAATATCGCAGTTTTCGTATTTGTGGAAATTACCGTTATATAGGAAGTAGGCGTGGTTATTGAGCGATTTTAAAAATGTTCGCCCATTTGGTATGTTGTGCGAAGGCCAACAACTGTGATAAGTTTGGAAGAAATTGGTGCAGCGGTTACCAAGATATACACATGTAACTATAAGTGGGCGTGACTACGCCCATTTTCCAAAAATTTATAATATTCTTATTTTTCGTCTAAAACTTATTATAAATATCAATTTTGAGTGAATAATCTCCAGTAGTTACTAAAATATCGCAGTTTTCGTATTTCTGAAAATTACCGTTATATGGGAAGTAGGCGTGGTTATTGAGCGATTTTAAAAATTTTCAGCCATTTGGCCATTTTCCAAAAATTTATAATATTCTTATTTTTCGTCTAAAAATTATTGTAAACATCAATTTTGAGTGAATTATCTTCAGTAGTTACTAAAATGTCACAGTTTTCGTATTTCTGGAAATTACCGTTATATGGGAAGTGGGCGTAGTTAAAGTCCGATTTCGCCCATTTTCAATACCAACCTACCTTGGAAACCTACATACCAAATTTCGTTGAGATATCTCAATTTTTGCTCGAGTTATCGTGTACACGGACAGACGGACAGACGGACAGACGGACGGACAGACAGACATGGCTTAATCGATTTCTTTTTTCATCCTGATCATTTATGTATACATTTGTCTATATCTATCTCGATTCGTTTTGGCTGTTACAAACAACCGTTATGTGAACAAAATTAATATACGCTTGTGCACAAGTGCGCTCGGGTATAAAAAGGCTGGGCTTAGTATGCCGCTACAACAACAACAACAACAACCTGACGAAAGCTTTATACCGGGAAGAAGTCTTTGCGGCTCGATAGTGAATCGTCCTTGAATCTGTATAGTATTGGTCCACATTCTGTTTTGTCGCCGTAAAGCAATGACTGCAATGGTTCTGATGGTTGATTTAACGGGAGTAATTTGACTTTGATCCCTGGTGCCTCCGAATCGACAATTTTTAGCAATAACTCGACTCCAGCGCCACTAAAAATTGTCAATAAAAAAGTATCATTAAAATCGTTTCGGTCGTTTAGGGAGAGTTAAGCCACCAGAATAAGTCTCTTACATACAGACACTCTTCGACATTTTTTCCCATACAAAATTCGTTATACGGAGAAAATGCGCAACTTCATCAGCGAAAAAAATTCTCAAAAATCAACGGTATCTATTAGACATTAAAAACTTGCACTTTATGATACTGAAATTGAGTGAACTACAAAACTGCATACTCAAAATTTGGTGCCATTTGATGCAAAATGAACTACATTTCTATAAAGAAATAACAAAAAAATTTGTTATGAAAAAGAAAAAAACACTATTCTGGGTGTATATATTTAAAGCTAGGTAAAAGTTTCAATATGTTTGGAAGGCGCCACGTCCCTTTTGCAGTAGCCCCAAAATCTCTATACCAATTTCCAGGACACTACCACAAATACTTTCAGAGATATACGGTATGAAAAATTCAATATGTATGGGTGATGCCACGCTCCATTAATATATCGAAAGTCTGCAGTAGGTTACAAAATTTCAGAAGATCGGTACAGTCGTTCGCGAGATCACCTCTTATAAAAATAAGGAGCTTCTCTTTATATAATTAGTGTAGGTAACACAGGGCAACACCGATTTTTATGCGGCAAATGTTGAAGCTGGTTGTGATAGGCTTTTTTGTGCTGATTAAGAATACGTAAGTATAAAGTAAAAAATGTGGTGAAGGTGTCAAAAAATCGCGCTTTTTGCAATACTTGAGAAGCTCTAGCAATGAAACAAGTGAAAGGTTCTACCACCCTTTGTTTCTCTGCTAGAGCTTTTCAAATATTGAAAAAAAACGCGATTTTTTTACACTTTGACCTCGTTTTTTTTTTTAAATCTGGATCTGATGGAAACTTTATGCTTACGGACTCGTAATCAGCACACAAAAATTCGGCAAAAATAGCGTTAACATTTGCTGCATCAAATTTTTCCCCATTTTTGTTGGCCTGTGTAATAAGTATTGTTAAATAGTCAATACCCGCATGTTTGCGCCACCTTCAAACACATTTCGAACTATAAAACAATGACTCGATTCTATTCTACGCATATCTATAATACGGGTATCAAATTTCGAGCAAAAATCGGACCATAAATAAGATTTTTTGGAATTGATCGGTATCTGGTCCACCTTCTGATATCCTATATGTGAACCCAGCCAATAAGCTACCTACGTGCCAAATTTCAAGCAAATCAGACCATAAACAAGACTAGCTCGACCCCTGCGCCACCTATCGGAAAATTAAAGTTTTGTGCACTTCTTGTTCTAAACACCTTTCTAAAAAAGCAGCTCCCATTCGAATCACCTATGATATATAGGAGAAAATTGTTCCCAATTGATTCAAGCTCCCAATGAATTTCACAATTATCCGAAATTTTCCAAGCTTTCGTCGAAAAAATTAAAATTTTTTGCGTTCTTCCGGATTTTTCCGAGTTTTGTACTTAGAATTTTCTATTTTTCCATTCCATTCCGAAGGAATTGCACACAAAATTCCAAACAAAAAATCAATTTTCGATTTTTCAAATTTTCCGACTTTCAAGGAGGGTTTTCCCAAAAAAACCTTCTCCTGGCAATTACGAACAACTGAAAAAAAAATTAGCCAAATCGGTCCAACTGTTCTCAATTAATTAATTACTATACATTTTTCACGCCATTTTTATATATATAGATAACTGATCACTTCATTTTTAATATACATATACGTATTTAATACATACATTCTTGCCACTGCTAATCACATGAATAAAAATCCTAAGAACAAAAATGTGACTGCAATATTTCTTGTTTAAAATGTTTTAGATCCATCGCACACCACGGACTTTAGCGGCCGCCGATTTAGTTGGGCTTGCTAGTCTTTCAATTGCACCACAACTAATTGGTCGGAGCGATTAAGTTGGTGTAGTGTGCGCACCTCCATACATCTTCATGTATATATTTCCAGCGAGCCCTACTATTTAAATAGGCGGCCGATAAATTCTGTCGTATGAGGTGGCTCCTATAGCTGCATTACTACATCTATTCCGTGTGTTGCAATATCCACGGAAGCAGCAGTTATGAAGAAAATGATTTAAAAATATTAGATAAATTCTCTACTTATATGTTTGGCTTTCCTTTGTTTTATTTTTCCAACGTCAAAAGCTGGACTTTTTTTTGAAAAAGTTGGTAAAACAAAAATTACGAAACACGTTTTCTGTCAGATAGCTAACATGTCGGATAAGAAGAAGAAGTGAAACTACCCGGAAAAAAAGAATCTTAATTGCTAATCTAGGCAAAAAGTTAACTACGTACCAAATTTTAAGCAAATCGGACCATAACTACGATTTTTTCGAATAGATCGGTCCCTGGTCCACTTCTCGGAAAACAAATATCATATATGCTAATCTGGGCAAAAACCTACCTACGCACCAAATTTTAAGCAAATCGGACGATAAATACGATCTTTTCGAATAGATCGGTCCCTGGTCCACTTCCCGGAAAAAAGCATCCTTTATGCTAACATAGGCAAAAAGCTACCTACCTACCAAATTTTAAGCAAATCGGACCATAAATCGGCCCAACCGTTCTCAATTCATGAATTACTATACATTTTTCACACCATTTTTATACAGGGTGTCCCAGAAGTAACGTGCCAAAGTTTAGGGGAAGGTAGTTGGGGGGGTGAGCTCCCTGATAAACAAAAATTTTCAGGCGAAAGTATCACCGTTTTTGAAATATTTACATTTTTTCGAATTTAAAACAAATCGTGCCTTTTCATGTGTTTTCTTTAACTGCAACTACACACCGGGCAATACTTAGTAAATTTTTTATGTAAAATACTTCCAGATAGTTGCCTCTCCATACTCAAACGCAATGTAGTTAAAATATATTAAGGAACCATCATAAAATTAGGACTATTTCTGGATTTTTAACTTTTTGATATTTTCTTCCCCAACTTTGACTATCTCGGGTGAAAAAAAATGTACTGAGGTATAACTTTACATCACATAAAAAAATTGCTCATTTAATAAAGATTTCAGAAAGGTGCCACACTTACTGTTTTGAATAGAAAAAAAAGTTATAGCCGCTTTTGTGGGTAAAGGACTGACACGCTAGAATGTATTTAATAGATTTAAATTGAATTTGCTCTTGTTACCGTCAAATGACATGCTAAATAGTACAAAGGTAAATAATTACTTGCTTCTGGCATTATTTTATGTTACTTACCGTAATTCGGACTAGAGTCTATAACAAGGGCTATATCTATAAATATTTTGTGTGAAGGATGGGTTCACGTGAAATAAGATATACATGAGTTGTTTTAAGAAAAATTTATTCATTTATTGATAAAATATGCTCAAATTGGCGACCTTCTACTCTAATACAAGCTCGGTACCTTTTAAGAAAAGACGCTTTTAGAGATCTTAAACCCAATTGGGCTATCTCAGCAGCAGCTCCATTTATTTGTTCCCGCAAATGCTCTTCGTTTTGAATTGTTTTTGAATAAATTGTGTCCTTAAGACAGCCCCAGTAGAAAAAATCTAATGGATTCAGGTCTGGCGATCGAGCGGGCCACGTGATTGGCCCGTATCGTCCAATCCATCCGCGAGGATAAGTTTCGTCTAAATGAGCTCTTACTTCACGCCCGTAGTGAGCAGGGCACCCGTCATTTTGCAGCCATAGTCTTCGCCGCAGGTTTAAGGGTACATCTTCCAAAAGAGTTGGAAGCCGTTCCTGAAGGAACTCTAAATAACTGTGAGAGTTGAGCGTTGGCGGCAGATCCACAGGTCCCAATATCTGACAATTAAAAATACTGCACCATAAATTTATTTTGTACCGGTACTGCGATCGATCTTCTCTCATTTCGTAAGGATTGTCTATCTGCCAACTGTGAAGGTTATGTAAATTAAAATAACCATCACGTGTGCATGATGATTCATCGCTCCAAATTATTTTATTAAAAAAGTTGGGGTCTGATTCATGCATTCGCAACATTTCACGGCAAAATCTAACTTTCGACAGGTAATCTCTTTCTTGTAGAGCCTGAACACGTTGAATGAGGTATGGATGAAATCGATGGTCTTGTAAAGCTTTGTGAACTGTAGTTTTTGGTATTCCCGTCCGTCTTTCCATCATTCTCACTGAAGTCGATGGACCTAGTTCCACTTCCTCTAACACAGCTTCAACATCTACCGTTGCAGGACGTCCTGTTTCGCCGCCACGCCTTCCAGGTATGCGACCTTAAAAAAGTGAAAAATGATAGTTAACAAGCAAGCAAACAAGAAAGGTGTAAAAATCACTTACCTTCATATATTTCTTTATGGGTCCGGGCGAATACTTCACGACCCGGATGTCGACGATTGGGGTATCGCTTTGCATAGAGTCTTTGAGCAGCTCTGGCATTACAGCAAGCTTCCGCATATTCATGCGACGTATACTGCGTGTTCTCTGTCATAGTATTAATAACACAATGTTCGAAGGGTCCAATTTCACAAAATCTGCTTTCACTAATTCCGGTAAGTAACACAAAATAATGTCAGGAGCAGGTAATAATGTACCTTTGTACTATTTAGCATGTCATTTGACGGTAACAAGAGCAAATTCAATTTAAATCTATTAAATACATTCTAGCGTGTCTCAGTCCTTTACCCACAAAAGCGGCTATAACTTTTTTTTCAATTCGAAACAGTAAGTGTGGCACCTTTCTGAAATCTTTATGAAATGAGCAATTTTTTATGTAATGTAAAGTTATAGCTCAGTACATTTTTTTTCACCCGAGATAGTCAAAGTTGGGGAAGAAAATATCAAAAAGTTAAAAATCCAGAAATAGTCATATTTTTATGATGGTTCCTTAATATATTTTAACTACATTGCGTTTGAGTATGGAGAGGCAACTATCTGGAAGTATTTTACATAAAAAAATTACTAAGTATTGCCCGGTTTGTAGTTACAGTTAAAGAAAACACATGAAAAGGCACGATTTTTTTTTTAATTCGAAAAAATGTAAATATTTCAAAAACGGTGACACTTCTGCCTGAAAATTTTTTGTTTATCAGGGAGCTCACCCCCCACCTACCTTCCCCTTAACTTTGGCACGTTACTTCTGGGACACCCTGTATATATAGATGTTCTTGGCAGCATTTGTTTCTTTACCTCCAAAAGCGCAACCTTTAGTTGTAGCTACGATCCTGCTCTACGATCCTTCTGGCTTTGAAGAACTTCATTTTTGAAGATTTGTAATTTTTCTTTTTTCAATTGTAAAAGGTCTTTTGGTGTGTATTTTTTTAAGTAATACATTTTTCTCGTGTACTTTTCAGTTTCTAAAGCACTTTTTTAATGTCCTTTATATTTGTAATCATCTCCTCATAGAACCTTTTCTGGGCATAGGTCTGCGATTCCAGCAACTTCAGCCTCTCTGTCTTGTTGCACTTTTTTGCTCTTGGTTTGCGTGCTGTATTTTCCGGAACTGCATAATTGTGGTCCTCATCGCTCAATCCTAAATTGTCTATTGGTTGCAGGTTTTCAGGCGTTGGTCATCAGCAGTTATATCCAGGCCGAATTCTGCTCCCGGTGGATTCACACAGGCGTCAAGCTCAAGCAAGCCAATTATGGCCTCCTCAATATTTGTATATGCTTGTAGCCTGTTCGGTCCTCCACATGTTGCTCGGTATTCAGCTTTGATTTGCGCTGCTTTCTTTGTAGTTTTGGACTTCATGTCAGCCCACACCTGAAAAGACCAGAACTAAAATTTATTTATACAGAAATCAAAAACAACGCAGTTCACCTTAATCCATTTTGTCGTCGTTGGTATAGGTGGTCCTAAACAATTGAGTTCCTGCGTAAATTCTTCCCATTTTTGTGCCGCATTAAACTTTGAGCAAATCCCTTTTGCAAACTGACGATTTTGTTCCATCATTGAAACCAGCATTTCCAGTTGTTGTTTGGTAAACATTGTTTAAAATTACTGTTTAGTCGCCAAAAAAATAAAAAACAAACGCAAAATACTTACATTATCACCAATTTTCTCACACTACGCTACAGCATCGAAAACAAAAATCTTTTCGACTGAAAATTCGATACTCAACGAAAATTTCGACAGGGCTGCATAGCTCATAATACCAAATTTACATTCGATCTTCGATCTTCGATAACCAGCGAAGATCGATAATCGATTGCAACTCATAATAGGGGCCTCAATGTTACGATAAGTAACGTGCTTTTTAATTTTTTCTCTATGAGACTTAAAAAAAAATTTATTTACAAAGGAAATGTCGGCTTTATAGAATAGGAAAACAGTAGAAGGAAAACCCACGAGTGCAAAAAACATGTTTAACATTGCGGCGAAATGAGACCGTAAAAAGAATCATAAATTGCTGGATCTCTCTGCGAAATCACAGCGTATAATGGCAATAAAGTTCAAAGTAAGCAAAAAAAACATTAGAGGCTATGCAAGAGCCAGGGATATAGTGAAATATGTCATGAACCAAAAAGACAAGATCACGCGGGCTGGAGACTAGCCCGTTATAATCGCATTTAGGAAAAAAGTTGGGCGACTTTTACATTAGCCGTTTATTTACATTTCTTCGTTGTATACAATTTGGTGGTGGCTTTTTACTGCAATTTTCTTCATTTTCACTTGTGACAACGTGTGTACACATAAGATAAAGAATAATTTAACACAACGGCATGATTTATAGAAGAATTTGCATAATAAAAATGATTTTTCATGCGTTCAACAATTTCGCGGTTTTCTCCGTTCTCTTCGTTGTTTACTTCTTACAACAAAGATGGCGTCGAGATTTCGACAGCTAGAAAATAACTTTTTACGTTTTTTCCTTACCGCGTGATCTTGTGTCTTTCGTTCATGGAAATATGTGCATACCACTTGACCCAAGATTTTTTAAACGTTGAAAAGGAAAATTGTAAGCGGCTATGAGCGCTTTCTCAAAATGTGCTTGCGCCACATTAACTTCAGTTTTATACAACGGATTAGGGAAATATTTTTCAATGGGGACCCATAAAAGGAACCCTAAATATATCTTTGACTTTTTATCGTCTAAATGACTAAAAAAAACTCAAATTGGCACAATAATGTTCCAAAATAATATTTTTGAAAAGGCCCTCTACACTATGCCTGAAAATTTAAACAGATCAATCGTAACTTGCTGTCTCCACAGGCAAAACTTTTTATCTTGATAATGTTATCAGGCAAAGTTTTACCAATGGAGACCACATATTGCTCTTGGCAAGCAATAATTACACAGGGCAACACTGATTTTGGTGCGGCAAATGTTAAATTTATTTTTGATAGACTTTTTTGAGCTGATTACGAATCCGTAATTATAAAGATTCCATCACGTACAGATTTTGAGAAAATCGTGGTCAAAGTGTCAAAAAATCGGGTTTTTTCAATATTTGAGAAGCTCGAGCAAAGAGTAAAAATGTGGTAGAACCTTCCCTTAGGCTTAACTTAAAGCTAGAACCCTAGGCTACTGCCCCTGAAAATACCATCCCTGCACCTTTACTTGATGGCCATTTAGTCATTTGTTGAACAATACAAAAAATGCTGGCAAATTGTGCTATTGAAAAAAAAAGCTGCCAACATCAGTTTTTGCTGTTCAATAAACGACTATAAGTGATCTTAGGGTCAAGACGAAGAGATGGTATTTTTAGGGATTGTAGTCGAAAGTTCAAGCCTTAATTTAAGCTTAAGTGGAAGGTTCTATCACCTTTTGTTTAATTGCGGCAGGGACTCAAACTTCGCCAAAAGTCAAATTTTACTGCTCAATAAATGACTATAAGTGACCATAAATTCAATGTGCAGGAATGGTATTTTCAAGGATAGTAGTCGAGGGTTCTTGCTTTAATCTAAGTCTAAGTGGAAGGTTCTATCACCTTTTTACTCTTTGCTAGAGCTTCTCAAATATTGAAAAAGCCCGATTGTTTGACACTTTGACCTCGACCTAAAAACCTGTACGTGTTGGATCCTTTGGACTTACGGATTCGTAATCAGCACAAAAAAGTCTATCAAAAATTGCTTTAACATTTGTCGCACCACCATTTTTTTTTTTCATTTTTGTTGGCCTGTGTTATCAGAGCTTTTATCTTGATAAATATTGCCAGCAATTTAGCAGTTTGACAGCTACATTTTCATTTGCGCGATAACTTCGTGGCGGCAACATTATTGATATTTTATTATAAAAGCGAAAATTAAGCTGTTTTCTATTAAAATATATGTTATTATGTACTTGGATGTGAAATAGCATGTTCTTTAATATTTTAAGTGATTAAATCCGGCGAAAAGAGTCATCTTTCAAATGCTTTTATCAAGATCAAAAATGGCCGGGCAAAAACATTGCCTTTGATAAAATTTATGTCAGGCAATAAAAAAAAATGACAGTTGGTAGGCAAAAACGTTTGCATGTGGAGACATGACTGTTTTCCATAAAATTTTTTCTTGGACACTTCGACAATAACTAGGTGAGTGGAAAAACAAAATTTGTTGCATCCGAAAGTATAGCTGTTTCTTTTTACTGCATTAGTTCATATTTCATTCCGCATACGTTAGCTGAAGTTTTGTATCTGCATTAAGAAAAAAGGGAATTGTGCACTTCATGGTCCCCATCGAAAATTGATGCAAAATAATCGAAAGGGTTATCAAACAATGCGTATTAAGAACCCGAAAACTGATTTTTTTAAACCCTCCAAAAGTTATTCGCAAAAAACCGTTTCATTCAACTCAACTTTGTCAGTACTAAATTCACGTTAATAAATGCATTAATTGAACACATATTTGTATATAGATGTTCACTATAGTTTACTTTAACTGAATTTGTAAAACAAAAGCCCCGAAACTTATTGATTTAATTAAATATTAATGCGAAAACAATGTGCAAAAAACTGGCGTCGCATTTGTTCTGCTAGTTGCAGTTAGGTGTAATAAAAACATGGAGGTGCTTGGTGTTGCCAATATATTACTTTTAGAGAAGAGGCCTTATCATGAGTTTCATTTTCCCCGAACCGGTTCACTTTTCACGGTTGGTTTACATGGAATGGAATATTATTGTCGGAATACAAATTTTCGGGTGAAATTTCTTCGTGCGAAACTCAGGATAAGGCAGAAGGTTTTAGTTAATGATGCCAATAACAATAAATGTGAAATAACAATAAATGTGAAAGGCCGCGCTTACTACACAGAATTCTCCTTTCTGTGTTGCCGCAGAAGAGTGGCAGATCTCCTTTCTGCGTTGGCGGCCTTCGACCGCGCTTAGGGATCATAACCCTTACTATGCAAAATTCTCCTTTCTGTGTTACCGGAGAAGAGTGGCAGAACTTCTTTCTGCGCGTGTTGTAGCGGCTACAATAACCCCGCCCAGATCGGTTGATATCTCAGTCGTTGTCAAGTTCCACTAACGGCAGCCCTAAGAAGCGTGCAGCCTCAATAGGGTCGGTCCACAGGGACAAAGGCGTTAGTGTTGTCGGGTTTTCCGGGCATACGAAGAGATGTTTCGAGTCATAAGGTGTCTCTCCGCATGCCGGACACTCATTTGGTACATCTGCGTTTAGTCTGGTCATGTATGAGTTTAACCTGCTGCAGTAGCCAGAGCGAAGTTGGGCTATTGTGGTTATTGTCTCCCGAGGCAGTAGAAGCTCCGTCTCGTCCGCCGTCCGGTGGTTGTACGCCTAGAACAGCATTCACAGGTCTGGAGTCTACATAACTCGAGACTGACTCCCTGTGAATGCCGTTCAGGGCCTGTCGATAAGCTAACGGGTCCAGAGGTTTTTAAATGAACCTCTGGACTTCGTCCGTCAGTTCGTAGAGATGCCTCCTGACGTGCCTGGGCGAGGGCTCTTCTGCAAGCAGCTGCCCTTTTGGGTGACCACGTCTATGGCTCCCAACGAGGAACTACTTGCAGAGCATTGTATTATGCTCCTTGATCGGGAGCAATTTCGCCTCGTCGTGTAGGTGTTGTTGCGTAATATAAAACCGGCCGGCGTATTGCCTTGTATGTTGCCAGCAACGTTTCTTTGTCTTTGCCCCAAGTGCTGCCGGTTAGCGACTTGAGGACCTTGTTGCGGCTCTGTACTCTATTGACAATACCGGTTGCGTGCGCAGAGAAGGAGAGCAGACTGTCGAAGGTTACTCCGAGTATTTTGGGGTTATTCACCGTCGGAATTGGTGTATCATCGACGTGAATTCCCGGCGGTAACCTGACCTCCTTCGTCCAGGTGGTGAGCAAGGATACAGAGGATTTCGAAGGGGAGAGGGTTAGGCTCCTTGCAGTGAAGAAGCGAGAAAGCTCGGAGAGATACCCGTTTACTTTCGAACACAAGTCATCAATTCCATTCCCAGTCGCCATGATCGAGCAATCGTCGGCGTAAGAGACAATCGAGACTCCCTCTGGAAATCGAGGGAGCTTTGAAATATAACAGTAGGGGGGAAAGGACACCACCCTGTTTTATTTTTCTGAGTTTGCTCGATTTGTCTCTAAAAATTACCGACGAGTGTCGACCACTCAGATAATTTGCCGACCACCCGTTGAGCCTCTGTGGGAGAGAGGAAGCCGCTATGTCTTCTAGTAGCGTGGAGTGGCTGACGGTGTCAAACGCCTTTGGCAGGTCCAATGCTACTAGAATAGTTCTCTCACAGGGACGGTTACGGTTAAGGCCACGAGTTATCTGAGTATTGATGGCGTTTAAGTGCTTTTGTTGTACTGTGCACTTTACGTAAACCATGCTGATGCTTCGCTGGGGTCAGGTAGTTCGTGAAATACGGGAGCAGAAAGCCCTCTAGTGTCTTCGCTACCGGGGAAAGGAGTGTTATCGGTCAATAAGAATCTCCTTTGTTGGCTGGTTTCCCCGGTTTGAGCAGTGGAACCACTCTCCCCACCTTCCAGATGTCTGGGATGATGAGAGTGGCCATTGACATATTGAGGACCTCCGTTACGTACGCTACTTCCGCAGGACCCAAATTTTTCATCATCAACATGCATATTTTGTCGGGACCCATGGCTTTGGAGGCTTTCGCCTTCCCGATGGCCACCTGAACTTCAGCGCAAGTGAAAGCAAGGCGGGCACAAGTTGTTGGCAGTTTGCGCAGCCTTCTAGTCGCTCGACGCTTGGCTTTGTCCACCGGAGGATGCAGTATGAACTGCCGGCTAAAAGAGCTCGCGCATCGCTCCGGGTCCGACGATGCATGTCGCCGAAAGAAATTTCGACCCTGTCGGTGTGCTTCGTCGGATTGGACAGTGACCTCACGGCTGACCAAAGCTTACTCACACCAGAGGTGAAGTTACAAGTCTTCAGACTTCCTTCTTCCCACTTCCTCCGCTTATGTACGCTCACTAGTTGCCGAATCTCCGCGTTGAGATCCCTGATACGGGGATCTCCGGGATCGGCCTGACGAAGGCTGTAACGCTCATCGGCTAGAACAGCCGCATCAGCAGGGAAATTTGGACGTGGGTCCGTTATGCATCCTGACGGTGCGAAGCGAGCTGCAGCAGCAGTGACAACCCTGCGGAACTTACTTTCACCAAGGTGGCCGTCGGTTGGTGTGCGGGGCGAAGCGAAGGTGCTCTCAGTAAATACCGCGAAGCCTTTCCAATCAGCTTTAGAAAAGTTGATATAGGTCCGGTGTTCCGCGGAAGCAAAGTCGGTTGGTTTATTGATCGAGATGACTATGGGCAGATGGTTTGGTGACAAGGTCAGCATAGGTCGCCATGATACGATGTTTATCAGACCAGCGCTGACTATTCTTATGTCTTCCGAGCTGCAGCAGCTGCCCCTACTCCTGGTGGGTGCATCGTCGTTCATTGTGAGGAATGTCGAATCGTCTATCTGCCCAGCCAAGTCAGTTCCCCTACGATCATTTGACAGGCTTGAGTGCCAAAGAGCGTGGTGCGCATTAACAGGTTCCCTGTCCTCGTGCAATACATCTTATTTCATGGCATACATCCCCCGCTCTTTACCTGATTTGATATTATTTGCATATAAAAATATGCAAAGAGCATAGATTATATGTCCTTATGCAAACAAAATAAAACATTTAATTCCTCATATATCATACATGCATAAGCGTGAGAAATAGTTTTCGCTAAGGTACGTCCAATGTATCATATGCAATCCACAACTGTTTTGAATGTTTCCACACAAAAACACTATATTTTTTTGCAAAATAAGTAGAAATATGTATCTGAAGTCAGCATTGATTTTGCTCATATAAGATTCATGGGCGTGTGAGACAAGGTACAAAACTGTTCCCATGAATCACATGCGATTCATTGCACAGGGAACCTGTTAAAGTCACCTACTACCATACGGTTTTCACCTCTGAGGAGCGCACCTATGTCAGGGTGATATCATGCCGCGCAGAAGGTGACAGTGGGTATGTACACATTAAATATTTCGAGCTCAACATCGCCTGACTGGATAGCGATGCCCTGACATTCTAGGGTGGTATCCCTGCGGTCGATGTCTGCTTCAATAAGACGCTACTGCACGGAGTGGTGCGTGATGAACGCTAAGCCACCACCATTATCTCGCTCGCGATACCCGGCTCGTTGTACCCGGCACAATTCAACAATGTTGAATTGCTGTGAAATTTCGTCTCTTGGACCGCAGCTATCAATATACCATTCCTTCCCATGAAGACGGTTATCTCCTCGATCTTGCTCTGAAGGCCGTTGCAGTTGAATTGAAGGAGCTTCACGTGGATCGTGGGACGTGTAGTTATACGGGGTTTGAGGGATGTGTGTGGACTTGTCGCCATTGGCTGTGTGCGCCGCTGTGGAGGTCGCCGCCCTGTGGTGGTAGGGGGTGGCGTCGCAGTTGGGGTATCCAACTGAGCAGCGCAACATGGGCCCTAGAAGTTCCTCGTCCAATCTCGCATGGTGCGCAGACCTGAACATGCCCTAAAGTGGCACCAGCCAAGGAAGGTGTTGCACTTGACTGAGGCCACATTACGGAGGAGGCGGGGTGTGGGTGGTGGTGCGGTTGTGTCTGTTATGTGGTCTGTCGTGGCTGTGGTGTGGTCTATTGTATTGTTATGTTGTGGTGCTGTGGTGTGTGTGTTGAGCTGGTCGGGTGGACTGGGGTTAGCCGTGGAGGCTGCTCTGTTTGAGCAGCAGGGGGCCACAAAGGATGTGGGCCACTGCCGATGTGTCCGTAGTCCTGAGCATACTCTGAGGTGACTCCACCCCTCGGAAGCATTGCACTTGACTGAGGTGGAGTCGTGGTGTAGTCGTTTCTGGCATACACAGCAGGTGAAGGTTTCTAGCCCTGGGTTTGACTCGATGCCAGCCCTGAGCAGAAGAATTCGTAGCAGATGTAGCCCTATGGACGAACAACTTTTGAGATATTTTGCCGACCTAAACGGTGTTTCCGTAGAAGAAGGGCAGAACTTCTTTTTGCGTAAATGAGTTTTCTATTAGAAAGATTTTGTCTATATAAAATTATTCAAATAATTACTAAAATAAAGGCTTTCTCATTTATTGTTATTGGTATTGGGCCTTCTTATTAGGGATGCAACATCGCTTTGAAAACATCGATGTTCCCACAACCAGGGTAGGCAAAAACTCGGAGTTCGAGCGAGCGAGCGAGCAAACTCCGACTCAATGTCTCGCAGGCAACGAGGCGCTCGCAGCTCGTACTCGTAGCAGCAATGAGGCGAGGCACGAGAAGTTTGGCTCGCTCGCCAAACGAGCGAGCGCTGCTTGTTTCCTCGTGCTCCTATTAAACGAGCGAGGCTGTTGTGTGTTGCCTCGCTCGCGGTGTGAGGCGAGTAGCTGTTTGATTACTCGCTCTGCTAGGTAAGACGAGTGAGCGACGAGCGAGCGCTCCGAGTGTACTATAAATCACACGCATTTTTTGTGCATAAAAATGTGGGAATGTATGTCAATAGATTATGTACGAAAGTATGTTAATAATTGTATGTACATATATGCATATGCATATAAATATGTGAATATTATATTAGGGCAGCATTTAGAACAACAAATAAGATTTATTACATACATAAGCATAGATTATGGAATGAAATATTTTTTTATAGTTATATACATATATGTATGTATATGTACATACGTACATACATGCATAACATGCATAGTTATATATGTATGTATGTATGTATGTACATATGCATGTATTTTGCCTTTACAGAGAAAAGTAAGTAACGAAGATATTATAATCGTTTGTGCCGCAGAAACAAAAAACAAGTAAGCACTTGTAACACCCCCAAAATAGTTTGCTACTTGTAGCAGTTATGCTGTATGCTGATGAATGAAATATAATGCTTGGTGAAAAAATTTATTTGTGGCCTGTTGTTGAAGGACATATGTATATATATTTGTACATATGTATGGATATGGAGACATGGGAAATTCGCGTAAACAAAGAATAGAGGCTGGTCCACATACAACTTTGCCGTTGCGTTGGCGTTGAATTTCAAAGCCGTCCCATAGCCAAAATTTGCCAACGCTGAGAACAGACAAACACACACACAAAGCAGAAAGATCGCTGCGTCGGTCGCCAGCTGTTGCAAACAAATAAAATTATATGACATGTTTTTTTTTCCTTTTAATCAAATGAGGGCAAGAAATATAATTTTTCATGCAATTATTGATATGAAATATTAATTTATCTCTCGTTAATATGTTAATTTAGTGGCCAAAGTAGTCTCTGCCAAGCTTCATTGTAGAACGCATACTTTTAACGTGCGTTCTGTCAAACCAACGCCAACTACAAAGTCAACGCGAAAGTTCTATGTGGACCAGCCTTAATTATCAAATACTGTTGTAACACCCCAAATAGTAGTTTGTATTATACTACATACATATATATATATGGGGACTAAACCAGGAATATTCATTTGAAAATGCTAATGTCCTACTCATTTAAGAAATGAAAGACAAAATAATGATTTTTATAAATATTATATTCTCATTTATACATATGTAACATAGTTACTTAGCCGAATTACTTAGTAATTACTTGAATGTAAGAATACAAAGACAAATTATTTATCAGCAGCATTGCCCCTTACACATTGAAAAAAAAGTAATAAAAGCTCTCAAAGAAGCAAAATCGCTACAGCGAAGAAAGGGTTTGAAAACCGCATAAATTCAAATCCGCATAACAAATAACCGCATAAAAAGAGACGTTAGTGGAACTTTATAAGAAATTATTGAACATAAAAAAAATTATACCTACATACATAGATATGTATGCACATATGTATGTGCCTACCTAGTAGGTAAAACTGGTCAAATAGCACGCATCTATTCTTCTGTGCATGACAATATATACATAAATAAATATATACATGTATGTATGTATATACATATCTGCATGCGTGCATACAATCCTTTACTCAAATTCTTAGTTGATGCAATTTTTATCCCATACATTTTTGCTGACCAAACAACCCGTTTGCCTGTCTAATCTGCTTGCCTCATTTGCCTCGCTCGTTTACTCGCCTCATTTGCCTCGCTCGTTTACTCGCCTCGCTCGTCTGCTGCTGCAAATGAGTGCCTCGCTCGCAACGACGCCCTCGCGAGGGCAGAGCTAATGAGGTGCTCGTTTGCGTGCCGCTCTACTCTTGCGCTGCCCTCATTTGCTTACTCGCTCGATGGCTGCTGTTGTTGTTGTTGTAGCAGCATACAAATTCCCCAAAGACTTTTTGGGGAGTGTTGCTGGAGTGACAGTCCTTGGCCAGATATAAATCAGGGTCGTTCCGGTTACGTAGACCCGACTGTCGTGGGAACGGCTGCTCACCGCGTGCGCTCGTACTAAACGAGTGCTCGTTTGCAAACAGCCTCGCCTGTTCCTCGTGAGTTGCGCAAGCTCAGAGCAAACTAACGAGCGAGCGAGGGGCTAAAATGAGGCAAATCCGAACCCTGCCCACAACAGACATCGATGTTAAAAAACATCGGTTATAAAAACGATACATCGATGTTTTACCGATGTTTTAATTTCTCATCTACTACAGTGTAATCATTAGGAGCGTTCCTTATCTCCCAGAAATAGTCAGAAAAAGTCCGAAGTAGTCAGATTTAGTCCAAAAAGCGTTCTTTAACTCGGAAATGACAGCAAAAATGAGAGAGCAACAGTCAGTGAGAGTGACTCTCATCAGTCCGAAGTAGTCAGATTTAGTCAGAAGAATTTTTTCTGGCAAAATACTGAAAAGTGTCAAGCGCAACTGAATTTAAATTAACGGAAATTAAAGAATACGCAAAAAGTGAGAATAATCTAAAAAGTAAAAAAAGTGAATTGAAATTGGAAGGAGGCAAAAAATAATTGATATAGTAAGTGTTTATTGTGCTTGTGCTTGTGTGAATGTATTTTGTACATACATTTCCATTCTTATTTGACGTTAGCTTTGTTGTTGCCATTCTTTGGACTAAAAATTTGGTTTTTGCGTTCCTTTACTTTTCCTGTTATACTCTTTTAGTGAGCGCATTTTGCTTACGCTCTGGCATTTTGACACTTTTCAGATTTTAGTCCAAAAAGATAAGGAATGAACCTATTCAAACGTAATTGGCACACTAACACAATCACACTTTCAGCTCGCGTTTACTTGTGGTAGTGATCACATCTGCGCATATACACTCCTCGTCATTTGAATTGCACACTCTTTCAATCCTTAGGATATACAGTTTTCCTTTTGTTTATTTAATATAAATTTTTTGTAAAAATATTCTACGGGTAAATGCAATTTTAATTTTTTTTACAGATTAAAACTTAAAAGAAAATTTCTTTTCCATTTCTTGGGCAGCATTTTATATGATTTTTTCGTTTTTCTTGAGAGCTGGAAACAGTTCTTAAGAAAGGTCATATAGGAGTGTGCCATCCTAATGACCTGCAGTGAATAAGTTAATATTTTTAGAAAAATTTCGGATATGCAGTTTTGTAGCCAATTCAATTATAGTGTAATAAAGTGCAAGTTTCAAGTGACTCTAAAATAGCCCTGATTTTTGAAGTTTTTTTTTTTATTTTTTATTGACGTTGTTGCGCATTTTATTCCACATAAAATTTTGTCGAGCATACTTTGTATGAGAGAAAATGCGCAGCACCATCACCAAAAAAAATTGTCAAAAATCACCGCTATTTTACAGACACTTGAAACTTGCACTTTATTGTACCTCTTTGTTGACATTTTTTTAGCTCTGTATAAAGTTTTAAAATCGGATGTAATGAATATTAAATAAATAAAATTAAAAATGTTAATACTCAGGATTAAAAGGTTGAACTATTCAAATGACGAGGAGTGTATGTGGCGTACGTTTGGGAGAGTGGGCCTTTTTACTCCAGAATGCGTGTGCAGAGGCTCTCATTGGTATACGTGTATTACTAAGATCCGTTGCCCCTTCATGTTTGCTCATGAGTTTCCCCTGATCTAGCCCGCGAAGTGGGCTCGCTTGCCCGTAAGGGCAAAAAAGCCCATACGGGCAAATGTGCCCATGTCTGTACTACAAGAATAAAATAAATGCCTGAAATATTTTTTGAACTCGAAAGAACTAGATTCACATATCCGCTACAAACCATAACTTTATACAAAACTTTAAAAATGCAACACATTTTTATCTTAATTTTGAACTTTTTTATCTGAATTTTTTAGAAAAAGCAGCTAAAAATCGCCTTGATTTTTAACGAATTGATGTGGCACATTTTACCATATAAAAGTAAATTTCTTGTAGAATTACATGTGAAAGACCTTTTGCAAACAAAATTAACAAAATCAACGCCAGTTATTATAAATTGCACTTTTTATATGAAAAAAACGCAAAAGCCGCCAGAAAAAATCATTAAAAATCCTAGCAATTTTTAGCCGCTAAAAACTTGCACCTGTTTTAATAGAATTACATACCCAGAACTTTTTAAAATATTCAGACCAAAAAGTTCAACATTTAGATGAAAATTTGTTGAATTTTTCTAAGTTCTCGTTACGGATGAACCATATTTTTATAAAAAAAAAAAACATAGCAATGATGTTTGCACCAGCTTCCGAGAACAAGCGCTCGCTTGCCTCTGGTCGTTTGGCATAATACGAACAGAATGAATGAACGATGTCGATGTTTTTCACTTTTCTAGTCGATGGATCGACGATGTATCGTCCAGCAAAACATCGATGTTAACATCGATATTTTTGGACGAAACATCGATGTTTTGAAAACATCGGTGCATCGTTTGCATCCCTACTTTTCATGAGTTTCGCCAAACAAAATAAATAAAAAAAACACCCGAAAATTTGTCATCCGCCCTTAGCAAATACATGGAAACCGAAAGTTAAAAGTGAGCCGGTTCGGGGAAAATGAAACTCATGATAAGGCTGATATATTGGCAATACCAAGCACCTCCATGTTTTTATTACACCTAGTTGCAACTAACAGAATAATAAACGCGACGCCGGTTTTTCGTACATTGTTCTCGCATTAATATTTCATTAAATCAATAAGTTTCGCGATTTTTTGTTACAAATTCAGTTAAAGTAAACTATAGTTAACATCTAGATACCAATATGTGTTCATTTAATGCATTTATTAACGTGAATTTTGTACAAACAAAGTGAACTAAAATCGAACGGTTTTTACGAATAACTTTTGAACGGCGAAAAAAAAATCAGTTTCGGCTTCCGGATTCTTAACGCTGGCGGTAATACGCGTCGTTTGATTACCTCTTTCGATTATTTTTCACCATTTTTCGGTGGGGACTATGAACTGCACCATATCCAGAAAAAACATTGTTGCCCTACAAAACAACTAAACTATAAAGCGGAAAAACGGGTCAGTAAATAAACCTAGTTCAAATTCAAACTGATATTAACTTAACTTCGTTTAAAGTGAGCACTGAAAAAGTGACCCTTAGTTTTTCTATAGCTAAATAGGTGAAAATTTCAGTGAAAACAAAGAAAAAAATACGGCGTCAAGGGGGCGGGGGTATTTTGATTAAAAAAGTGACGACCCCAGCCGCGCCCACTTATAGTTTTTAAGTCATTTGTTGTTAAAGTTGCGAAATTCACAAAATATGTTGATGCAAATTGCATCGATTTTATCATCCAAAAGTGCTTCAAATAGATAAATGTGACTTAAATGAAAACACTTTTCAGTAATATGCTATTTTTGCTAATTTAACCACGATAAAACATTTACAAAAGTAGTGAAGTAGTAAACATGCGAGGGTTGCAACTGAACACCGAAGTTGGTGCTGCCAGACGATTTATCATCACAATATTTACTTGCGTCTACAGTATTTTTGCGTAGAATTCCTTTCCGCGTAGGCGGCTTTCGGCCGCGCTTTAGGATTATAACCCTTACCGAATATAATTCTCCTTTTGGTGTGAACCAACTGGGGGTACCGCCCCAGTGATGTAGCCTCGGGAAAGGGTGAGGTAACTAGAATTCCCTTTCTGTGTGGTAAACCTGGGGCTGCCGCCCCAGTGATGTCTATTATGATTACTTTAAGAGAAGGTGATGCCAATAACAATAAATTAAAATAACAAAATCTTTCTAATACAAAACTCATTTACGCAAAAAGAAGTTCTACCCTTCTTCTTCGGCAACACCGTTTAGGTCGGCGAAGTATCTCAAAAGTTGTTCGTCCATAGGGCTACATCTGCTACGAATTCTTCTCCTCAGGGCTGGCATCGAGTCAAACCCAGGGCCAGAAACCTTCACCTGCTGTGTATGCCAGAGGCGACTACACCACAACTCCACCTCAGTCACGTGCAATGCTTCCAAGGGGTGGAGTCACCTCAGAGTCTGCTCAGGACTACGGACACATCGGCAGTGGGCCACATCCTTTGTGGCCCCCTGCTGCTCAAACAGAGCAGCCTCCACGGCTAACCCCAGTGCACCTGACCAGCTCAACACACACACCACAGCACCACAACATAACAATACAATAGAACACCACAACCACGACAGACCACATAACAGACACAATCGCACCACCACCCACACGCCGCCGCCAACAACTCCTGGTTCCTCCTACAATCTGCACGGTATGTCAGACCAGGATATTCCGTAATGTGACCTCAGTCAAGTGCAACACCTGCCTTGGTTGGTGCCACTTTAGGGCATGATCAGGTCTGCGCACCATGGACGAGGAACTTCGAGGGCCCATGTTGCGCTGCTCCGTCGCATACCCCTTACTGCGACGCCACCCCCTACCACCACAGGGCGGCAACCTCCACAGCG
>NW_023458563.1:24881823-24882882 GCF_013731165.1 Rhagoletis pomonella
CTTTGTGATCTATCATAGAGGTATGAAGAGATCCAACGTAGAAAATTAGGTTCATCATTTAAAGAGATTTAACAGTGAATTATAATTAACTTTTTTATGTTGGTTGTATAAAGTAATGAGCAAGGAAATATGTTAACAGCAAATTTGTTTGATAGAAGTACCTTAACTCCGACTTTTAGCGGATTTGGCTTTAGTGTACAAGTTCGCTAAATGGTTGGCCATAGCTGTAATATATATATATATATATATAATCAAGGAATAACTAAGCGCTGAATCTACTACGACCTTGCAAAGGCAAAAAAAAAGTTTACTTGCGAGCCTTTTTAACCTGAAGTTTGCATATTGCAATATTTATTTATTTATTTATTATTATTATTATCAACAAACAGGACGCTTACAGACTATGTGACAAATATATACATAGAATAAGGGAAACCCTTATGACAAGTGCCTTATGAGTAAATTCTTAAAAGTAAACTTTGAGTAAGAAAAATCGAAGTCTAAAGATGAAGAATAAGCATTAAATTGGGAGAGAGTCCTCCTTAAAGGAGCATTCATACCATAAACATTTTTAACAACACCCACAAAAAACAATTCATTACAACGAAGAATACGTGAGGGAACATTAAAACGAATTTTCATAAGGAGCTGCGAGCAATCTATAGAGCCTACAATTATGTCAAAGACAAAGCACATCGATAACAAAGTACGCCTGGACTCTAAGGACATGAGATTTATCAACAAACAACGAGAACGATAGGACGGAATGGGGTCTACAAATTTCAACGGACGCAAAGCAAAGCGTATAAAAGCCCTCTGAACAGACTCCAATCTGTTCACATGAACTGTATGAAAAGGTCTCCAAACAAATACAGCGTATTCTAACCTCGACCGAACTAAAGACGAATACAACAGTTTGAGAGTATAAGGATCGGAAAATGACGAGCAGTTGCGACGAATAAAGGCCAACATCGCGAATGATTTAGAAACAATAAAGTTTATCTGGGTGGTGAAGGTGAGCTTGGAGTCAAAATAAACACCCAAGTCTTTAAAATCAGT
>NW_023458563.1:24882982-24885102 GCF_013731165.1 Rhagoletis pomonella
AATCAAAATGGCTGTATTACCCGAACAGAAGGGTGCTACCACGTGTTCGAAAATTACGGATAGTAAAATACTCAACTTATATTTCATAATGGTCTCCACAACATAAGGGTAGGTTTGAATATGTGCTTTTTAAGACAACAAACTTCTAAAAAAGTTTTAACTATGGCCATTTTTTTAAGAAAAATGTATGTTTTTCTTTGGAAAATACATAATAAACCATATTTTCGCATTTTTTAATAAACAATATTAAAAAAGCAAATATTTACGCCGGCGTCGATATTTTTTATAATATAAAATATTTAAAAAAGGAAAATTTGGAATAAAAAATCGCGCGATTTTTTATTAAAAATTTTCGCCTGCGGCTCTATTTAAAAAAATTTAAAAACCTTGAAAAAGGGTAACCAGTAACCATAATAGACATCACTGGTGCAGCAGCCCCAGGTTTACCACACAGAAAGGGAATTCTAGTTACCTCATCCTTTCCCAAGGCTACATCACTGGGGCGGTATCCCCAGTTGGTACACACCAAAAGGAGAATTCTATTTGGTAAGGTTTATAATCCTAAAGCGCGGCCGAAGGCCGCCTACGCAGAAAGTAATTCTACGCAAAAATACTGCAGACGCAAGTAAAAATTGTGATGATAAATCGTCTGGCAGCATCATCATCAACATGCATATTCCGTCGGGACCCATGGCTTTGGAGGCTTTCGCCTTCCCGATGGCCACCTGAACCTCAGCGCAAGTGAAAGCAAGGCGGGCACAAGTCGTTGGCAGTTTGTGCAGCCTGCTAGTCACTCGACGCTTGGCTTTGTCCACCGGAGGATGCGGTATGAACTGCCGGCTAAAATAGCTCGCGCATCGCTCCGGGTCCGACGATGCATGATCGCCGAAAGAAATTTCGACCATGTCGGTGTGCTTCGTCGGATTGGACAGTGACCTCACGGTTGACCAAAGCTTACTCACACCAGAGGTGGAGTTACAAGTCTTCGGATACTCTTCCCACTTCCTCCGCTTTTGTACGTTCACTAGTTGCCGAATCTCCGCGTTGAGATTCCTGATACGGGGATCTCCGGGATTGGCCTGACGAAGGCTGTAATGCTCATCGGCTAGAACAGCCGCATCAGCAGGGAAATTTGGACGTGGGTCCGTTATGCATCCTGCCGGTACGAAGCGAGCTCCAGCAGCAGCGACAACCCTGCGGAACTTACTTTCACCAAGGCGGACGTCGGTTGGTGTGCGGAGCGCAGCGAAGGTGCTCTCAGTAAATTCCGCGAAGGCTTTCCAATCAGCTTTAGAAAAGTTGGTATAGGTCCGGTGTTCCGCGGAAGCAAAGTCGGTTGGTTTATTGAACGAGATGACTATGGGCAGATGGTTTGATGACAAAGTCAGCATAGGTTGCCATGATACGCTGTTTATCAGACCAGCGCTTACTATTGTTATATCTTCCGAGCTGCAGCAGCTGCCCATAGTCCTGGTGGGTGCGTCGTCGTTCATTGTGCAGAATGTCGAATCGTCTATCTGCCCAGCCAAGTCAGTTCCCCTACGATCGTTTGACAGGCTTGAGCGCCAAAGAGCGTGGTGCGCATTAAAGTCACCTACGCCCATACGGTTTTCACCTCTGAGGAGCGCACCTATGTCAGGGTGATATTCTGCCGGGCAGCAGGTGACAGGGGGTATGTACACATTAAATATTTCGAGCTCAACATCGCCTGACCGGATAGCAATGCCCTGACATTCTAGGGTGGTATCCCTGCGGTCGATGTCTGCTTCAATAAGACGCTACTGCACGGTGTGGTGCGTGATGAACGCTAAGCCAGCACCACTATCTCGCTCGCGATCTCGACGGTGCACGTTGTACCCGGCAAAATTCAACAACGTTGAATTGCTGTGCAATTTCGTCTCTTGAACCGCAGCTATCAATATACCATGCCTTCCCATGAAGACGGTTATCTCCTAGATCTTGCTCTGAAGTCCGTTGCAGTTGAATTGAAGGAGCTTCACGTGGATCGGGAGACTTGTAGTTAAACGGGGTTTGAGGGATGTGTGTGGCCTTGCCGCCATTGGCTGTGTGTGCCGCTGTGGAGGTTGCCGCCCTGTGGTGGTAGGGGGTGGCGTCGCAGT
>NW_023458563.1:24885202-24890990 GCF_013731165.1 Rhagoletis pomonella
ATGCAAGTACAAGTGATATCTGCACTTTTTATATGAAAATTTGCTAATGGAAGTGCAAAAAATTTAAAAAGCAAATTACTTAAATACTAGTATTAAAAAAGTGATAATAGTGAGAATTTATGTAAACATATCTGTTTCTTAGCATCCTCGTAAAGTTTCATGAGAAAATTCGTTATAGTTTTGCTAAAACACACACATGTCGATGTACACTGAAGTAAACCCCTAAATAGCAGTATGAAATGAAGCCATTCTCATTAGACTTACATGGAATTCCTTTCGTATTAGTTCTAGATATTGCGTTGAACTTCTATTTGTTTTAAAATCTTTGTACCGCTTGCTTTGCTCTTGTTGTAATTCCACAACATTCCTCTGTGTCGTTATTTTCTTATTGCCAGTACTATGCAACTGATTCTATAAGTATTTTCATTTTTCATTGGAACACACTTTCGTTCGCTCAAACAGAGCAGCCTCCACGGCTAACCCCAGTCCACCTGACCAGCTCAACACACACACCACAGCACCACAACATAACAATACAATAGACCACACCACAACCACTACAGACCACATAACAGACACAACCGCACCACCACCCACACGCCGCCGCCAACAACTCCTGGTTCCTCCTACAGTCTGCACGGTATGTCAGACCAGGATATTCCGTAATGTGACCTCAGTCAAGTGCAACACCTGCCTTGGCTGGTGCCACTTTAGGGCATGTTCAGGTCTGCGCACCATGCGAGATTGGACGAGGAACTTCGAGGGCCCATGTTGCGCTGCTCAGTCGGATACCCCAAATTCGACGCCACCCCCTCCACCACAGGGCGGCAACCTCCACAGCGGCGCACACAGCCAATGGCGGCAAGGCCACACAAATCTCTCAAACCCCGTATAACTACACGTCTCCAGATCCACGTGAAGCTCCTTCAATTCAACTGCAACGGACTTCAGAGCAAGATCGAGGAGATAATCGTCTTCATGGGAAGGCATGGTATATTGATAGCTGCGGTTCAAGAGATGAAATTGCACAGCAATTCAACATTGTTGAGTTGTGCCGGGTACAACGTGCACCGTCGAGATCGCGAGCGAGATAATGGTGCTGGCTTAGCGTTCATCACGCTCCACACCGTGCAGTAGCGTCTTATTGAAGCAGACATCGACCGCAGGGATACCACCCTAGAATGTCAGGGCATTGCTATCCGGTCAGGCGATGTTGAGCTCGAAATATTTAATGTGTACATACCCCCTGTCACCTGCTGCCCGGCAGGATATCACCCTGACATAGGTGCGCTCCTCAGAGGTGAAAACCGTATGGTAGTAGGTGACTCAAGCCTGTCAAACGATCGTAGGGGAACTGACTTGGCTGGGCAGATAGACGATTCGACATTCTGCACAATGAACGACGACGCACCCACCAGGATTATGGGCAGCTGCTGCAGCTCGGAAGACATAACAATAGTCAGCGCTGGTCTGATAAACAGCGTATCATGGCGACCTATGCTGACTTTGTCATCAAACCATCTGCCCATAGTCATCTCGATCAATAAACCAACCGACTTTGCTTCCGCGGAACACCGGACCTATATCAACTTTTATAAAGCTGATTGGAATGGCGTCGCAGAATTTACTGAGAGCACCTTCGATGCGCTCCGCACACCAACCGACGTCCACCTTGGCGAAAGTAAGTTCGGCAGGGTTGTCACTGCTGCTGGAGCTCGCTTCGTACCGGCAGGATGCATAACGGACCCACGTCCAAATTTCCCTGCTGATGCGGCTGTTCTAGCCGACGAGCGTAACAGCCTTCGTCAGGCCGATCCCGGAGATCCCCGTATCAGACATTCCCACGACAGCCGGTTCTACCTACCGGAATGAGTCGGGTTCTACCCGACCAAGGGCTTTTGCTTCGGCGACCTAACCCCGCTTAGATCCGCGATACCCCTCAATCATTGTTCGTACATGGAGCAACTCCTTGCAGCCGGATTGCTCTGCATCCTTCTTCTCCGGCCGGGCGTAGAGCCCAACCCCGGACCAGAAACGTATTTCTGCTGTGTTTGCCAGAATCGACTCCATCCAAACTCCACTTCGGTTAGATGCAATTCATGCAACGGATGGAGTCACCTAAGAACCTGCTGTGGTCTTAGGTCTCATCGGGAGTGGACCACAAGCTATGTGGCTCCCTACTGCTCAAGCCAAACGGCACAATCAGCCTCCACGGCTACCCGCTCGCGCAACGCACCCAACACCCGAAGAGCCTGCACGCCTCCAAGAAGCTTCTCTGGGCAGCAGCAAACCTCCCAACCAAGATAGTAGTCTTTATGGGTCGCCATGGCATATTGATAGCTGCGGTCCAAGAAACGAAGTAGCACAGCAACTCAACTCTATTGGGTTGCGCCGCCTACAATGTGCTCCGTAAAGATCGCGAGCGAGATAATGGTGGCGGACTTGCGTTCATCCTACACCACACAGTGCAGTATCGGCTTATCGAAGAAGACATCGACCCGAGGGACACCACCGTAGAATGTCAGGGCATAGCTGTCCGGTCAAGCGATGTCGAGCTCGAAATATTCAACGTTTATATACCCCCCGTCACCTGCTGCCCGGCAGGATATCACCCTGACATAGGTGCGCTCCTCAGAGGTGAAATCCGTATGGTAGTAGGTGACTTTAATGCGTACCACGCTCTTTGGCACTCAAGCCTGACAAACGAGCGTAGAGGAACTGACTTGGTTGGGCAGATAGACGATTCGACATTCTGCACCATGAACGACGACGCCCCCACCAGGATTATGAGTAGCTGCAGCATCTCGCCAGACCTCACAATTGCTAGCGCTGGTTTGATCAATAGCATTTCATGGCGACCTATGCTAACACTAGCATCAGACCATCTACCCATAATCTTCTCGATCAATAAGCCCACCGACTTTGCACCCGCGGACTACCGAATCTACACCAACTACAACAAAGCTGATTGGGACGGCTTCGCGGAAGTCACCGAGAGCAGCTTCGCCGCCCTTCCCACACCTACAAACATACATACTGGCCAACGCCAGTTCCTGAGGGTAGTCACTGCCGCAGCGGCTCGCTTCATCCCGTCCGGACGTATCGCGGAAGTCCGCCCAAATTTCCCGGCCGAAGCAGTTTTACTAGCAAATGAGCGTGACCACCTACGCCAGGTCGACCCCGAGGACCCCCGTCTGAGGGACCTTAACTTGGAGATTCGGCAACTGGTAAAACAGCATAAGCGGAAAAAGTGGGAGGAGCACTTGAAGGCCTGTAACTTCACATCTGGTGTGAGTAAGCTCTGGTCAACCGTGAGGTCCCTGTCCAACCCAACGATGCGTGATGACAGAGTGGAAATCTCTTTCGAAGGTGGCACTTCGTCGGACCCGAAGAAATGCGCAGCCTACTTCAGTAGGCAATTCACACTGCACCCTTCGGTAGACAGGGCCAAACGTCGAGTGACCAGGAGTTTGCACAAAACAGTGCATCACTTGTTTTCACCAGCTGTGAAGTGAAGGGGGCCATCAGGAAGGCGAAACCCTCCAAAGCCATTGGACCCGACGGAATCTGTATGCTGATGCTAAAACATTTAGGGCCTAATGGAATAGCTTACCTAACGATGGTCCTCAACCTCTCCATGGCCACTCTCATCATTCCTGATGTGTGGAAATCAGGGAGAGAGAGAAGACATCGAGGCCTCCTCACTCCCACAGGGACTGAAGCGATGTTCGACGAATTATATGAGTGGTCGACAGTCGATAGTCGTCAGTAATCTTCAGAGATCAAACCTCGAAACCAAGAAGGATTAAACAAGGGGTTCCACAAGGTGGTGTTCTCTCCCCCTTACTATTTAACTTCTGCATCTCGAAGCTTCCTCAACCACCTGAGGGAGTTTCCCTGATCTCATACGCTGACGACTGCTCGATTTTGGCGTCCGGGAATGGAATTGATGACCTCTGCTCAAGAGTGAACGACTATCTCTCCAGCCTTTCTCGCTTCTTCACTGCAAGGAGCCTAACACTCTCCCCAACGAAATCAACGCCGAGCCTCTTCGCCACCTGGACGAAGGAGGTCTGGCTAGAGTTAGGCATACACGTCGATGGCACACCAATACCGACTGTAAACAACTGTATGCTGCGCCAGTTTGGACGACGGGGACTAGTTGGACGCAGTGGACGAAGCTACAGACTTGTCAGAACGCCGCACTCCGGACAGCGACTGGTTGCCTTCTGATGACGCCTGAGCACCACCTACACAGCGATGCCCAAGTACTCCCCGTAAGGGAACACAACAAAATGCTTTGTAAGCAATTTCTGGTGGGGTGTCATAGAAGTGAACACCCTAACAGACCTTTGCTTCAGGAGGAGCCTCCGCCCACGCACGTCAGGGCCCACCTATTCGTGTACAAGGACACAGTCCAACAGTACGTAGACCAACCACTGGACCCGACGACATTCCCACGACAGTCGGGTCTACGTAACCGGAACGACCCGATAGATATATATCTGGCCAAGGACTGCCACCACTCCAGCAACACTCCCCAAAATCTCTTTGGGGAATTTGTATCCTGTTACAACAACAACAACAACAACGACATACAGACGAGCCATCAACGACATTCATAGAGAGTCAGTCACCATGTAGTTTTATTTAAATTATTTATTAAAAATTTAAAAACCATTAGTTTCAAATGTGAAAGACAGAATGAAGAAAATTTTATTTTCCAAAAGAACAATATTCCAAAGAACATCATTTAATAATAGGCATGTTTTATTCAACCATCACAAGCAAATAGCTAAATCTCGGTCAAATAAAACGAAATTAGCTTATTTCCTATGTTAGCCTAATTTTGGCAGTCGTTTGACTGCAAATAGTGTCAAAGTAAGTTTTTGCCTCTTTCTGATTGGCTGAAGGAGAAAATTTCTGATGCTGAATGGCAATGTCTCTTGTTCAGTATACAAGCCAAGATAACTTTATATAAGCCAATATAATTATGTTGGGTAAGTCCTCCATACAAAATAAGCTAACAGCTTAAATTTCTGCACAAATAAAACACGCCTAACAAACAAGTATTCCAAGAATAAAGTATATACATACATAACATCAAATAAAAACCCCCACAAATACTCCCCCTCACAAATTATTTAAAACTATTTAAATTAATCAAAGTAAAGAAAAAGTAACTCGTTTCTTCTGTCTTGCATGTGTATTTGTGTTCTGTATTGTGCTTTGATCTATATATGCAGGTTTGATTCGGTCAATTGCTATATTTTCTGATTCACCATTTCTAAGAATTTTAAAAAAACTTCGAATTTTTCTCAATGACTTCAAAAGGTCCTTCATAAGGACAATTTAAACCCGATTTAAGTTTAATAGTTCGAACTAGAACATATTTACATGTTTTTAATTCACTTGGCATAAAACATTTACCAGGACTGTTATGATGAGATAAATTTGAACGTGAATTTCTGAAATAACTTCTTAATCTTGTTAAAAAATCTGTATTACAAAAATCATTTTGAGATTCAACAACAAGCTCTCCAGGTAACCGTAAATTTTGTCCATAGACCATTTCCGAAGGAGTTGCTCCCAAATCTTCTTTAAAACAGGAACGTAAACCCAACAAAACTATTGAAAGTTCATCTGACTAACTATCAGAATTACCACTCGCTAGAATTGAAGCTTTTAGCTGTCGATGCAAACGCTCTATCATGCCATTTGCCTGAGGATTATATGTAGAAGTTGTGATTAATTCACTCCCAATATATTTTGATAGTTCTCGAAAAGT
>NW_023458563.1:24891090-24893870 GCF_013731165.1 Rhagoletis pomonella
AATAAACATTTCAAATAAAACGTAATTAAAGTGTTTTCAAACCACATTTATGTTATTTCTTCATCCGGTATTGTAGTTGCTGATGATGAGTCAATTTAGTTGTTATGCTGTTAATTCTGATGATGAAGTTGCTGCTGTTGCTTTCACTCAAATTGTTGTTGTTCATCAATGCTTGAAAGAAATCATATAATTGCTGGTTGTAGAATTCACATAAAGAAGTTTTTCACCAGTTACACTGTGGTAACATAAGCTGATTCATCCAATTCAAATTAGAACGTGCTAGAAGTTTAGTTATTTTTGGATCGATGGTGACGAGAATTCAAATATATATATGCTGGAATACTTATTTTGTGTGCCAACCCAATTTCTCCAAATTTAATTTGAAAGAAAATGCACAGTGCCCAAGATTAAAGATTATATTAAAATATAACTAAATTGTTGCCATCCAATTAACCAAATCCAGTGTTGATGATAGAACTCGATATCTTGTCTCCTGGCAGGATCGCCAATTGTAGTTTTATTTAAATTATTTATTAAAAATTTAAAAACCTTTAGTTTCAAATGTGAAAGACAGAATGAAGAAAATTGTATTTTCAAAAGAACAATATTCCAAAGAACATCATTTAACAATAAACAAGTATTCCAAGTATAAAGTATATACATACATAACATCAAATAAAAACCCCCACAACCACCTACCTCGACTCTCGACCTATGAATGCCGTAATAGGAGCCCAATCACCACCTGGAGAAGAGACGGAGCTTCAACTGCCAAGAGAGACCCGCGTTACCCTGGCTCAATTACGGTCTGGATACTGTAGCCGCCTCAACAGCTAGCTGTCCAGACTCGACCCTAATATCCCCAATGAGTGCCAGGCATGTGGAGAATCACCCCACGACACCAACCACCTCTTTACATGCCAGCTCAATCCGACTCAGCTAACACCCCTCTCCCTCTGGTCCGAACCCATTGAAACAGCTGGTTTCCTCGGCCTCCCGTTAGTTTAGCCTTACGAAAATGATTGAACGTAGACCCGAAAAAAGCGGGGCTTAGTAGTGCCGCTACAACAACAACAACATCCCCGTATCAGAGATCTCAACACGGAGATTCGGCAACTAGTGAACGTACATAAGCGGAGGAAGTGGGAAGAGTATCTGACGCTTGTAACTTCACCTCTGGTGTGAGTAAGCTTTGGACAACCGTGAGGTCACTGTCCAATCCGACGAAGCACACCGACAGGGTTGAAATTTCTCTCGGTGATCATGCATCGATGCGCGAGCTATTTTAGCCGGCAGTTCATACTGCATCCCCCGGTGGACAAAGCCAAGCGTCGAGTGACTAGAAGGCTGCACAAACTGCTAACAACTTGTGCCCGCCTTGCTTTCATTTGTGCTGAAGTTCACGTGGCCCTCGGGAAGGCGAAAGCCTCCAAAGCCATGGGTCCCGACGGAATATGCATGTTGATGATGATACAGCCAGACGATTTATCATCACAATTTTTACTTGCGTCTACAGTATTTTTGCGTAGAATTCCTTTCTGCGTAGGCGGCCTTCGGCCGCGCTTTAGGATTATAACCCTTACCAAATAGAATTCTCCTTTTGGTGTGTACCAACTGGGGATACCGCCCCAGTGATGTAGCCTTGGGAAGGGATGAGGTAACTAGAATTCCCTTTCTGTGTGGTAAACCTGGGGCTGCTGCCCCAGTGATGTCTATTATGGTTACTTGTTACCCTTTTTTAAGGTTTCTAAATTTTTTTAAATAGAGCCGCAGGCAAAAATTTTTAATAAAAAATCGCGCGATTTTTAATTCCAAATTTTCCTTTTTTTAAATATTTTATATTATAAAAACTATCGACGCAGGCGTAAATATTTGCTTTTTTAATATTGTTTATTAAAAAATGCAAAAAATATGGTTTATTATGTATTTTTCGAAGAAAAACATACATTTTTCTTAAACAAAATGGCCATAATTAAAATTTTTTTAGAAGTTTGTTTTTTAAAAAGCACATATTCAAACCTACCCTTATGTTGTGGAGCCCATTATGAAATATACAGTATCGGTCATATCTATAGCACGCCATTTCAAAGTGATATTGTGTGCAACTTATGTTTATTTATTTATTTTTGAGAATTTTCCATTAAAATACAGTTCTTTCTCTAACAAACCTCATGTAAAAACAAGTTTAATAATTTGTAGAAAACTTCAAAAAAGTGCAACAAATTTTCACCCAAATTTCAAACTTTTTTCTCAGAAGTGTTTGAATTTTTCTGAATACACAGTTTTATAGCCCAACCAATTTTAGTCTGAAGTTGCTAAAAGTTACCGTTGATTTTTTAGAATTTTTTTCGCCAAAGGTGTTGCGGATTTCTTCCATATACAAATAAATTGAGTTTATTCATTATATGGAAGCCAATGCGACAAAAAAAATCTAAAAAATTAACGGTAATTCGTAGCCCCTTGAAATTCGCACATTATCAGACTAAAATTGCAGGGGCTAAAAAACTGTGTACTCAAAAAAATTCTAGCACTTCCGAGAAAAAAGTTAGAATTTTAGGTGAAATTTTGTTGCACTTTTTTGAAGTTTTCTACAAATTGTTGAACTTGGGTTTATATGGGGTTTGTTAGAGAAAGAACTGTATTTTAATTGAAAATTCTTAAAAATAAATAAATACACATAAGTGGCACACAATATCACTTTGAAATGGCGTGCTATAGATATGACCGATACTGTAAGTTGAGTATTTTACTATCCGTAATTTTCGAACACGTGGTAGCAC
>NW_023458563.1:24893970-24895505 GCF_013731165.1 Rhagoletis pomonella
AACACGTGGTAGCACCCTTCTGTTCGGGTAATACAGCCATTTTGATTAGTTTGCTTGTTTACTTTGAGGAAGAAAAGTAGTGAAATGGTTAAACGCGAATTATTGTTAAAAAATAAAATAAAATACGGATGGGCTTTAGTAGACAGCCGCACCTTGTGTTTTAAGAAAACCAGGTGGAATTAACAAATGAAACTTGGTCAGGATGTTAAGGGAGGTATCCTCCAAAACATTACAACTAAAAAATATAAACAATATCATTGTTTATAAGTTATGTGTTGTTAAAATTTCTTAAGTCGTTCCACTTGATTTCCTTAACAAAAAGTGCATTTGTCACATACTTTCATATATATAAATGAACATAACACTGTACTTAATACTTTACACACTTTTATTTTATTTTATCTTGTATATAAATCACTTTATTCAACTTTTATTGACTTGTAAATTACATTGAATTGCACCCATATTTGCAATAGGTTTGTATAGAAACCAATAGTCAGTACTAATTTGTACTGGAACCTGCAAATTTTTACTGGAAAAGTGTATGATAACCCAAAAAATGTGCAACAGAGCACCGAATCGAGAGCGTAACAACACGGGAGAGCTGCAAATTCTTGCTAGTGAAATGTTTACTAGCAGAAATTAGCTAGCAGAAGAAGAAGAAGAATAATGTCAAAAGCCGCCATTTGTTGAATTGGTTTAGCACAAACAAAAGTAAAATGAGTGGAAATAAAAACGTTAATTATGTACTGGACTGTGTAAGTGCTTGTGTGTGAAGCAAGAGTTTAAAACTGATTTATAAATAGTAAAATGTTTACAGAAGAATATCAAAACGGTGCAACAACTATTCACTTGCACTTTTTTACTAGTTTTGTGTTCAATAACTTTTTCTGCTAGTTTTCACTTCTTCTCAATTTTACGCTCTATTTTGCTTTTACGATCTCGCTGCAATGGTTGCAAACTGACACATAACATGTGTTTCCATATTGTACAAAACGATACATATAAAGAAAGCAATGCTTAACACGTGCAGAATACGTACATTTCTCTGATTGGAAAAATTTATATTGGGGTCGATAGGGGTCTCAGTCCTGATCATAACCGTAATAGATATCACTGGGGCGGCAGCCACAGGTTTACCTCAAAGAAAGGGAATTCTAGTTACCTTATCCTTTCCCAATGATACATCACTGGGGCGGTAGCCCCAGTTTTGCACACCAAAAGGAGAATTCTATTTGGTATGGGTTATAATCCTAAAGCGCGGCCAAAGGCCGCCTACGCAGAAAGGAGAATTCTACTAAATGATAATTCCGAATTAAAAATCCCCTTTTATTATTCAAAATTCCAGTCTGGCAGCGCCAGGTTTGATGTTATTTTGCTTTCTTATTCATCGTTTATACGAAAACTTTAACAGCAAATTATATAAGAGCTATAGGGTTGCTAGAAAAAAGGGGGGTATTTTTGAAATCAGGGGGTCTTATTCTACAACCCCTCATCCCACCTTTTTCTAGAATTTGCCGTCCGTCTACTAAAAT
>NW_023458563.1:24895605-24903199 GCF_013731165.1 Rhagoletis pomonella
TTTTGCAACGAGTGAATTCGTCAAATCGCTGAAGATGGAACCGTGGTTTACAATCTTGCCACGTTCACAAATAAACATACAGAGTTGCCGCATTTACTAATAAACAATTTTAAAGTTTGAAATAACAGCGTTGCATTTGATAGGCGTTCCGCGACAGTATGTATTGAGACTTTTTATATGTTTATAAATTTTAATTGATATTTTTGCTTGTTTACAGATTTGGGATTCACTATCAGCACCTTCAATGCCCTTCTGCCCTCAGCTTCTTCATCGTCAGGAGCACCACCAGTACCTTCTACCCTCAGCTCCTTCATCGGCAGGAGCACCATGAGTACCTTCCGCCCTCAGCACCTTCAACGCCAGGAGCACCTTCAAAGTGTAGGTCCAACTTGTCAAATTTTTCAAAGTTGTAAGAAAACTTAATTTCTCTGAACCACCATAAATGATTTGCAACTGTTAATATATATCAAAAGAAAGGTAAACCGATTACCTTTCTTTTGATTATAACACCGTTAAATTTGCTTTACGTTTTCATAAAAACTTTGCAACTTTTGTAAACAGCTATATATAAGCAGAGGAATAGTGGTAAAATTTTGCAAAGATGTAACAAAACAGATTTTTTGTGAACTAGTGTAAATGATTTGCAACTGTTAATATATATTAAAAGAAAGGTAAATCGATTACCTTCTTTTGATTATAATATTATTAAAATCGCGCAACTTTCTTATAAAAATTTTCCAACTTTTTAAGCATCTATGTGCAAATGAGTAATACTAATAATAAGAAATTAAGCCAGCGCATATATATGTATGTAAAAATATATTTATTAATGTTAATTACAAGTTTTATTCATAATATTGGTTATTAAGTATGTATATTATGCATTTTGAAAATAAATTTTGCAAAATAAAAATCAAAACATTTTAGGATTTTTTATTTAAAGTTTCTAAGGTTATTTTGAATTCGCTGTGAAGAGAATGCAACCCTGAGCCGGCAGAAGGGGAAATGCTAGACGAGTGCAGCTATATGTTTTCCTTACGAAGTATCTGAATGAGTGCGACAGTGATGCAAGGCTCACACGTACAGGGGGAAAGTGGTGACAATCTGCACACCGCCCATACAAATGTCACCAGTTTTGTCACCAGTTTCGAGGATACCGAAACCCGCGGTTTCACCAGATTTTTCAACACTTTTGGTTGGCAGGGGAGAAGAGACGGGAAAAGTACATTCGTTTCACTTCCTTCACCCACGAACGAGTACACTTGAAATCAAGACTTGACGTGTCTGAAGGGGGTCTAAGCGTGGTGCACTCTCGCGAAGTTTCCCCATTCAAAAAATCGATTATCGCACCATAAAATATCGATAGTCAGGATAATAGATACGATATCGACCATTGCTATTAATAGGTAAACGGAGATGATTCGGAGATCTATATTTCTCCACTTGGATACTCCAGCTATACATAATAACGTCAGATTATTTACAACAAACTTTGGAAGATTGTATTTAAACCACAGGCTGGCGAAACGTTCGGCTGATGATGCTGAGCACTCCACCGCAGAGCAATTAGTGGCTAAGGATGAAGAAGTAACCTTAAAAGGAGGAGGGAATGCAGGCTCTACTCTGAGCCAAGCTCTTAATAAATATTTTGGTAACAATGACTCGAAAACCTTTTATGTGGGCGATTCATCGAAAGGAAAAGAAAATCTACCCAATCTTGGTATCGAGAGCATATATTGGAAGCGTATCATTGGTCTACTAGAAGAAATTTTACACGTCGATGAAGTGCGTCGGGCGCAGGCACGAGTTATTGACATCAAGGTAAGTGATTTGAAATTTCACAACGAAAGTGTGTTCCAATGAAAACTGAAAATACTTATAGAATCAGTTGCATAGTACTGGCAATAAGAAAAGAACGATACAGAGGAATGTTGTGGAATTACAACAAGAGCAAAGCAAGCTGTACAAAGATTTTAAAACAAATAGAAGTTCAACGCAATATATAGAACTAATACGAAAGGAATTCGATGTAAGTCTAATAAGAATGGCTTCATTACATACTATTTAGGGGTTGAGGGAAAATTTTCCAAAACGGACCCAGGCTTTTGAAAAAAGAAATATTAGGGAGTATAGAAGAGCTTTTTCAGATTTTCTTCAGAGGCTTATAGTAATTCGCATTTAAAGTTGAAAAAAATACCGAATTCAACCTCACTTTTTCCCTTGTACACCAAATGAACTGAAATGTCGGTGCTGCCATACATACCAAAAAATGCAAAAAAACAGAACTGAAACAATGAAAAAATGCACATAATGTTGCGCGATATTTTATTAAAAATTGTAATTATTTATAGCGCGATTTATCGAAGTATCGATGTTATAATAAAAAGCGCCACGGGCGAAAATTTTTATTACAAATCGCGCGATTTTTTATTAAAAATTTTCATTATTTATTGAAGTGTCGATTTTATAATAAAAAGCGCCGCGGGCAAAAATTTTTAATAAAAAATCGCGCGATTTTTAATTAAACATTTTTATTATTTATCGAACTATCGATTTTATAATAAAAAGCGCCACGGGCGAAAATTTTTAATAAAAAATCGCGCGATTTTTGATAAAAAATTTTCAGTATATATCGAAGTATCGATTTTATAATAAAAAGCCCAGCAGGCGCAAATTTTGAATCAAAAACGAAAATTAAGTGGTTTATAGTTGTATTTTATAGCTTCGAGAAGTATGGCAGCACACATTTGCTCTTACCGTTGGCCATTGTTATTTCTGTTTGTTTGTGAAAAGTGGGAAAAGGAGTGAGCGGATTTATAAACGCGTTTTACTTAATTAATTGATAAATATATATATTAAAAGTATAAAATACGCACGTGAACATTGAAGATATTGTATATCAACCAAAATACAATTGATAAGTGGCATTTTGTACAAAAATTTGGGGGTGGTAGTGAAGATTGTTTAACAACAAATTGCTTAAATACTATTAGCAACTACTTTGTGAGAGTGTTATATTCATGTAGAGAAAGCCTCCCCCAACATCCTGACCAAGTTTCATGACGAAGTTCCATATACTTTCGCTGAAATCTCGATTGGTTCCGTTTTGGAAAGCCAACCCGGGGTTGACTTCAGTGTACACCGACATGTGTGTGTTGTAGCAAAACTATAACCAATTTTCTAATGAAACTTTACGAGGATGCTAAGAAACAGATATGTTTACATAAATTCTCACTATTTTCACTTTTTTAATAGTATTTAAGTAATTTTTTGCACTTCCATTAGCAAATTTTCATATAAAATGTGCAGATATCACTTGTACTTGCATAAATGCACGATCTTTTGAATGTTCAAGTGTGATTTGTGTACAATAAATGTGTTTTAGGGGAAATTTTAGTAGACGCACGGCAAATTCTAGAAAAAGGTGGGATGAGGGTGGGTAGAATAAGACCCCCTGATTTCAAAAATACCCCCCTTTTTCTATCAACCCTATAGTTCTTATATAATTTGCTGTTAAAGTTTTCGTATAAACGATGAATAAGAAAGCAAAATAACATCAAACCTGGCGCTGCCAGACTGGAATTTTGAATAATAAAAGGGGATTTTTAATTCGGAATTATCATTTAGTAGAATTCTCCTTTCTGCGTAGGCAGCCTTTGGCCGCGCTTTAGGATTATAACCCTTACCAAATAGAATTAGAATAGAATTTGGTGTGCAAAACTGGGGCTACCGGCCCAGTGATGTATCATTGGGAAAGGACAAGGTAACTAGAATTTCCTTTCTTTGAGGTAAACCTGTGGTTGCTGCGCCAGTGATGTCTATTACGGTTATGATCAGGACTAAGACCCCTATCGATCCCAATATAAATTTTTCCAATCAGAGAAATGTGCGTATTCTGCACGTATTATTGCTTTCTTTTTATGTATTGTTTTGTTTATGTATTGTTTTGTGTCAGTTTGCAACCATGTGTTATTAGGTTTGTATAGTTACTTCTCCAGTAAAACATTGCAGCGAGAGCGTAAAAGCAAAATAGAGCGTAAAATTGAGAAGTGAAAACTAGCAGAAAAAGTTATTGAACACAAAACTAGTAAAAAATTGCAAGTGAAGAGTTGTTGCACCGTTTTGATATTCTTCTGTAAACATTTTACTATTTATAAATCAGTTTTAAACTCTTTGCTTCACACTCAAGCACTTACACAGTCAGTACATCATTAACGTTTTTATTTCCACTCATTTTACTTTTGTTTCTGCTAAACCAATTCAACAAATGGCGGCATTATTCTTCTTCTGCTAGCTAATTTCTGCTAGTAAAAATTTCACTAGCAAAGAATTTGCAAATTTTTTGGGTTATCATACACTTTTCCAGTAAAAATTTGCAGGTTCCAGTACAAATTAGTACTGGCTATTGGTTACTATACAAACCTATTAGGGGTATTCTCTGAGTCTTGCAAAGCCCTTGCATGGTGCACGGATTGCATGGTTTGCAAAGCTGTCCCATACGAAAACCGGTTTTTACCGTGCAATCCGTGCAATCTGTGCACCATGCAAGGGCTTTGCAAGACTCAGACAATACCCCTATTGTAAATATGTGTGCAATTCAATGTAATTCTCAAGTCAATAAAAGTTTAATAAAGTGATTTATTTACAAGATAAAATAAAATAAAAGTGTGTAAAGTATTAAGTACAGTGTTATGTTCATTTATATATATGAAAGTATGTGACAAATGTACTTTTTGTTAAGGAAATCAAGTGGAACGACTTAAGAAATTTTCATTCCCACGACAGCCGGTTCTACGTACCGGAATGACTCGGGTTTCACCCGACCAAGGGCTGTTGTGTCGGCGATGTAACCCCGTTTAGGTCGGCGAAGTATCTCAGAAGTTGTCCGTCCATAGGGCTACATTCACTACGTATTCTCCTACTCAGGGCTGGCATCGAGTCGAACCCTGGGCCAGAAACATACACCTGCTGTGTATGCCGGAGACGATTACACCACAACTCCACCTCAGTCAAGTGTAATGCCTGCGAGGGGTGGAGTCACCTCAGAGTCTGCTCGGGGCTACGGACACATAGACAGTGGACCACGTCGTACGTGGCCCCCTGTTGCTCAAACAGAGCAGCCTCCACGGCTAACCACGGTCCGCCCGAGCAGCCCCACACACACAGCAGCCACACACAGTCACCACAACACAACAACATAATAACACCACAGACCGTACCACAGCCACTACAGACCACATAACACACACAACCGCACCACCACCCACACGCCGCCGCCAACAACTCCTGGTTCCCCCTACAATCTGCACGGTATGTCAGACCAGGATATTCCGTAATGTGACATCAGTCAAGTGCAGCACCTGCCTTGGCTGGTGCCACTTTACCACGCGAGATTGGACTGGGAACTTCGAGGGCCCGTGTTGCGCTGCTCGGTCGCAGACCCCAATTGCGACGCCCCCCACCACCACCACAGGGCGGCAATCACCTCAGCAGCACACACAGCCAACGGCGGCAAGAACATACACTTCACTTACACCCCACATCACGACACGTCGCCCGAACCACATGAAGCTCCTTCAATTCAACTGCAACGGGCTACAGAGCAAGATTGAGGAGATAACCGTCTTCATGTGTCGGCATGGTATATTGATAGCTGCGGTCCAAGAGACGAAGTTGCACAGCAATTCAACTTTGTTGAATTGCGCCGGGTACAACGTGCACCGTCGAGATCGCGAGCGAGATAATGGTGGTGGCTTAGCGTTCATCACGCACCACACCGTGCAGTATCGTCTTACCCTACAATGTCAGGGCATCGCTATCCGGTCAGGCGATGTCGAGCTCGAAATATTGAACATATACATACCCCCTGTCACCTGCTGCCCGGCAGGATATCACCCTGATTTAGGTGCGCTCCTCAGAGGTGAAAACCGTATGGTAGTAGGTGACTTTAATGCGCACCACGATCTTTGGTACTCAAGCCTGTCAAACGATCGTAGGGGAACAGACTTGGCTGAGCAGATAGACGATTCGACATTCTGCACAATGAACGACGACGCACCCACCAGGATTATGGGTAACTGCAGTAGCTCGCCAAACATCACAATACTCAGCGCTGGTGTGATAAACAGCATAACGTGGCGACCTATGCTGACTCTAGCATCAGACCATCTACCCATAGTCATCTGGATAGATAAACCAACCGACTTTGCCTCCGCCAAACACCGGACCTATATCAACTTTTCTAAAGCTGATTGGAAAGGTTACGCGGAGTTTACCGAAAACACCTTCGCAGCGCTCCCCACACCAACCGACGTCCATCTTGGTGAACGTAAGTACCGCATTGCTATCACTGCTGCTGCAGCTCGCTTCATACCGGCAGGATGTATATCGGACCCACGTCCAAACTTCCCTGCCGAAGCGGCTGTTCTAGCCGATGAGCGTGACAGCCTTCGTCAGGCCGATCCCGGAGATCCCCTTATCAGAGATCTCAACGCGGAGATTCGGCAACTTGTAAACGTACATAAGCGGAAGAAGTGGGAGGAGCATCTGAAGACTTGTAATTTCACCTCTGGTGTGAGCAAGCTTTGGTCAACCGTGAGGTCATTGTCTAATCCGACGAAGCACGACGACAGAGTCGAAATTTCCTTCGGCGACCATGCCTCGTCGGACCCGGAGCGATGCGCGAGCTATTTTAGCCGGCAGTTCATACTGCATCCTCCGGTGGACAAAGCCAAGCGTCGAGTGACCGGAAGGCTGCACAAACTGCCAACAACTTGTGCCCCCCTTGCTTTCACTTGCGGTGAAGTTCAGGTGGCCATCGGGAAGGCGAAAGCCTCCAAAGCCATGGGTCCCGACGGAATATGCATGCTGATGCTGAAAAATTTGGGTCCTGCGGGGGTAGCGTACCTAACGGAGGTCCTCAACTTGTCAATGGCCACTCTCATCATCCCAGACATCTGGAAAGTGGGGAGAGTGGTCCCACTGCTCAAACCGGGGAAACCTGCCAACAAAGGAGATTCGTATCGTCCGATTACACTCCTTTCCCCGGCGGCGAAGACACTCGAGGCCTTGCTACTCCCGTACTTCACAAACCACCTGACCCCAGCGAAGCATCAGCATGGTTTCCGTAAAGTGCACAGTACAACAACAGCACTTAACGCCATAAACACTCAGATAACTCGTGGCCTTAACCGTAACCGTCCCTGTGAGAGAACGATTCTAGTAGCGTTGGACTTGTCAAAGGCGTTTGACACCGTCTGCCATTCCACGCTACTAGAAGATATAGAGGCCTCCTCTCTCCCACAGAGGCTCAAACGGTGGTCGGCAAATTATCTGAGTGGTCGACATTCGTCGGTAATGTTTAGAGACAAAACGAGTAAGCAGCGAAAAATAAAACAGGGTTTTCCTCAGAGTGGTGTCCTTTCCCCGCTAATGTTTAACTTTTACATTTCAAAGCTCCCTCAACCACCAGAGGGAGTCTCGATTGTCTCCTATGCCGACGATTGCTCGATCATGGCGACTGGGAATGGAATTGATGACCTGTGTTCGAAAGTAAACGGCTATCTCTCCGAACTTTCTCGCTTCTTCACTGCAA
>NW_023458563.1:24903299-24906363 GCF_013731165.1 Rhagoletis pomonella
TTCGCGAATAATAGATAACTTACTCTCCATTGGTGTATCTACAGTTTTACAATCGTTCATGTTAAATTTTTGCAATAGTTGATCAACATAGTTGTTTTGACATAAGGATATTGTTTTTTCAACTTTGTTTGTAATTACATTCATACCAAGACATTTTTTGATTTCGCCCAAATCTTTGATTTTAAATTTACTGGCTAGCAACTCTTTTAAAAATTTGGTTTCAATATTATCGTTTGAAAAAATAAAGAAATCATCTACATAAAGCGTAACCATAGTTTTGGATTGATCTTTTACTTTTGTATACATGCAAGGCTCTAATTTAGATCTTTGATATCCAATTGCCAGTAAACACTCATCTACCTTTTTGTACCAGGCTCTTGAGGATTGTTTGAGGCCATAGATTGCCTTATTTAATTTCAATACTTTGCTAGTTTGGCCTACATCAGGAAACATTTCTGGTATCGACATGTAAATAGTTTCCTCAAGATCTCCGTTCAAAAAGGCAATTGTTACATCTAGATGATTCGTTTGAAGCCCAAGCTGAACTGACAACGCAAATAACATTCTTAAGGTAGTATGTCTAACAACTGGAGAAAAGGTTTCTTTAAAATCTACACCCTCCTCTTGGGAATACCCTTTGGCAACTAAGCGAGCGCGAAAACGTACTTTGTTATCAGCATCATATTTTTTTCTTGGGACCCATTTGCATTTTACTATCTTACCATTCTGTGGAGTATCAACTAACTCCCACGCTTCGTTGTCCTCGAAACATTGTAACTCGTAATTCATTGCTGTCTTCCACTTGTCTCTCTCGCTTCCAGTCAATGCCTCTTGAATTGTCAATTCAGCAGCGCCATCATAGGTGTCGTTATGAATACAGAGATTTGAAAAACCATGAAAATCTTCAGCGTAGCTAATATCGTACAATTCATCATTTGGCAAACACTCCGATTTCGAGAAGTCTTGATCAGAAATTAATTCTTCATGTACTAAGCTTTCGGTTTTGGTGAAGTCCCCCACTGAATCCATGCTTTCGGTTCTATCTTCCACTTGAACTACATGTTCTGATTTGGGTTCTAGCTCCACTACGATCACGTCCCGACTAGTGAAAACAGTCCTGCTTTTTTGGTTATACACTCGATATCCCTTCGTGTCTTCTGGATAACCCACTAGAATGCATTTTTCGGATTTTTTATCCCATTTGCTTCGCTTTTCTTTTGGTATGTGAACCATTACTGCGCTACCGAAAATTCGAATGTGAGCAATATCTGGTTTAGAGCCAGTCCAAACCTCGTAAGGCGTTTTACCACCAAGCACCGCTGTCACAGTACAATTCAGCAGATATACCGCCGTATTTGTAGCTTCAGCCCAAAAACGCTTGCCTAATTGGCGTCAAAAAGTAGACATCTTGCCTTTTCGACTATTGTGCGATTAAATCTTTCACTTACTCCGTTTTGTTGTGGAGTATAAGGCGTGGTTTTCTGGTGAATTATACCTTCGCTTTTTAAGTAGTCATCAAAGGCGAGATTGCAATATTCAAGTCCGTTGTCACTTCTTAAAACTTTGATGGACCTTTTTGTCTGATTCTCTACACGTGCCTTAAACTCTTTGAAGTACCGCAGTGCCTAATTTTTCTGCTTCATAAAATAAATGAAAGCGATTCGACTGTGATCGTCCACAAACAGCAAGAAGTACTTCGCACCTCCTATGGAAACGTTCTCCATAGGCCCACAAACATCTGCGTGTACGATTTCTAATAAAGCACTACTCCTGTGTCCATTACTTTTGAATGGTAGGCGACACTGTTTACCTTCACAGCAAACAGCACACGACGACTTGCTTATGTCTACATTTTCGTTTAATACCATGCCATTTACTGCATTCTTCATCTGATTCAAGTAATCTTTATTAATGTGACCTGGCCTTCGATGCTTCGATTTCTTTATAAGTTGGCTCACAGACAGCAGATTTGTTGTCAGGCTTGGAACACATAGCACGTTCTCAACAGTTATTTCGTAATCGCATTCATTAGTGTTAGTTGTAATTTTTACGTCTCCCGAACATAACACCTGCACTTTTTCATTATTTGCTACAATTATTTCTCTGCCTTGCTCGTACGATGCGTTTTTAATCCAATCTTCTCGTGGAGTTAAATGTACACTAGCACCCGAGTCGATGTACCATTCGCTGCTGTTGAAGTTTCCGTTTAGGAACAGCGCACTAAATGCATTTGTTTGCGTTCGCAATTTCTTTTCGTTACTGTTAGGACATTGATTTTTGTAATGACCAAATTTTTTGCATCTAAAACATTTGATGGCCTTTTTTGTGTAGTTTGGTTTCTGGACATCATTTGTACCAATATTAGCTGCCTTTCTTTCGTTCTTCGAATGAACTGCGAATGCACCCTCGACGTCGTTCCCGTGCATATCAGGAGACTCCATATCCATCAACTTGCTCTTAATAGAATCTGACGTTATTTGTATGCCTGAGTGCTCGATCCCCATGATCATAGGTGAAAAGCGATCAGGTAGACCTGCGAGTAATAGCGATCCGATCCACTCTTCGTCAATCTTGAAGCCCGTTCCGTTCAACCTCTGTGCAGTATCAATTATTTGAGTTATGTATGATATCATCGAACTACAATTTTCCAGCCGTATCGATATTAAAAGACGAAGTAAACTGATTTTTCTAGAAAATCCGCTGTCATCAAATAAATTTCTCAGCTTTTCCCAGAGTTCCCTTGATGAACTAACCTCTTTAACATGCACGAACAATGACGGATCTATTGTCATAATCAATTTCGCCTTGGTTTTTTCGTCATCTGCAGCTTCTAATGTCCTTCCCGGCTCTGGCTTGACACAATGCTTCATGCCTTCTAAGACTAGAAAATTCTCTGCCGCGAAACACCATTCGCCGTAGTTTTCACGCCCTTTCAACTTTGGTACGTTCAACAAATAGTTGGTAGCCATTGAAATGCTGGCGATTTAATGAAAACACAAAAATGACTAAACGCCGCCGGACAATTATTTCTTTTATTATCGAGTACCGACTTATGAAAAAAAAA
>NW_023458563.1:24906463-24919922 GCF_013731165.1 Rhagoletis pomonella
CGGTATGGGTTTTGTTGACGTATGATATGAAATATTTTTACGTCAACAAGTGCGATATCGATTCGAAACTTGTCGCTAACTGGTGACAGAATCGTTTTTTCGACCAAGAGGGACGTTTTCTCATGCCAAACGCCTGCCAACACTGTCTATCATTCTTGTGTTTATATTTTCATTTATCTGTGACGTCAATTGAAATTTCCTCAACTAAATAGGAAAAAACAAACAGAGTTGATCACAAATTGAGCCAGATTTCTATCAGTATCGATGTTGAATTTGTTACAACTTTTCTTTTTCCAAATAATGTACAATAATAAATGAAACCTCGCCTACTTAAACGCAGCTAGCAACTGTATAGTAAAAAATGTTCGAATAGTGGAAATTTTTGAAGGGCACAGGGTTGCTTTTAGCCTTTAAGCTCGGAACACTTTGACGACTGCAACTTCACGACGTAACGACAGCAACATCATTTTGTCGACAAATGTCGCCTTGAAGCCAGCTTCTTAAACATTTTGAAGACCTCAGCGACATAGCAAACAGCCGATTTTAAAGTTTGACATTTTGGTATATTTATTTCACAAATTGTGTATTTTTATTTAAGTAAATAAGAAAAACATGAACAATCAAGAATATGTGATTAATTTTGCGACAATTTAATTTTGCAGCACTACATCTACTCATTGTCGCCGGCAAAATTAGAAATAGATTTAATTTGGCGACGTCGACAATTGCAGTCCTGCAGCCAAGATGTCGTGCTGTCGTCAAAATAATTGTGTCCGTAAGAACGTGTGTATTTAAAATTTGACAGATGCTGCTTGTCGCTTGCTGTCGTCAAAGTGTTCTGAGCTTTAGACTCTTAATGCAGAAATGGAGTTGCATTTAGGTGACGAATTTTGTATGGATAAATGTACATTTAGGGTAGCATTTAGAGCTAAATGCGTCAGGCTTCTTGCAGGGTGTATACTCGAAAAAGCAATGTTGCCACTTTTTTTCATTAAACCATGTTCGAGCCGTGGAAATTTTGGAAGATCCCAGGGTTGCTTTTAGCATTTAGATTCTTAATGCAAAAATGGAGTTGCATTTAGTTGCATTTAGGTAACGAATTTAATATGGATAAATGTACATTTAGGGCCGGTTGCTCAAAGGCTGGTTGACACTAATCATCGGTTAACATCGTTATCGACGTTTTCGACTCCATGCATATAACACGGTGTCGGTAACGTCGATAACGATGTTTAACCAGGGATTAGTGTCAACCAGGCTTTGAGCAACCGGCCCTTAGAGTAGCATTTAGAGCTAAATGCGCTAGATGTGCTTTTAGGGGCTGTTTTTGCTTACGCATAATGTACATTTAAAGTAGCATTTAGAGCTAAATGCGCTAAATATACTTTTATGGGATGTTTTTGCTTACGCGTAAAAGGGAAAATATCGCGATAATTAGTGATTTTTCTGACCACTATTTTAACATCTAAATAGTTGATAAATTAGTGAATAGATGGCAGCGAAATGTCCAAAAATACATGAAACCAAATTAAAATGTACAATTCGATTTAGTTTATGTGTTTGTTTTATTTGTAAAAATATATTGTCGGATATTAACTTAATTTAACAAGCTTTTTCAGAGCTATGAGCTCAGATAATTCTTCTCATTTTTAATAGTGGTCTGAATTTTCGTCGCTAAAAACAAATGCCTCAGCGCCGTTCGGTCTAAGTCGGCCTAAGCACACTGGCCCCAATTTTTTTCTTCTCTATCCACATAGCGCTAAAGAGGTTTTTTGCAAATTTTTTTATATACAAATTCTATACACTGATTTTCATTAATTATTTTTTCAAATTCACCGACTTCTTCTCTATTTTGCACCACAGATAACAATGAAGTACAATCGATAGTTTCTTTTCGATATGGTCAGCCGTTTTTGCAGGGCAGTGGCTAGCTGCGTTTCAGTGATCGCCGATCGAGATTTCATTTACTATTTTACATTATTTGGATAAAGAAAAGTTAAGCAAATTCAACATCGATGTGATGCTGATAGAAATCTGGGGTCGAATCGTGACAGACGTGAACGAGTCGGCAATCGTACGAACACAAATTACGTGATCGTTTAATCGAATGTTATCGGATGATAACAATCGAAGGCGAACGAATCGTTATTGTTTATTTGGTTATCGATTATTTTTCTCTTCTTCTTCCTTTTTTAAGTCACAATAGACATTGAAGTGTCAAAATAAGTGAAAAGTAAATAAAGAAAAGCGGCAAAACTAAAATGGATCCGAGCCTGTTATTTTATTTAAGCTCTAGCGAAAGCGAAAATGACGAAAGAGTTGTGCGTAAGCAACTTCGGGGCAGAAGCAATCCATTTGCATTATCCGACAACGCGTAAGTAATTATACATAGGAAATAAATTACCTTCTCTACTTCTATACTTGCAGATTCATCAAAAGATTTCGGTTAAGCAAGGAGGCATTCCAGTATGTTTTATCGAAAACAAACATAAACTGCGATGACACAAAAGCCGTTCCTGCTGCTTTGCAATTGGCTGCAAGCCTCTTGCTCCTTGCAAGTGGTAACTATCAGCACACAGTTGGTAGCGATTACCTGATAGGTATGTGCCAGAGCACGGTATCAAAATTGACGTCCAACGTCTTAAAAGAAATGGAAAGCAAATTGTGTCCGGAATTTATAAAGTTCCAGCCCAACGAATCTTAAAGATGTAAGGAGTGGTTTGCGGAAAAATATAAAGTACCTGGAGGTAGCAAGAGGCGTTCTAATGAAATGCGTAGTGAATCCAATGTTTTTCCTTTTAGTGGTTGGATGCGTAGACGGAACACACATTGGATTACAAAAGCCAATTAGAGAAGAGCACATGTACTTCAACAGGAAAGGTTACCATAGTCTTAACGTTATGCTATAGTCTATGTGTTATGTTTCTTTTCTTTCATTTTAACATTTTATTGCTAATATTCCGTCTTGCCATAAATTGTCAATATGGAGGTGCAGCCCATGACTCCTGAAAAGGTCCACCACATGTAATTGTTTGGTGAGGTTTTCCCACAAACGGTTGGCCGTTGCTTTTCGCTGCGAGCAGTTTGGGAGTAAATTCTTTGCCAAGTCAGGGTGTTCGGCCATGAACTCCGCCATGAGTTTCTTCTGCGTAGAGTTTAATTTATTGTAGTTGGTCCTAAAATAAGAAAAATAGCTATAAACTTGTATATGTTTGCACAAATTTTATAATTACTTACATTTTTAAAAAAATTTTATCAAATTTTGCGCGCGTACGTTCGTCAAATATTAATCGAATGACAGTTCGAACGAACGAGTATGTTCACTCGCTCGTTCACGCCTGTCATAATACCGAATTACGATATGAGAAGTTCGTTCACGTCTGTCACAATCCGATTTTGTCATTTTTACGTGACGAGTTGCTCCTTCACGACTGTTACGATTCGAGCCCTGGATCAATTTGTGATCAACTCTGTTTGCTTTGATTCCTAATTAAGTGAGGAAATTTTAGCAGCACCAACAAATAAATATATACATAAACAAATTCTCGGTTATGGTTAAAACAATTCAAGTTTTTGTATTGAATTTTTGGTTTAAAATTTATTTTTTCCTTTTCAGTAGGGTTTTTGCACATTATCTTCTGCGTGAGAATTGTTCGTAATAGATACGGATCTGAATACGCGACTGGAACGCGGCTGTTTGTCAAAAGCATACGATTTCGAACTCGCGTAAATGTACATTTGCTAAATGCGATAGCATGAACGCTCTTCGAAGATAAATGTTCGAAAGTGCTAAATGTTGCATTTTAAATGCAGCAAAAACGCTGCATTAGAAAAAAATGACTTTATAGGGGGTGTTGAGGGGGTCGTACACATTACAAACCTGAAAACCTGATGGCGAGGAAACTCATAGCTTACGAGTAATTTGTTGTTAAATTTGAAAATTTCATCTAACAGAATGTACGATAACAAACCATTTAAAATAAATACAAGTGTGCAGAACACACATTTCAACCAAATTAAGCTCCTTAAACGTTTATCTATTTTATATTTTATAAAATTTATTGTTCAACGAAGAGGAACCCGTTTATAAATTTGTTTATTTCCTTTTAGAGAGCTGAAATAGTATGTATGTATGTATGGACTGTTAAGTCCTCCGGACTAAATATAGCGTACCACCCTAATGTGCGGTACATAGACCGAATGAACATACACGAATATCTGGTAACTTTTCCAGTAGCGAAAATGGTCACTGGTGACATCGTCACTAATGACGATTTAGTGACATCGTCGCACTTGCTGTGAATCCTAAACGACATATAGCTGACAATGACACAGGTGACGATGTCATGCAGGTGTACTCCTATCAAAGACTTATAACAGACAATGTCTGCAGGGGTTACTTATAAAAATTCCATTGCAAGAGAAAGTCGCTTGAATGTCATTAGTTATTACTGCATGACCAAGTCATGCAGATGACATCAACGACGAAATTACCATTTATATGAGAAAGTCATGAACGACTTCCATACAAACGGAGCCCAAGGTCATTGAAGACGTAACTTTTCCGTACAAGACTCTTAAGTGACTGACATTCGCTCAGTGCTGTGAAAAATTGCAATCAAATTGGATTGCAATCGCATATTTTACGTAATATTGCAATTTGGTTTAATTGCAATTAACGTTGATTGCTTATATTTTGATTGCAAAAATTTAAATTTGCAATCATTTAGAAGAAATTGATTGCAATAAGTTTTTGATTGCAATAAATTTTTGATTGCAATCATTAATTGCATAAAAAATGCTAACTGCAATCTGTCTAAATGACATTTATTTTGATGAATAATTGGAAGTACGATGGTGAGGCACACAAGCCCTCAGTGGGTTAACGCAGCGCAAAGTGAACCCCCTCACGGCATTACACCTAGCAGTAGGTTGTTTTGATTGCCGACTTTAATGTTCCGCTAATCGAGAGCATATACAATGTGCATGCATAAAAATTCGATTTTCTGCATGACAAAGCTGCAACTAAACAGCACCTCCATCGTGTTTTTCAACCATCCCTAGTAGTATAACGTATCGGTGGCTGAGTGGAAGATCGACCTATCTCGGCAGCCAGTTCGAAAACGCCCTATCTCAGAAAATTGTTCAATAACGCTCTACTTCAGAATTTGATTTAAGAACGCCCTATCTCACGTCCGCCCGGGCAGAGATCGCTGTATCCGGGTAAGGCTAGTTGGCTCCGAAGGTCGCCTGGTATCCGGACCACTCCGTTCGCGACTGGGCTTGGTGAAGGGCCCCCAGCCTGGCTGATCCTCGGCTCAATTTCTTTATTAAAAAAGCATGAATAAATTATTGCATTTTTGAGATTGCAATTAAAATGTTTGATTGAATCAGTGATCTGATTGCAATCACAATCATTGCAATCAAATGTGCTTACAATTAAATTGATTGTAGTTTTTACAATCAGAAAAATGCAGTAAATTTTGATTGTAATCCTATTAGTAACACAATCATTGATTGCTACAAAAAAAATTGATTGCAAATTTTTACAGCTCTGCATTCGCTACGGGGTTTATATACACATATTCATATGCGCGTGTATCTATACCAGTGGTCGGCGCTTCATACCCAGTGTTGCCGCGCCGTCTCAAGAAAATGTATCACTGACCAAGCTAAAAATGTATCCAAATGTATCCAATTTTAATTTTTTACGTATACATCTCATAATTTGTAAGAAACCAAAAATTTTCACGAAAAAGGCATAATTTAACCCATCCTAAGGACTTGGAATACATGTATAAAATAAAACGGGAGACTTAAGTTTATGTTTTAATCTTTATTTATTCCAAACTTCGTTAGGCGGCACTATGTGCCTTTAGCTCGCGAGTGAGTTCAAGACTAACTTATCTTTAAGCTACCGCTTACAAACTAACCTAAGCCTGAGCCGGCCTACGTGACCAAAGATGCCTGGTCAGCAGAATGGAGATTGCGCGTGTTTCCCTCACCTGAAGTGTTTGGTTTGTTAGTTGCGCGTGTTTCGCTCAACTAAGGTGTTTAATTTCCTTAGCTAAGACGGCGGATGCGCGTGCAGCGCAATTGCATTTTTGGTTGCAATATGATGCGAGCGTTTTGCCGGTGGAATTGTGTGGGAACGGAATCGCATGATAATATGCTGATTGTGTGGAAATGGCTTTAACAAAGTGTGGTATGGAATGTCGTTAAGACTCCTGTGGTTTATGGATGATTATTTCGGAGCTTCTGCTCCTCTTGCATTTTAATATTGCAATTATGGCTATAATTATGGCCAATATCCCAAAGTGTGTAACCATAACGGATTTTACCAAAAGGTTTAGGGAACTTATTTTTTTTTATATTCCTAACATTTAGCTCCTTCATGAATTTAAGAGATAGAACCTCCTCAAACTCTGAGCGTGAATTCGAATGCTGGATTAGCGGAGGCAACGGTTTCAGGCTATGTGCTTCCAGAGCAGTAAAACTTAGGTTATTAATCTTTATGGTTTCGTTGAAATACCTTACAAGATATGACTGTTTTACGTGACTTGTTACATTTTTGTTGGTCAGATTTCCATTAAAATTATTTAACAAGATTAGCCCTGTTTTTATTTCATCCATATTATTGACATGGTCACTATTCGTCACAATGCAACTGAAGCTGGGTATAGTCCCAGAGGACTATCTAACCACAGTGTGGCCAACGGATGAGCTCAGAGCTATCCAAAATGCCATCCTCAGGGCGGTTAGGAGCAACACAGTTAGCGCTGTAAAGCCTATCTTCAAGGGTTGCACCTTCCACTCGTGATGGCTATCCATCAGTTGCAGAGAGGCTGCGACCGCGGGGTGGATACGGAACACTGTTCCAAAGCTGGCTCCATGGAAGGAGGCGAAGATGAAAGTGGTCGAGGAGGCAGAAACACCCCGCCGCATCATTCTTGTAGGACTCTTCCCGGAGCTGTACAGCTCTGCCAGTGAGGATGCGCTCATTCTGCTTCAGGCACAGAATGACGGCCTGAGAATTCCGGACTGGCGTATTCTGAATCGAGTCCGCAGGTTAAAAATGGCGCAAATCACCGTGGCAGTTGACCCGCAATCACCAGACACGCTAAAGCACCGCGGGAACGTGGTAAACTATGGCTTTCGCGTAGTAAAACTTAGGGAGAAAGCCAAACCGTCGATGCCCGTGGTAGATAAAGATGCCGCCGATACTGATTACCGTAACTCGGAGAAACAACCTTGCTGCTCTAAAGACGTCGTCGTAGCTCCCAGGCAGTTACCCACTGACACGAAAGTGCAGCAGAAGTCATCGGAGGTTTACACTGGTATAGACCCAACAGAGCTACACGTAATACATAAAGCTCCAACAACGCCTCCGAAAACAGCAACAACAACATGCCTGACCCCACAACAGGTGCTGGAAGAAGCCCAAAAGAACGTCGGACCCATCGCATCCCCAAACCCTTCAAAACGGCCACCACTACATGGCAGCTCCAAAGCGGTTATTTCCAGCCGCAAGGGCAAGGGAGATGCAAAGACGGCCGAAGAAGCGTCTTGCTGAAGGGCAACAGGGGGAAGAAGGTGGCTTCTCGCGGCCGAAAAGACCGCAAGTAATGGCATCTCACCCCAAAAACTTCACAAATCCGAGGCACATTAAATGCCTCCAAGTGAACCTTCACCACGCTAAAGCAGCATCAGATGTTTTGCATAAGAGGTTTACAAACGAAGGCTTAGGTGTAGCCTTCATCCAGGAGCCCTGGATATTAAGAGTTGGCGTCAAAGGCCTTAATATAAAGGACGGTAAGATTATCTTGCCGCCAGCTGTCGCCCAAGAGCGGCGATGCTATTAAGTAACAGACTAACGTTTCTCCCTCTTTCACAGTTCATTACGGCAGATCTCGTTGCGGTATGGGCAAATATTCCGACTCCTAGAGTGGTGCAAGACGCAGTACTTGCCTCCACGTACTTCAAAGGTGAAGAGGAGATAGCCCCGGCACCTGAAGCAAAGGCGCTTACTGATCACTGCCGGCGGAGTGGTATACCTTGGATCCTCTGCTGTGATGCAAATGCCCATAGCACTGTCTGGGGGAGCACCGACACCAACAAAATGGGTGAGTACCTCCTTGAGTTTATAAGTAGTTATAATATAAGTATTATAAACCATGGGAATGAACAACGCGTTTAGGAACGCTATTAGAGTGGAAGTCTTAGATCTTACTCTAAGTAGTCAGAACATGGCAGCGTCTGTCACAAACTGGCGCGTCTCAGGGGAAGTATCAATGTCTGACCATATGCACATAGAATTCGACATTGGCCACTTTCCTGAGCATGAACTAGTTTTTAGAAATCCCAGAAAAAACGAACTGGGAACTCTTTCGCTTTATCATTGAAGAAGGTGGAAACAGCCATGGTGGTGAAATTACGACTGCGCTCGAGCTTGAGACTGAAGCTGAACAGCCCCAGTCCTCTCCAGACTATACAGAGCGTCGCTCCTACTGTGTCACATTCCCAGTAGATGGACAGAGGCTAAGGTCGTATTTTTACCGAAGGCAGGTAAACCGGAGAAAATGCCTTCATCCTACAGACCAATTAGCCTCAGCTCCTTTCTCCTAAAAGGCATGGAGAAAATCTTGGATCAACATATCAGAGAAGTCAACCTAGCGGAACGACCACTGAATAAGAACCAATTTGCCTATCAACCAGGCAAGTCCACTGAGACTGCCATTCACAGCCTTACATCGAAAATCGAAAAGGCTCTGGAGTCTAAGAACATAGCCCTTTGTGCCTTCATTAGCATTTCAGGGGCTTTTGACAACACATCATACAGGGCAATAAGAGATGCCCTGATATGCAAGGAAGTGAGCCCCATCATAATAAATTGGGTGCTTTCTATGCTAAAAACAAGGAAGATCAGGATGCAGCTGGGAGGCACGGAGGAATCTATTACAGCCACAAGAGGTTGCCTCAAGGGGGTGTACTCTCTCCTCTTCTGTGGACTATGGTTGTAGACGAACTCCTCTTCCTACTGAACGACCATGGCTTTGAAACACAAGGCTATGCAGACGATCTGGTAATTTGTGTAACAGGGCTGCATAACGAAACGATCTCCAACCGCATGCAACAAGCCCCTCGCATTACGAAAAGATGGTGTGACACCAAAGGATTATCCATTAATCGTACTAAATCTATTCTGGTTCCGTTTACCCGGAGGAAAAAGTTATCCATGACAGAATTTACTCTGGGTGGCACTAGAATAGGGCTCTCAAATGAAGCAAAATACCTGGAGGTGTGGCTGGATAAGACACTCACCTGGAATTTACATTTGGATGCAACCGTAAACAAGCCAATGAGAGCCTTCTTCGCATGCACGCGACTTTACGGGAAGACATCGGGACTCTCCCCCAAAATGACTTACTGGTCATTCAACACAGTTGTGAAGCCGATAGTCACCTATGCATCCTTGGCATGGTGGACAAAAGCGACACAAAGAACGGCTAGCGCAAAACTTAGCAAACTGCGCCGAATGGTGTGCATTGGTATAACGGGGCTATGCGGACCTGTCCTGCTGATGCACTTAGTGCTCTTGTAGGCATACCGCCCTTCACAATTCTAATAGAGAGGGAGGCCAGTCTCTCGGCACTGAGAATCCTAAATACTTCCGAGTTAAAAACCGGAAACATGACAGGTCATATGAAGGTCCTTATGAAATTCACAAATGACCCCATAATGCATATGAGGGACTCAGTAGCTCCAATACTAGTAATTTGTAGGAATTTCAAGGTATCTATTGCGGACAGCATCCTGGAGCACAGGAAACCCCTACACCAGACCCGGAGCTGAAGTTGGGTACACTGACGGATCAAAACTTGAGGATGGAAAAACTGCAGCTGGTATATTTGGGCCGAACTTTAAAAGATCGGGCAGCTACCCAACCATTTTCCAAGCAGAGATTAATGCGATCGATATCTGTGACAGAGAATGACTCAGAAGAGGAACTTCCTCTAAAAACATCTGCATTATGTCGGACAGTCAGGCTGCCTTGCTAGCACTGAGGTCCCACATAATAACATCAAAACTAGTGTACGACTGCCTTAACACCCTAAACGGTCTTGGAAGCAAGAACACAGTATTACTGGGCTGAGTGCCGAGGCACGAGAGCCATGACGGCAATGAACAGGCGGACCGCCTAGCAAAACAAGGAGCTACCACACTATTCCATGGCCCGGAACCCTTTTACGGGCTCACCAAAGCCCACTTAAGGGAGGTCATAAACAAGTGGGTCGACAAAAAATGCGATAGGCACTGGAAGGAATGTCCGAGGCAAAGACAAGCTAAGCGGTTCATCTGTCCATCACAAGAAGCTTCAAAAAAGTTCATAAATCTAGGCTGGGAGGACCTTCGAGCTCTCACTGGGTACTTCACGGGACATTGCTCCCTGCGTTATCACCTCAGTAAAGAATCTTTCAGACACGAGCGTCTGTCGCTTTTGTGAGATGGACGACGAAACGCCAGAACACATCCTTTGTGAATGTGTTGCTCTCGCTAGACGCAGACTCGCTCACCTAGGTGGTACAACACTTAATCCATTCGAAATATGGAACAAAAAGCCCATCGAAGTGCTAGCCTATATCAAAAGCCTTCACGTATAAAGGGCCACGCACAATAGACCACCCTAGAGGACGCAGTGCTCAAGGCTCATAATAATAATAATCAACGAGGTTAGAAGTTCGTTGCTATTTTGCATCGTTTTTACTTACTTGCGTAATATTTTTAATTCTATCAAAAATGTTTCTATTGATTACACAGGTCAACAACGTTTTGTTCTAGGAAAGTTTAGGGTCATTTTCGAAGTAATTTTTTGCGTAGAATCCGAATCCGGGGTTTAAATTGCTCTATCACGTCAGGATTTTGAGATATCCTAACCTAAAAGTGCAAAAACGCTGTTTTTGCCCATTTTTGAGGTTATGTAGCTACGCAGATTTTGCTCTTCATAAAAAAGTAAACGTGGTATTTTAAAGTATAAGTCTTCCTCTTTTAAGTGCCGTTGAGTTTGCTTAAATATCTTAATTTTTCACTGAGATATCGCATTTTGAAGTCTCCATGTTTGTGAATGTAATCGACCGTATCACGTCTCATGTTATCTCAATGGATTTTCGAATATCGAAAAATTCACAAACATGGAAACTTAACAACCATAACCTCAACAACATAACCTCAAAAATGGGCAAAAACAGCATTTTTTGCACTTTTAGGTTAGGATATCTCAAAGTCCTGACGTGATAGAGCAATTTAAACCCCGGATTCGGATTCTACGGAAAAAATTACTTCGGAAATGACACTACACTTTTATAGAACATTCCGAACCCATTTTTTTGCAGACCTGTGTTATTAGTTGCTGGTTGTTGTTTTCAACAACTTCCTCGAATCCATTTTAATCGGAAGATGAAATTAAATGCGTATTACAATTCGAATAAAGCTACATCACAATTTTATAATTGGAATAATTTAGATAAATTTTCAAATAAAAAGTCAGTTTCACGCTAGTTCTTTTAAAGTAAATTTGTGCATAACATTTAGATATCTACTATTTGGTTGTTATACAGCATGCTTTCGATAAACATCGACTTCACATCATTGCGGTTGTTCTGGCTATTTCACACAATTAACAAGAAAATGATACCTTATTCTTTTGCATAACGATGCAATGAAAATAAAAATTACATAAACGGATGATGAAACTTGACAATATTTAATCAAAATGTAATTTTTCCAAAATATCGTAAAGAAAAATCTATACATTTTCACACTCGTTTTGCTATATCGTAAACTAAGTCGAAACTACTTAGTAGAAGTCTGAAATGCGACTATGTATAGAGGTAAATTTTTTTAGTTGGTACTTAAATTTAAGTTGCAACTTTGTTAGTTTCGACTTAGTTCCTGGACTATGAATACGCGCCATTGTTTTTATTTATTTATTTATTTTATATTGTTACCAAAGTCACTTAGAGCTTAACTGTTTGTTACTATTTTTTTCTCTCTATTTTTTGTTGTAAAGATTTAGGGGTTTAAAGATGATTGCTTTTATTTATTTAGTTTAATTTATATATTTTTTTCCTTTTTTTACCTTAGAGCTTAACTGTTTATAATTGTTTATAACTTTTTTTGTGTTGCTATTTTTTGCTTTCTATTTTTCGTTGTAAAGATGATGGGGGTAAAGATGATTGCTTTTATTTATTTATTTTATTTTATATATTTTTTTCTTTTTTTACCAAAGTCACTTAGAGCTTAACTGTTTATAATTGTTTATAACTTTTTTTTGTGTTACTATTTTTTGCTTTCTATTTTTTGTTGTAAAGATGATGGGGGTAAATAAACTGCTTTATTTATTAACTTTATATCTTTTTAAAGTCACTGTATGTCTTAACTGTTTATAACTTTTTGCTTTATATTTTTTGACGATTTTCCTTTAACTGCTAACTGTATATACCTTTTTGCTTTATATTTTTTGACGATTTTCCTTAACTGCTAACTGTTTATAACTTTTTGCTTTATATTTTTTTTATGATTTCTTCTAATTGTTCGCTATTGGTAGGCTGGACTATACGGTCCGTCCTTTTTGCGAGGATAAATAAATACACATGTAAAATGTTTAAAATTGCAAAAATTTTCAAACTACAAACACATACTATACTAATAATAAACATTAGCGGCTCACATTTACTCTATTTTAAACAATTTGTGTGTAATTTTGCTCTTCGCGACAAATTTGGTATGTAAAAGTAAACAAATAAACACATTTTTTTAGAGTGTATTTAAAGTCTTTTCAGTAAAATTCATACAAATTTCCTTAAATAAATAAAATTTAGTTTTTTTAACAGTGTATTTTAAACTACATTGAAATCTTCTTTCTTTTTAAATTAACAAATGCAAATATGTGATATGATATGAGATTACTACAGAAAGAGTATATATTTACTTTATATTAAGATCTTGCTTAAAGCATCCTTTTTAACTAATTAAAACAATTGCACTTATATCTCTTCATATGTTCACTGCTTCGTTCACAAAAAATAAAATGCTTTAATTTCACGCTTAAGTAGCGATTTTTAGTTAATTTAGAAAACGTAATGCTTTCTACCATCTTTAATGAAAATCGATTTTAGAACGAAAAAAAAACTTTATAGAAAATATAAAATTTTGGCCAATTTAAGAAAGCATCCACATTTATACTGATCGGAAAAAAATAAGTATTCCGCAAAAATTCGTCTAAAAATGTATCCAATGGGATCTATTTAGATCCAAACGGCATCCCTGTTCATACCACAATTGGGGAAGATCACCTCATACGTATTCTTACGCTCTATCGTTTAGTCGTTGGCTAGAGAAGGGGTTCCCAAACCTTATTCGCCGCGGCACCCATGTTGTGCTAAAAAAATTTCGCGGCACC
>NW_023458563.1:24919932-24959317 GCF_013731165.1 Rhagoletis pomonella
AACTGTGCATGTATGCATTACTTCGGGTTTTTCATATGCATTATTTCGGTTTTCAACCGAAACTGTGCATGTATGCATACCTTCGTCTTTCACATATGCATTATTTTGGTTTTCATCCGAAACTGTGCATGTATGTATTACTTCGTCTTTCACATATGCATTATTTCGGGTTTGAACCGAAATTGTGCATGCATGTATTATTTCGTTTTTTGTTATATGCGTGTTCATAAGGATTATTTCGTTTTTTTTTGTAATATGAATTATTTACTTCTACTTAGTATGGGTTTTAATACCTAAGCGCGGTCGAAAGCCGCCTACGCAGAGAGAAGTTCTACGCAAAAATACTTCCGGTCCCCTTTTCCGGCAACACAGAAAGGAGAATTCTATTTAGTAAAGGTTATAATCCCTAAGCGCGGCCGAAGGCCGCCAACGCAGACAGAAGTTCACAGAAAGGAGAATTCTACTTAGTAAGGGATATAATTCCTAAGCGGGGCCGTAGGCCGCGGACGCAGAGAGAAGTTCTGCCCAAAAATACTTCCGTCCCCTCTTTTCCGACAACACAGAAAGGAGAGTTCTACTTAGGGATATAATCCCTAAGCGCGGCCGAAGGCCGCCTACGCGGAAAGAAGTTCGTTTTCATGTATGCACTATTTCGAGTTTTGTCATTTGCATTATTTCGGGTTTGAGTCGAAACTGTGCATGTATGCACTACTTCGGTTTTTGTCATATGCATTGTTTCGGTTTTGAACCGAAACTGTGCATGTATGCATTACTTCGTTTTTCTCATATGCGTTATTTCGGTTTTCAAACGAAAGTGTGCATGTATGAATTATTTCGGTTTTTTTCTTATGCATTATTTCGGATTTCAAACGAAAGAGTGCATATGCATAATTTCGGTTTTTCTAATAGGCATTATTGCGGTTTCCAACCGAAACTCTGCATATATGCATTATTTCTGTTTTTTTCATATGCATTATTTCGGTTTTCAACCGAAACTGTGCATATATGCATTATTCCGGTTTTTTCGTATGCATTATTTCGGTTTTTTTTCATATGCATTATTTCGTATGCACAGTTTCCATATGCACAATTTCTGGGTGCCGTTGAAAATTTTTTCACTTCTCGTAATTTCCTACTGGGTTGTTCATGCAGAGTAGTTCTCTTGTTCACAGTCACAGTTTAACTTTTGCCGACCACTGATCTATACACATTAAAGTTATATTCACTAATCCGCATATGCGTACAATTTACCGGCCGTTCAATAAGTGCTTATATAATAAATTATATCGCTACCTAAAGGTGAAAAGGTGCCAAGTCCATTTTTTTCAAAGTTTAGTTTTTGATGCAGAATGACAGGTAATACGAAACTGCATTGGTTTTTCGTCTCTCGTGAAAAATTTCTAAAAATGGACTTGGCACCTTGGATGTCCGTATTGCATATTGGCAATAAGAAGGTATACATTTGTACTTAGGAATCAGATATATTTACATGTTTTTGGTCGCCATTATACGAACACACCGGTGAAATATTTGTGTAAAAAAGGTTGCTAAAATATTTGGAGATACGTACCTATTTTCTATTTTTCGCAAATAACTATTACTCATTGTCCCGAAACATTCCAAAATGCAATCAAGCCTACCAACCTACCAAATGGCAAAAAGCGTACCAGTTTTGGTAGGAAAAGTCCATGTTTGGCAACACTGATCTCTAGCCACACCAACTTTCCGCGAATATTTGACGCAGCATTTACATTCACTTATGAACGAGAATGATAGCAGTGAACGTTCGATAAGGCATCGATGCCACTTGTATCTACATACATATATGAACGTACGCTGTTTGGTCTACCAATATATACGCCCGCTAACTCAATTTACACAGCCGAACGAGAGCACAAAGCGTGTTGCCCGAGCACGAGCAACTCGGTGCCCCTGCGTTTATACACGGAAACTTTTGTCGACGCGATTTTTCACATTCCCTTTTGGTGTTGCTCGTTTCATTTACACACGGCGATTTTTGTTGCCGCAACTCGACGTTTGTAGGAGAGAGCGTGACGAGGAAAGGAGAGGGGCACCGAGTTGCTCGTGCTCGGGCAACACGCTTTGTGCTCTCGTTCGTGATTTGAAGAGAAACTGAGCGAAGCGTCATTGCTCGATGGGTCAAACGGATCTACATAGTTTGAATTTAACATAGTCACTTCCCTGAGGAATTCCAACAAGACAATTTTGTGTTGTATTTTCACAGCTTATTGCAAATAAATTTGTAAGACCTATTATATACTCAACACTAAAATCAAGTTTTTTTTTTCTTTTATTCCTTTACGTCTGAGCGCTCCACTCTATGAGATGTGCTGGCGTAAATATTGGTCCTTCGAGCCGAAACGTGTGAGTAACGTTTGCCAGAATACGTTTCAAAATATGTTGCCAGATGTTAAAAGCGTAAGAATGTTATAAACGCGAATATGATAAGTGCTATTTTATTATTTTTTTTTTTCTCAACATCGATGTTTTTGCAAATTGCAAAACTACATATATTTAGCGCGTAAAAAGGTAAAATTAGGCAATTATTCATAAGTCAGCAAAAATCTTAATAATATTTAAAATACTTTAAAAACGCAACTAATCTATGTGCATGATTCAATAATTATAATTTAATTTTTGCTCACTAGTAACATTCGAGTTTTGACACTCACTTACAAAAGGTTGCACCATAGAGTAAGTAATAACATATATACTTCGTTTATGCGACAGAATTCATGAATTTTTCATTTCATGAATTCAAAAATGGTCCCGTTTATACATAGTTCGCGAATTCATGAAATAAAGTGCTTTGAAATGTGGCTACGCGCTGGCGAGAAACTAAACAGTAGGGTTGTGATTTTTTTGGCCTCCTTTTGAATTTGCAAAAGCCGTTACCAATGAACCATATTTTATTTAAATTAGTTTTAATACATTTTCAGTTTATTCTATTTGAGTTTATTTTATATTTGAACAATTCCACATAACTTTTGACGTATTTAAAATCCTAGTTATGCGTCATGGTTATTAATCTAAAAACATCATAACCCTAGTAAACAGCTGTTTGTGAAACGTGGCGTTGCCGGACTTGCACTTCACGATTTCATGAAATGATGCCGAATTCATGGTTAACTTTCGTGTATAATTGAATTTATGAAATGGTGTTTATGCAGCCAATTTCAAAACAAATTCATGAAATGAATTCGTGAATTAACTTACGCATAAACGTAGTAAGAGTCACAATCACTCAAATTTTTTGAATCACCGAACAGGAGCGGTCGGTCGGGTAAAGGTGCGAAGAACTAAATCGTCACCAAATCACTCACGCAACGATTTCGACTTCGTACATCGAAGCAGTGTTGCCAAACATGGGCTTTTCCTACCAAAACTGGTAGGTTTTTTTTCCATTTGGTAGGTTGGTAGGCTTGATTGGATTTTGGTAGGTTCCGGGACAATGAGTAATAGTTATTTGCAAAAAATAGAAAATATGTACGTATCTCCAAATATTTTAGCAACCTTTTTTTACACAAATATTTCAACGGGGCGTTCGTATAATGGCGGCCGCAAACATGTAAATATACCTGATTCCTAAGTACAAACGTATACCTTATTACTGCCAATATGCGATACGGACATGCATATATCGTGACCTAAGGATGAAAAGGTGCCAAGTCCATTTTTAGAAATTTTTCAGGAGAGACGAAAAATCGATGTAGTTTCGTATTACCTGTCATTCTGCATCAAAAACTAAACTTTGAAAAAAAATGGACTTGGCACCTTTTCACCTTTAGGTCGCGATATAATTTATGGCGTACTTGGACCAAGATTCCAGAAAAGTCTGCCAATGGGCTTGTACTCAACCATATTTCAAGCGGAAGTCTTCCCAATCGAAGGCTGTGTTCGCGAATGTCATCGTAGAAGGCAAATTAGGCCAGAATAAATATTATGTCGAACATTCAGGCAGCGTTAATGGCCTTAGAGTCTTTTAAAACGGCATCAAGGCTTGTAAACTCTTGAACCAGCTGCGAGCCCACAATAGCGTCCCGCATGAAGGGTTTGAAGGCAACGAAAGGGCTGACTGTCTCGCAAAGCGTGAAGCTCAAATGCGATTGCATGGTCCCTAGCCTTTCTGTGGTACATCTAAAGGATACACTGCAGACCTACTTAGGAGCTAGCTGGGAATAATCTCAAATTGCTGCCCACTGGCTTAAATCAAAGGGAATAAGACAATCAAAGATATGCATAACTCTTTCCAGAAGGAACTCCAAAAGACACCTTGAACTTAGAACTCTTGCTGGCAACCTGACAGCACACTGCAAGTTAACGTACGGTTTTAATTAAATTGGTCTTTCTGTAGAGACGGACTGTAGGGTTTGTCCGCTGGTGAAATAAACCCCAGAATATATTGTATGTGCCTGTCCACGAAGCATGAATCGTAGATTGATACACCTTGGAGAACGATTGCCTTCTCCATCTAAAATTTGGAACATGGCCTCATCCAAAGTGCTAAGCTTTTTAAATAGCCTAAGGTTGGAGTGATTACAATTTTGATTTAGCACAATATATCTTCTTAGGTCGCAGCGCGGGTATCTTCGACGTAATAATAATAATATCCTCACTAGACACGAATAAAGAGGGAAAAACTCATTGGGGAGTTCTGGGGCATACTGTTGCACTCGAAAATATAGTTGACCGCGGACAAGTTTATGGGTCTTTCTTCACTGTCAAAGAGGTTAACGCGGCTTTATTTGCCGTCACCTATGTTAAGAGTCTTTTTTCAACGAAATTTTTTTACGCCTCTTTTTTCGCTATCAACTTTTGAGCTCGCGTCTTTATTCGTATCTAGTTACGATATGTATGCATGTATAAAGAAACATATGTACATATGGATAAGTCTGTACAGTAAAATGAATCGTTATACGCAGGTAATTTGTTTTTATTAATCTAGTTGTGTTTTAGTTTTACTAGTTTATGTTAACTATGTTTTTTAAAAAATTTGACATCGAAAACAAATATTAAAACTCAAAAAAATATTTGGTAGGTTATGGTAGGAAATTTTGGTAAGAAAAAAATTTGTCTGTGGCAACGCTGCATCGAAGGCAAAAAAGAGACATACAAAATTGAGTGGTGCCTATTTGAAAAAACAAAACAAAAACGCGAGGCAAAGACCGTTTGTCTTTGTTTTGCGCATTTCAATGCTTTGGCAAAAATATATTTACCAATTTTATAAATCAATTAATTAGTTTCTAATCTATGTACTCATGTCTAAACATTTATGTACATATGTATCTATGTAGGTATGTCAGATATGTACATACATACATACATATGTACATAAGCTTGATGGCGTGGAAGGGTGAGAAAGGAGAAATAGCGGAGGGACGAAAAAAAAAGAAGGCAATCGGTCAGCGCAGAATGTTTTTGTGAATTTTTCGCATGTCGGTCGTTTGTTCTGATCTCGGTGCAAGCGTACTTATTATGTTAGCTCGATTTGCATGCACTTGTAAGAAATACAAATTTGATGTGAAGAAATTAATTTTACAAATGATTAATTTGATAGTTTTATAAATCTTCAGAGTAGTAGGTATCTATTAGTTCTTCAATCTCGCATTGTTTTTAACAAAAAAAGTTACGTAGATACCATGATTCAATAATGAAAGGTTTCGTCAGTAGCTTTTTTCTAAAATTTGACACTCCCCCCCCCACAGGGATAGTTTTTGGAAGCAGGAGAAAAAGGGGAAGAATTCAATCACACTTCCTAAAATGGTAGCTAAATTCCACAAAAAGGTGGTAATAATAGTGATTTAAATATTTAATTTAAACAAGCTTATTTACATCGAATATATCCCGTGATTGTTATTAAAAATAAATATTTATGTATATGTACATATACACCAAAGTTGCGTACGTCAGACGGCGCATAACTCGAAAATGGGTGGTCCACTTTGAGCAATTTTTTTTTGGTGTGTTTGTTTGCCTTGTAAATTTTTAGCGGTACCATTTACAGTTGATGGATATGAAGAAGCTATATGCTTGTGGAAAAATTATGGAATGTTGATAAAAAAAATGACAAATAAAAACATTTGGAGCTTACCTTTTCTTCACGGTTTTGGCTCGATTGCTTCGAATATGGTAATTCGAACTCTTTGATGTTGCACTTTTAGTGTTATTATATAATATTATATTAAACACTGGCACAGGAAGAACAAAAAGGGCACGCAGCTACTGAACGACTGACACAGGGAATGTGATCTACACTCTAAAAAGTGCATGTAAAACTACTACTGAAAAGTGTTTATTTTTCAACCAGAATCTGTTCAAGTATACGCACAAGATGTTCAAGATTTGGTTTTGAACATGAGTTGTTTAAAATATACACATGAAATGTTTAAAATTACAAACATTTTGAAAGTAAAAATATATTTTTTACAATTAATAAATACTAAGTGCCAGGGGCGCACGCAGGAATATATTTTTTGGGGGAAAGGGTTTATACTTCTAAATATATGTCATCAGCAAATACTGAAAATTCGCTCTTTAAAATACATTTATGAAAGTTTTATTTCCAGTATGAAATAAATAAATAAACTTTTTAAGTATCATCAATTGCATTTTATTTACATAAAATTTACAAAGAACTCAGACTATTTAAAACCGGCTTCAAAAAAGGGGAGGTTATCAATTCTTCGGAGTATTTTTACTTCTTTAAATTATTCCACCGCATAACTTTGCACCGCGTGAACCGATTCCAATAATTATTTTTTTTTACGGGAAAGATGGTACCTTAAGGGTCATCTCGTAATTTGGTTTAGATCCGATCATTAAATCATGAAAAAATTAACGGTTAAGGATGCACTCAACTTTCAAAAGTAATACAAAATTTTACAAAAGAATCCTAATATAAATAAATTAAATAACTTCACTAAATTTTTACACTTTTTTATTCATTTTCGTCGATTTCTGGTTTCTCATTTTTTAATACTTCGAATAACGAAAATTTAACTGAACTTGTATTTTTATCATGTAGCTCATTTTGGTGGAACGAATTCGAAGTTAGCAAATTAAATCTTCGAATGCTTATTAAGTACATATCAGTGGTAAATATTTTTAGCCTGTAAAGTGTAAAAACCAACAGTAAGTGAGTATGCATTGCATATTTTTAGGACAATGCTTTCATTCGCAGTTAAACTTTAAAGAGCTCTCAAGAAAAAAAGAAAAATTCTTACAAAATGACGCACAAGAAATGGAAAAGAAAATTTTTTCTATCAAAATTTCTTATATCATAATAAATTTACCCCCAAAACCCATCCCTTGTGTGCGCTACGTGACAAATTTGATATGTAAAAGTAAACAGACAGTGTTTAATTTTGCACACACTAGGAGAGAAAACTGGTTACCTCTCTTTATATGCGTAAATTTAAACGACAATTTTTTAGAGGAAATTTTAAACATTTTATGTGTAAACTGTGAAAATGTGAACAATAAATGTTTAAAACTCAAAAAAACAAATTTGAAATTAGTTCTACGCCACACATATGATAAGTAAAAGTAAGCAAGCAATGTTTAAATTTGCATTCATTAAGAGAGGAAACTGGTTACCTATCTTAATATGCGCAAATTTAAACAAAAATTTTTTAGAGTGTACATCGTCAAATGTGAAGTGCCGAGCTGTCGTGTGTTACGATCAGGGATGCCGTTTGGATCTAAATAGATCCAATTGGATACATTTTTAGACGAATTTTTTGCGGGATACTTATTTTTTCCGGTCAGTATAAATGTGGATACTTTTTTAAATAGGCCAAAATTTATATTTCCTATAAAGTTTTTTTTTCGTTCAAAAATCGATTTTCATTAAAGATGGTAGAAAGCATTACGTTTTGTAAACGTATAAAGAATCGCTACTTAAGCGTGAAATTAAAGCATTTTATTTTTTGTGAACGAAGCAATGAACATATGAAGAGATCTCACCAAAATAGGTATAAGCGCAATTGCTTTAATTAGCATAAAAGGATGCTTTAAGCAAGATCTTAATATACATATCGTCGTTTAAAGTACAAAACCGCGTATGTGACGTTGCATAAATAATTTTCTAGAGAGCAAAAATACTTATATTTCAAAATGGTTCTCTTTTTTATAAAGCAATCGCATTTCTGGCTAGTATATTTCAGGACGAATGGATAAGGATTGAGCTAAGAGCTTGTGTGAGCAAATCAAATTTTTGATATCAAATGCCAGTTACGCGGTTTTGCAGAATGACGATACGCGGTTTTGTACTTTAAACGACGACATATGTAAAGTAAATTATACTCTTTCTGTAGTAATCTCTTTCATATCACATATTTTCATTTGTTAATTTAAAAAGAATGAAGATTTCAATGTAGTTTAAAAAACTAAATTTGATTTATTTAAGGAAACTTTTATGAATTTTACTGAAAATACTTTAAATACACTCTAAAAAAATTTTGTTTATTTGCGCATATTGAGAGAGGTAACCAGTTTCCTCTTTTAATGTATGCAAATTTGCACGCCATGTAATAAAATTAATCATTGCCTGTTTACTTTTACACATAAAATGTTTAAAATAAAGTAATGTTTATTATTAGTAGGAAATGTATTTGTAGTTTCAAAATTTTTTGAAATTTTAAACATTCTACATATGTGTATTTATGTGTATATTTTAAAGGTCTCAAGTTCAAAATCAAATACTGAACATCCTATACGTATATTTATACAGATTCTTGTTGAAAAATAGATACTTTTCAGTAGTAGTTTTACATCCTCTTTTTAGAGTGTACTTGCTATTTATTATATTTACTTTGCAAAATACTTATGCACAAAAAAATGTACTTTATAAATTGAAATTACAAATGTTTGATTTTATTCACATGTATTCCAAGTCCTTAGCATGGGTTAAATTATGTCTTTTTTATGAAAATGTTTGGTTTTCTTACAAGTTATGAGATGTATATGAAAAAAAAAAAATTGGATACATTTGGATACATTTTTGGCTTGGTCAGGGATACATTTTCTTGAGACGGCGCGGTAACACTGGTTACGATTGGCCCTATGATGTGGTTTGCCAATATTATACTGCGTTAAAGTCTCATTCGGAAGTGTAGGTCAATACCTAAATACCTTTGTTGATTCATTTACCAGAACCATTGCGCGCTTTACCTTACAGCGACTGACAGAATCAATAGGTATCCAAGAGTGTCGACAAATACAACTACATGCTCGGTATATAAGAAAATTTCGTCTCTTTTTAGGCTACATTGAATTTCTGTAGCCCAACGAATCTCACGCATTTTGACTTGTTGTCGCCAGCGAATGCAGAACAAACATTTCTTCAAATTTAAAAAGTAAAAAATTCACAAAAAATAATTTAAAAATGCTCCTTAATCTTGCAAAGAAATTTGGAAAAGAAATATCACTGTTTTTGTTTTTAGGAGTAGGGTGGAAGTATCATTGATAAAATTAGAGTGAGAGAAAGTTTTTCTTACAAAACCTTTCATTATTGAATCATGGGTAGATACTATATTTTGTATCCCAAAAATGTAATATTCGTTAGCCTACTGAGATTTAATATTCACAATTAATGTTTATGATAACACCTCAGCGTTTCCCAGCTATCACCACATGGAGGTGAAGTTAGGACTTGACAGCATTTTATTAAAATCATTTTTTATAAATCTTTCAATTTACCACCGAGAAGCTAATCAAAATTGAAGTCTGTCAGTTTATACAGGTAAAAGTTTTATAATAAAGTACAAAGGAAAACCGTAAAATGCGTGGAGCTTATATTACATTTACATTGAGCCCAAATGCGTCATTTGGGCGAGAAACCTCAAATGCGAGGCCAAATCACGCATTTCTCCATACAAATTCACATTTCCAGAATGATGCATTTCAACGCATTTACACAAAATCACGAAACAAAAGCTTTCCAATTGCCATACTATTTTATTGAACTCATTCGGAAACAAAAGTTCCACAAAAGCTAAAAATTGTTTATTTATACATAACCTTTACACATCCTTAGTTTGATCAAAGGATAATTGCCTTTTTGTGTCCAAAATGTGTTAACAATATGATAAATGTAGTATTTGTTTACATTCAATTTGTTTTTGCCTTCCCTCTTCAATTGATGAGAAGTCAAAGCAAATGCGGATCAAGCAGTGTAAACACCTTCAAATCACTGATTTCAAAGCACGCATTTGGGGCCAATGAAAATGTAATATAAGAAAAGTAAGTCCAACGGTATAGCAATCGATTCTGTTAAAACATTAACCCTTACAAAATATTTTGAATTCCAATAAAAATAGTGTGACTAGAAACTAAAATATTTTGGGCCCAACATTATTTGTTTCTAGACGAAAGTCTGTCATACCTTAAAAAACTAGACATTATTTGTTTCTAGAAGGTTATTTTGAAGTATTAACAGTTAGAGCCAATACAAAATTTTCAATTTTAACTTAAAAAATTTAAAAATAATGGAAGTCATTAAGGCAATCAGAGCTTATTCCACGTTAGCTTGACACGAAAGTCTGTTATACCTTAAGAAGCTAGGCTTTATATCATTTGAATAATCAAAATGAGATCGTTTAGAAATAATGTTAAATGAAAGCAAGTCAGAATTTGTTCTTAATACTTGGCATCTATTCATCTAATGATGACCAAAAAAACTTCAGATGTCACTTAATATTGGCAAAACGTCTCATAATTATATGTGACCTTGATTCTATTAAGAGAAAAAGGTATTCTGCATGTAAGCACTTTATCCTTTTGATCAAATTTTGCAAAATAGTCTCTTGAAATTAAGTAACTATCCCTAATGAATTAGTGAACATCTCACGTTATTGCAGAAGCAATTACAGCTCTCCATTCAAAATCGAGAAATATTGAATCCAAGCAATTCTATGACAGAAAAATTCTCCATACAAATTTCCACAAGACAGCTCAAAGTGGCTTGAAATACGTTCAAGGAACTGCTTTAGCCACTGCAAACTCTTTTAAAAATTAACAATTACATACATATGCACCGCTGAATGGTATTTCTTTATGCAAACATTTTTTGTATAAAATATTCGCATTCATATTTGGGTACTGTGTCAATAATGGATAAATGTTTTTGTCGAACAGTCATAAAAATCTCTTAACTGAAGAATGGCACTGAAGGTAAGTAAAGTAAAATTTTTTCATGGACATTTTAACTTAGCAAAATCGACTTGAGGACAAGTCCTCACATTTCCATATTATATTATAATCTTTCCGCTGCTGAAATCAATCGCATATTGCTTTTGGAAGTCTGCAAGCTGTTCAAGAAAACGTCAGTGAATATACCAAATATACTGGAAAAGATATTAAAGTATTTCAACGATATGCCGCTAGCAGAGCTGTGTAAGTGTGAAATCATTTTCAATTTAATATCAACAATTTTTTTCTTTTCAGTTTTCATTACTTATTCCTCGCTTATGATTGAGGTTTATAATTTTTAAATTTTCCATTCACTCAAAGCAGTTATGAATTCACACATCAACATATTCATCAGTGTTTGAAAAACTGTCAGCATAGCAGCAACAGCACTAAAAAAACCTGCTGTTGCTGTGCTGCGAAATCAATTCTTTCCTCTTGAAACTTTTGTGACTTTGCTTTGCTGCGCACATACCCAAAGCTAAAGCGCAGCACAACTGAAATGTGGGTTTGATTTTGCTGTTATGCTGCTTTGGCTGCGAAATTTCAAACAATTCAGCCACAGCGCAGTCCCTATTCGCTTTTTATGTGCTGTCGCTTTAACTGCCGAAGCTATGTACGAACAGCACAGCACAGCACAGCTTTATATTTGTTTATTGAAGTGAAACTTCTTTAGCGGCGGTTGGTTGGTTGGGAGTAAATTGGCAAATTCAAAGGAAATTGCACACGGAAATGGTGCAACGGAAATGATGCAACGTAAATGGTGCAACGGAATTGGTGCAACGGAAATGATTGGGGCTGAAGCAAGTGCTTCTTGTGTGTATGCATATGGTATTAATTTAACAAAAAAATTGCTAATAAAAGGTTAAAGAATAACACTTAGAAAAAGACCAATACAAGAATGAAAGTAAAGGCGACTACGTACATAGATAAAGAAAAAGATAAAGGCAATGGTCAAAATAAAAACAAAAACAAAGATGCGTAAAGATAAAGGCAAAAAGAAGACCAAGGTAAATTTAAACACTTTACTTATATATATAAGGGCAGAGGTGAAGGGGAATATGTAGATGAAGAAAATGACAAACATAAAAGAAAAGACAAAGAGGAGGATGGGGATACCGATAAAAGTAAAGATGAAGATAGGAGGAGAAAGATTAAAATAAATGTAATCAAAGAGGAAAGGATATAGACAGAGACACAGAGACTCAATCTGGGAACTATTTTGGGATTTTAGAGATTTTCGGGATTCTCGGGACTTATCGATAAAATAATCGTTATTTTTATCGGTTGTTTGTCGAAATTTGTATCGATATTTTTGTAAATTTTTCTATCGATATTTTCGGAACATATCGACATAATAATCGATGTTTTTATCGATTTTGTTATCGATATTTTTATAGATTTGGTTATCGATTTTGTTACCGATATTTATCGATTTTGTTATTGATATTTACCAATTTTGTTATTGATATTTATTGATTTTGTTATCGATATTTATCGATTTTGTAATCGGTATTTTTCGATTTTGTTATTGATATTTATCGTTTTTTGTTATCGATGTTTATCGATTTTTTTATTGATATTTTTATTGATGTTTATCGATTTTGTTATCGATTTTGCTATGGATATTTTTATCGATTTTGTTATGGATATTTTTATCGATATATTTCTCGAATTGTTATGGATATTTTTATGGATATTTTTATCGAGTTTCGAATAGATTTTGCTACCAATATTATTATTGATTTTGCTACCGAAATTTTAATCAAATGTTTCATCGATTTTGTTATCGATATTTTTATCGGTTTTGTTATCGATATTGTATTGGATGTTACTATCGATTTTGTTATCGATAAAAATGAAGATAGGGGAAAACAGAATAACACAAATGTAATTAGAACGAACAGGGGTAGAGGTAGGGATCTATTTAGATAGAAAAAAGAAAAAAATATAATCTTCAGCAAAAGCAGATGTATGTATGTATGTATATTGGTTATGACACAAAATAGATATGTAACGTAAGTTTCACTTCTCCAGTGTGGCCCAGGCGCACTTACTTTATTTATTTATTTATTTATAAGTCATATGAAACACTAATTTCTTACTGACTACAGAAAGGAATTGCTTAGGAACTAGTTAAAATAAATATACAGTAGGCTCCGGACAGCTCCAGGCGACAAAGACGGGTTCAAGTTAGGAATATTATTTAATTCAGACAGAGTTCTTAGCATGGCAGCAAATTTAAGGTAATCAAATTAAGGAAACTCAGTACAAAATAAAACAGCAAAGGGGCGTGTCGGTGATACCGCGCAGGAATAAAGAAGTTTAATTTCTCCACTAGGGCAGGGCAGTCAGCAGTACAATTTAGCAGATTCACTACAAAGCTGCAAGAGAGAAAGGCAGATCTGGATTGTGGTGAGTTTTCAGGGATAAGTAAAGTTTAAAGAACGGAGTGCGAACTAAATAAATATTTTTTGGATTCGCTCTATACGGTTAATATGAGTAACGTAATACGGTATCCAAATGAAGGCTGCGTAATAAATTCTAGATCTTACTAATGTCGAATTAATCGAAGTTTGGAGTCAAAAAAATACACCCAGATCTTTGAAGTCTGTAAAGCGATCAAGGGTTGACCCAGAAATTGTATAACTAGTTATGGAAGAAAATGCACAAGACCGTTTGCAAAGAAAATTAAAAAAATCAACGGCAGTTTTTATAAATTTCGCTTGCTATATGAAAAAAAACCGTCAGCAAAAAACTATAAACAAGTAATTTTTAAGCAAAAAACAAATCTGACTTTAAGTCTCATATACAAATTTAAGAGTACCGTTATTTTCTTCACGAAATTGCGTTCGTGCTGTGAAGGTCTTCACAGCAAAGCAACAGTCGAATTTCTTCGTACTGCTGTCGCTTTACTGTCGCGCGGCTACTATCTTGGCAGCAAATCGACAGTACAGTTTAATTTTTGAAGTGAAACTTCTTTAGCGGCGGTTGGTTGGTTGGGAGTAAATTGGCAAATTCAGCGGAAATTGCACACGGATCTGGTTGGGACGGAAATGATGCAACGGAAGTGATGCAACGGAAATGGTGCAACGGAAATGATTGGGGCTGAAACAAGTACTTCTTGTGAATGTGCAACGGAAATGATGCAACAGAAATGATGCAACGGAAATGGTGCGACGGAATTGGTTGTGGCTGAAACAAGTGCTTCTTATGTGTATGCATATGGTATCTATAAATTTAACAAAAATCTGCTAACAAAAGGTTAAAGAATAACACTTAGAAAAAGACCAATACAAAAATGAAAGTAAAGGTGACTACGTATATAAATGAAGAAAAGGATAAAGGCAAAGGTAAAAATAACAACAAAAACAAAGATGCGTAAAGATAAAGGCAAAAATGAAGACCAAGGTAAATCTAAACAATTTACTTATACATATATATAAGAACAAATGTGAAGGGGAATATGTAGCTGAAAAAAATGATGAACATAAAAGTAAAGACAAAGAGGAGGATGAGGATACCGATAAAAGCAAAGATGAAGATAGGGGAAGAAATATTAAAATAGAGGTAATTAAAGAGGAGAGGATATAGAGAGACACAGAGAGACTCAATCTGGGAACTATTTTTGGATTTTAGAGATTTTCGGGATTCTCGAGACCTACCGATAAAATAATCGATATTTTTATCGGTTTTGTTATCGATTTTGTTATCGATATTTATCGATTTGCTATAGATATTTATCGACTTTGTTAGCGATATTTATCAATTTTGTTATCGATTTTAATATCGATATTTATCCGATTTTGTTATCGATTTTGTTATCGATATTTATCGATTTTGTTATCGGTATTTATCGATTTTGTAATGATATTTATCGATTTTTTTTATCAATATTTATCGATTTTGTTATCGATATTTATCGATTTTGTTATCGATATTTATCGATTTTGTTATCGATATTTATCGAATTTGTTATCGATAGTTATCGATTTTGTTATCGGTATAAATCGATTTTGTTATCGATATTTATCGATTTTGTTATCGATATTTATCGATTTTGCTATCGATATTTTTATCGATTTTCTAATCGATTTAGCTGTGGTATTATCGATGTTGCTATTAAAATTTTTATGGAATTTGTCATCGATTTTGGTATCGGTATTTTGATGGACGTTATAATCGATTTTGTTATCGATAGAGTATAATGATAAAAAATGAAGATAATGGAAAAACAGAATAACATGAGAATGTTATTAAAACGAACAGTGGTAGAGGTAGGGATCTACATTGATAGAAAAAAAGCGAAAAAATATAACCTTAAGCAAAAGCAGATGTGTGTATGTATATAGCATTTTCAGTTTAAATGAAACTTTTTTCAAATTAAATGAAACCATTTTCAAACAAAGCGAAACCGTTTTCAAATTAAATGAAACCTTTTTCAGGTCAAGCGAAACCGTTTTCAAATTAAATGAAACTTTTTTCAGATAAAGCGAAACCTTTTTCAAATTAAATGGAACCTTCTCAGATTCAATGAAACGTTATTCAAATTAAAAAAAACTTCCTTTTAAGAATGTTTCATTTAATTTGAAAACAGTTTCATTTAATTTGAATAAAGTTTCATTGAATCTGAAAAAGGTTTCATTTAATTAGAAAAAGGTTTCGATTTATCTGAAAAAGGTTTCATCTAACATGAAAAGGGTTTCGCTTAAGCTGAAAAAGGTTTCATTTAACTTGAAAAAGGTTTCACGTAATTTGAAAATGGTTTCATTTAAACTGAAAATGCTATAGATAGATAAGTAACGTAAGTTTCACTTCTACAGTGTGGCCTAGGCGCACTTACTTTTTTTGTTTTTACTGTCGCTTTGCTGTTGGCTTTTAAAATTCTCACAACCACAGCAAAGTCGAAGCAAATGAAGAAGAAAAATGAAAGCAATTTCAAACGCTGATATTCATAGCAAGATTGAAAACACCAATGCCAAATCAAAAAAAGGTTTAACACTGAATGAGTATTGAAAAGGCTGCAATCTTTTATGTGTGTGCATTCTTTAATTCAGTACCAATCATTAGTTCAAAGACACCCTGGTAAACAACTTTTTCATAAAAAGGCAGATTTTTGACAATTGCGCAATTGTAAAAGCTCGAAGCGGTGTTACCCAATTTAAGTTCTTTGGTAGAGGAGATTTTATATCATAAATTTGGGATTATATATAAAACAGTTGTATTAACATTTACCGTTTAAAAATAGTTAATATTTTATATTAAATATGTTTAAATTTTACATTAAATTCGATAAAAACTTCGCAAAAACTTTACGTTTAGGTTAATAAAATTTTAGTGAACTTATTTTAAAAATATTTAGTGTCTTTATGCCATCTGATTATCTCACTATGTAACTAGCCAGGACTATTGACAGTTTTCTATATCGGGTGCGATTGTTTCTGATATAATTCGAACACTGAAATTACAAATTTTGATGTGTAATTTAATGCATATTTAGGGGTTTCACAATTCGTGTTAGACGTCGTAATGTCTTAAAGGCTTAAATTTGTTCAATATAAAATAAAGGTTAAACGCGATTTGAAAGATTCGTTGGGTATAATAAGAGCCAATAATATATTTCCTATTAGCTTAAAAACATTTTGGTTATGTTAGTAATCATCACTACAATTTGAAATTACATAAACCCAGTCACAGCCTTTTTTTTGTATTTGTATTGTATTTGTACATAAAATAAATAAAAGCTGTTTTGATTAATATTACATAAACTGATTTAACCAATTTAGTTCCTAAAATGTCTGTTTGCAACACATAACAATAAAATGAAGGAAATCGATTCAGACATGCCTGTTTAACTGGCCGCGCGTGCACAAAACAAGCACATGTTATTTAACGGGCTATTCAAGTATTATGTAACCACCAGTGGGAAGAAGGGGCCTTGGTTTGCTTATTTTTAATGACAACGGACAAACATTTCTTCAAATAAGTAAAACATTAATAACACATGCACAAATTTTGCCTGCAATTTCGATCACAATTGAACACTGCACTTCACTCTCGTTTCGAATTTTTGATAGCGTTTTTTAAGCTATTTAGTGGGTAAACACTTCTTGGAGGCGCTTGGTATTGTAAAAAAATATGCGCAATTCGATCCCTAACTACATTTTTTTGTAAAGAACGCCCGTTTGCTTTAAATTTGTAAAAATACAATTATTTTTTTATTTTGTTTACATCTGTCATTTGATACAAATGAAGAAAAGTCCAAGAGTTGCCAAGTATAAATATCTTTACATCTATTTATTAAAATAATAATCTACAATAATAATTTATTTAATTAATACTGTATTAAAACACAAATTTGAAGTGCAAATACATTTTTAAAACTGTTTATCACAATATGTTATTAATTGTTTGCAAGAATACTATAGTTTTCATGCATTTTGAGAACAAATAATCTAATATGTGTACATACATACATATCGTCGATTAAAGTACAAAACCGCGTATCGTCATTCTGCAAAACCTCGTAACTGACATTAACTGCCAAAAATTGGATTTGCTCACAAAAGCTCTTGGCTCAATTCTTATCCATTCGTCCTGAAATATACTAGCCAGAAATACGTTTGCTTTATAAAAAAGAGAACCATTTTAAAATACGGGTGATTTTACTCTCTAGAAAATAATTTATGCAATTACGCGGTTTTGCATTTTCTTGATACGCGGTTTTGTACTTTAAACGACGATATGTATAGCATGTACTTACGGCGGCCGCCGTAGCAGGGTGATTACATGTGCGTACTTCCACTCCATAGGACCATGGTTAAATACCTGGTCAGATCATAACCCAAAATAGCAGTCGTCCTTCGGCACGCAATGGCAAACCTTCGAGTATATTTCTGCCTTGAAAACTCTTCTTATAAAATCAGAACTCATGCCTCAAGTTTGAGCAGAAGCTCGGCCAAACACTTAGAAAAATATTTTAGCACCAAATATTTATTTGTTTACTTAATATAAGGGAGATGGCAATCTTCTGGTTTCACATTTTGAGTACAAAAATCTCAACCCTGATACAACAAATAGTATTAGTACTGAATGATAATGAAAGATTGCATTCCCATAAACGTACAATCATACATGATTGAGTTTTTTTTTTTGCATTCACATTCTCTATGTGAATGGGTGTCAACCATTCCATAACACACTACATATTTTGTGTTTACAATCTGTAACCAATCTCAAGAGTGATTTTTAAATTTTTTAAATCAAACAATCACATTTTTGAAACTTAAAAAATGAGAATGCACACTCAATTGATTCAATCATTACACAGCTCTGGCCGCTAGTTACAGACAAAGTGGGACACCACAAAACAATTCTTATTTTGTTAATATTCACAAAGTGTTTCATGTTAAACACTTTTTGAATATAAACGAAATAATTTTTTTTGGGGAGCCGCTGTAGGTGTCAGCGAGCTGAATAAGCCATGGCACAAAAAAGAAGGTAGTTTCAATCATGATATAAAAAAGAAGGTAGTTCATTATCACTTTTCGGGCGTCATATTAACTACCTGACAATTAAGCAGATTGTGACATTTCATGCTACCATACTTTATACCCAAAAATCATCTTTTTTTGTCAAAAAAAAAAATACTTTCAAAATTAAAAGAATTTTTTTTTTTTATTGTGAAATTGGCTACTAGTTGATTAAGAAAATAAAAGATATGAGCTGCTTATTTCCTGAGTGCAAAAGCACGAAGCACATTTGCAAGGGAACGGATATAAATTTTTTTCCAGTTTCCTGCAATACCTCACATCCGCGAGGAATGGCTGAAAACTTGCATGGTGCCATACGTTTGTTCATTGCATTTTTCAAGGGCGGATATTTCGTTAACGAAGAAGATCGCAAGATTAAGCCGAAGCGCTGTGCCGAAATTTGAAATGTAAGCATGGCAATTGCTTATAAAGGGTCGTTTAAGGATTGCAACGCAACCGGAGTTGGCTTGCCGATGGTCAGCGTCACTGAAATGGAAATCCATATTATGAATAGAACATGAACCACATGAAAACGATCGATATGCCGTTGGAAAATATATTATGCATTCTTTCATTCGACGAAATGAAGTGCAGGGAGGAATGGGCGTATGACCGGAAGGCAGACATAATCTCCAGCCGAAAAGGATGGTCCAAGTAGCGATGGTTCGTGGACTGTGTGGAAACTGGAAGCAGCCCATTTTCTACAATTTCAATTTTAAAATGACTGAAGATGTCTTATTGCAAATAATAACTTCTCTATACGAAATTGGTTTTACGGTTGTTGCGGCTGTCAGCGGCCTAGGACCAGATAATCAGCAGCTTTGGCGGTCTATGAACATTTCCACTCAAAAACCTTTTTTTTAAGCATCCATCTGATGATAGCAAATTTGTGTCTGATTTCGCTGATATACCGCATCTTATTAAGCTGTTACGTAACCATTTTGTGGACGACGGGTTTTTTGTATGTCAATACTCTTCTGTATAAAGAGAACATTGAAGAGCTAATAGGCTTATGTAACACGGACTTGAGCATAACAAAAAACGCTTTCATTAGAAATATTGAACTTGAGAGGTGCAGGTATGTGTTAACTCGAATTTTATTACCTGATGAGCTTAAACTCACTTTTTAAGAAGCGCTAAATGAAGCATAAGGAGTAATACTCCTTCATACACTTTGAATTTGATCCTATCAATATTTAATTACACATTTGCATTTTTTTAACAGCAAGGCAGAAAGTGAAGCACGCAACGAAACTGTTTTCGCATACCACCTCAACAGCACTTAAACGCTGCGCAACTCTTGGCTTATGCAAGAATGCCGAAAACTTTATACAGTGCTCCGAACTATTTCAGCTTATTAACGATTGGTTCGACATATTTAATTCAAGAACAGCGCATAAGGATACGCGACCTTTAAGCAAGGCGTATGGGCTTGCCATTGCAGAACAAAATACAACGCTTCAGAATATGAGTAACATGATACCGCATTTATTCCCGTTTAAGTTAAGTGGAAATCTTCTGCCTTTTTAACGAGCAATCTTGCAAAACAATAATGCGCTGCCGTTCTTGCATAGTTATCTCCAACAGCAGTATGGAATGACCTTCATCTTGACGTACAAATTAAACCAGATTGCTTAGAAAACTTTTTCAGTGCTATAAGAGCGAAAGGGGGACTTCATGACCATCCATCACCGCTTGAATTCAAGTATCGGTTACTCTCATATCTTCTTGGTAAAATATGTACATATAAGGTCCATTCAATAACTTTTCCAGTAAGTACTTGCAGCGAGAGCCTCCTAAAAATTCCTGCTAGCAAAATTTTTACTTGCAAGAATTTGCAGATCTCTCGGTTTTTTACACTCTCGCATTCGCTCTCTCTTGCAAATTTTTTGGGTTACTGAATCCATTTCCTGTAAAAATTTGCAAGTACTAGTAACAATTCGTAACAATTTTTTGGATATTGAATGAACATATATTTATGATAATAGTTTGCTAATTTGTAAACATATGATTATTTTGGCAAATCTTTGGTTTACCGCAGACGGTTCATAAGCTTTTGATTTGCCTATTTTACACATCGTAAAATTAACCAAATGCGACCACAATGTGAGCAATTTGAATGTTATCATATATCTAAATTTTTTAGGCCGATATTAAAATATATTGTGCTCAGAAGCAAATGTAGAGCAAGGCAGATAACCTGCTATTAAGCTTTGACAGCCATGAGGATGAAATATTAACTCACAATGTTTTTAAAGAATTAAATGAATTACCTTTGACCGAAGAAGAACAAATTGAAGTAAATTTTCTGTTCTAATATTTTAAATATTGGTTATTTATATATCATCTTGTATTCTAGCTTACAGAGCAGCAAGAGGACAATGCATTTTTTAAATCAAATGAATTCACTAACTGATATCGTATTTGATGGTTTGGAAAACTTTGGGGGCTATATTATAAATAAAATGGGCTTATCACAGCACGGATACAGAACATGCAATGAAAAGACACACAATTTTACATATGTAAATGTGCTTTCTGAAGGGGGGCCTATTTAAACCAAATTTAGAGTTTTTGAAATGTTTAGAGGAGACTAACTCTATTTTCATCAAATTGAATGGCCATTTGCTGAGTACTGCTCCAAATTATATGCGAAATTTGTTAATCAATACCAAAGTGAAATTGGATGAAAAAAATTCTAAAACGTTTTTATTTGGGCAGAATTTTTTAAAATAAAATACCTTAACCGAAAAATAAACGAGTTGAAAATTTCAAATGTCAGCAAAAAAATGAAGAAAATTACAACTTAGAGTAATGTTTTGTTACATTTATGTAAATTTGTATATGTTATTTAAAATAAACAATCATTATTAATTAACAACTAAAGCTTTTTTATTAAATAAATGTATGAAAACTGGATTTTATTTTACTTTCTCATCTCTGCACATGCATCACTCTTCAAAGGAACTTTCAGGCGCTTGAAAGAAATTAATTTAATTTTATTTATGGATCACATTAACTGCTATTTTTTTGTATGTATGTAAATCTTACTCTTGTGTTAAATCCCAAATATTAAAAAAAATCTCCTTTCTCAAAAAATTCCAATGTGGCAAACCTACGCTTAATATTTACATCTGGGGAAATGTCAAAAATCTGCTTTATAATCAAAAAAATAGTAGTAATGAAACTACCTTCTTTTTTGTATCATGGTTTCAATAAACAACTTTTGACGAATAATACAATTTTTTGAAGTTTCATAAATTGTGAGCATTCTCAACGGCCTTGCCAGTTTGATAATATTAAAACAATAAATCGGAGTATTTTCTGTCCCACATTTATACAAATTTAATAATATTTCAAATGAAAAATCATCATCAGTGCTTGGTAATATTTTTACTCACGTGGTTCGCCCTCCGATAAGCAATTAGCATAAGTATAAGTAAGTATAAGTAAGTATTTTGATCACGTTCTTCATCCGTTCTGAAACCTAGTTTCGTCAACCCCCTTTTTTGAGATTATGCATTAATTTTCAGGTTCATCATATTCGACATCTTTGAGTGGACTGATGAAATCTTCTGCTTAAAAAAAAAAAAATATTACTGCTCGTGGTCAGGTAGCATGAATTTAATGAAATGTCATAATTTTATTAAAAGTCAAATGGGTAACAACAACAACGAGTGTCATTAAATGAAATTACCTTCTCTTTTGTATTATGGAATAAGCTAAGCTGTGAAATGTTCGAAACAAATTTCAGAATTTCTGAAATTTGTGTGAGTCTCGACCAAATACGAAAACATTATTTAGTCCATCGAACTTTTTGAACAGCCCAAGGCAATGTTTTCGCAAAAGCACCAGAATGAAAAAGTCTAATAAATGAAGCTTTTGTTCTCTACACTCACCAGTGAACCAGTCGGGTGTACATAGATGAAATGCAATTATCAATTATTAGACCCTTGATTCCAAGTTCTTCTGGCTCCGACTCAAACAAATTTCGGAATACTGAAATATGTTTTTTAGTGATATCGAAGTGCAATTCCTAAATTATTTGAAGCAATTATAACAAATCAGTTGACGCATTCTATCTCTTCTAGCATTTCATATAGTCAACATGGATTTTGCAAGGGCAAATCAACTTCTACAAATTTACTTGAATTAACATCCTATATCTCAAAAGCATTTAGTGAAAGCAAAACTGTTGATGTTATATATACTGACTTCAGTAAAGCATTTGACAAAGTGTGCCACTCGTTGCTCATCTACAAACTTGATCTTCTTGGTCTTCCACCTAATTTTCTACGTTGGATCTCTTCATACCTCTATGATAGATCACAAAGGGTAATGTTTAAAAATACTATCTCTGAAGTCATTGATGTTACTTCAGGAGTCCCTCAAGGTAGCCACCTAGGCCCGGTTATGTTCTTGCTTTTTATAAACGATATTTCTACAGATATACAATTTTCCAAAATTTCAATGTATGCAGATGATGTAAAGCTTTATAAATCGAACGTTTCAATTAAAGAAAGGTCTTTGCTACAACCAGACTTAGACAGCATGGCTAACTGGTGGTATGTAAACCGTATGCCTCTAAATCTTAAGAAATGTAAAGTAATGAGCTTCTCGCGAAGGGCTGTTCATCCCGCTTCTTATACAAAAGGTAACCATAACCTGGAACAGGTATACAATTTCATGGACCTTGGTATCACAATGGATCCTAAGCTTAATTTTAATCTTCATCTTCATGTGACAGACAACAGGCTAAAGGTGTACTTGCTTTTGTGAAACGATGGTCAAAAGAGTTTTGTTACCCTTATATCACTAAAACCCTGTTTACAACATTAGTTAGGCCGATTCTGGAATACGGTTCGGTGGTTTGGAATCCAAGGTATCAAATTTACTCAGACAAGATAGAATCAATTCAAAAACAATTCCTACTTTTTGCTTTAAGAAATTCCCGTTGGGATTCTCAATATAACCTTCCACCTTGTACGAGCCGAATAAAACTTATTAATCTTCCTACACTTTCCAGCCGCAGGCAAATGCTTGGTACAATTTTTATAGTTAAATTTCTAACAGGCTCAATTTCAAGTCCGCTTCTTCTTGGCGAAGATAGCTTTAATGTTCCCTCCCGGGTATCAAGACACTTTTGCCCCCTATTTCTGAAAGCTTGTAAAACTAATTTTGAATTGCACGGCCCCCCTCCGTTGCTTATGCCAGGATTTTAACTCTCATTCCATCACGTTTGATGTATCAGATCCGCTTTTCAGCATTAAGAAATCGATACTGTCCTCTCTCAATAGATGAATCATTAAAATAAAGACATAAAATCGGCTGATGAATTTAGTTCTGTAGCTGAACAGTTTTAGATCTCGACACTTAACAAACTCCTGCCTATCGTGACTCGGCGCAAAAATTGAAAATACTGGTTCCGTACGTCATTCGGACTGCGCCCCTCGTGCGGATGGGCGGGAATGGAGGGTAAAACCTTTGGGATATTATTATTATTATATATCAGAAGGAGCAACCAAACTGCCGAAGTCGCTGTCTGATAAATAATTTCTGAAAAAATATAAATAGCTCGCTTGGTGCAGTCATGGTTTCTCCTTGCTTTAGTACTTCGTTATCACAAATCTCACAGCCAATCTTTGGGAGTATTTTTTTGTCTATGTAGCCTGAAAAATACCTCAGAGATGCCAATTCCGGCTCGGCCGCTTCAATATCCTCGAAAGATCTTGGCAAAACACAGGTTTGCTCAACATCCTTTACAGTATTATTGGTATCTTCGTCAGTGTTTGACAAAATGTTGATTTCACCATTAGGTGAAATGTCAAGAACCGACTCAAATGACTGATCTTCTTCAACAACTTCACAATTTCCCGAAGGTGATGACTGAACAAGTATATGAGTCATCATCTTCGCAATTATACAGTTAATTTGAGCAACTGAAGGATTATGATTATATCCCCCTTTCTGTCGGATAACAGAAAACTTGTTTTCAAGCCGATCTTGGTTAAGAAACTTAGTCATAATGAAAAATATTTGACTTTCATTATTCGTCAGTATCTCTTCAGACAATTGTAAAACTGCATTGAGAGATGTCTTCATGCCATTCAAAAAAAATATTGTTTTCTTTTTATCCACTAATTCAACATTGCCCAAATTTGAAACGAAAAATTTTATGTACTCGTGGGATCTGTTATTTAATTGCAGAGCCGAACGATAGCAATTATCTGCATAAAGAGAACCGCTGTTCATGCAGTCAAATATCTTGTCAATTTTTTCAACAAAGTCAGCCGTGGCCAAAGCAACCTCAGAGCTGCACTTTTGAAAACCACATGTAGCATTCACCGTTCTCACGGCTGCTTGAACTGTCTTGCTAATAACTTGGGTGGCAAATTTAACTTTCATTTTTTCGAAGTCTTGAAAGTTTTGGACAGAGTCTGGTACTCGCATGCTGTTCACGCCCCACAGCTCATGTATAACTTTAAAGCTCACTAATCCATCAGGTGTAGTTAAGTCAGTTTTCAAAAGACCATTGCGCAAGGATTTGACCAAATGGGGAAAATCGTACATACAAAATACTTTTTTTTCGTAAAAAAGATGGACTTTGGGAAGTAACACCAAAGTTTGAAAAGGCCTTCCTATTACAAGAACCTTGGTCACATGTAATAACGCGAACCATTATACCAATACTAGATAGCATCTGGAGATTTTCCAAAATTATATTGCTAAGGCAATCTCCAGACATACCATTTTCCGATACGAAATAGTTTAAAATTAAGGACCAGTTCGAAAACAAGCCCTTAATCATGAATACGCAAATTGCTTCCTATAGCATTATTTCTAAAAAATCCTTCATCTTCAAATCCATCAATAAGGTCTAATTTCTCATTATACCTCAGTTCTGGTTTGACAGACATTTCATCTAAAACCATGATGGCGTAATCTTTATCCAACTGTCTTAATGAATTACATTTGTTTTTAAATACTTCAAATCCAGAATTTTTAAAACCTGGTTGAAGGCTTTTAATTGGCGCCCAATTGTTAATACTGTTTTCATGAGGTAGGTTAAGATCAATTTTGTTTCTAAGAAACAAATATGACCTCCTTGAAACATAATAAATATTTTCTGCCAATGTTTTAGTTTCCTCGTCATACTGCTTTTGTGGCGACATCAAAAGCATTTTGCAGAATAATTTAGATTCCTGAGTAATATCTTTAACAGAATCGATTGCCATCCCTATCGCGTCTAGATTTTTATTAACCTTCTTAGCTTTTAAAAGCTTGAGCTCTCTACGCAATTTATTGTTTTCCTGTAAAACTTTTTTATATTTTTTCCTATAAAAAGTGGCAGATTTCGCTTGGGTTAAGCAATTGGAGCAAAAGGCCTCAACTGGCTGATCTGACTGGTTTCTTGGTAGTGAATTTAAGAACATACCATCATCTTCATAATTTTCATCACCTGTAGTATCTTAAAAAAATACAGGCTCAGCCCCCCGTCGAAGTTCGCTTTGGCCAATGTCTGAGGTGTCGAAGTGACGATCGCATATTTTTAAAGGCCTGCACCAATTACTGGGGTCGATTTGGCACTTCCGACTCCAGATTTGGCCAAGGGAAGAATCTATTGGGGGAAATTTAAATAATTTTATATGGATTATGTCTCCGGAACCGACGGCATGATCCGACCGCATATTTTTGGGTACCACTTTTCCTAAAAGACATGTTCTTCCATTAAATGTCACAATCAGAATGACTGTGAGCATCACAATAACACACATGCAAGCGTTGGCCAAACAGATAGCATAGCTGCAGTAAAACCGAAGAACTGGCGAACTCAAAGTAAATGAGACAAACCAAGCGAATGAGTGGCTGATTGAGTGAGATGGGGTCCCAGTACTGGAACCCCTCATGGAAAATAATTTTTGTGCGAGATTATAGTTGTGTTTTCGTATTCTCCAGCAAATAATATCCAGTAACTTGCCAGTAACCAAATTTCGGAGAGTAAGCCAATATTTACTCCCAATGAGTGAAATATGCAAGAAAGTACGTAAACGCAAAACCAGCAAGAAGTTGCTAGTTTTATAAACAGCTGATTAATTTGTTATTTTCCGATGCAATTTTCTTAGAAAACTAGTGTTTTCCATCTTATTATATATTAAAATAGGTTTATTTTGTCAATCGCAACTCTGAAAGCACCACAAACAATTATTTTCTTAATGTGATTTACAATAAGCATCATGCCATCCGCTGTTTTTCTTACTAGCAAATAGTTGCTAGCAAAAATTTATCCAGTAAAAATCCAGTAAAACTTGCAAGTTCAGCTGTCACTTTTGCTTTTTCCATTTTCCCTCTGTTGCTAGTTTCTTGCAGGTTTTGCGTACGAAAACGACATCCAGTAAAAAACTAGTAAAATTAGTATTGGATTTACTGGATAGTGCGTACGCGAACAGGGCTCTATGACTCTATGATATTTTTACTCAATGGTTGCACATATACACGGTGCCTTGCTAAAGACGTAGATTTTGTCAAGAGAGAGCGAGAAAACAGTTTTCTGAGCAAACCTTTTATTATTGAAATCATGCCTCATGTACACATAACGTCGCCTGGGTAAAAGATTGTCGTAAGCGCCATTTTGACGATTTTTAGTTCTAGGTGCAGTTATATATTTTGAAATAAGGTCTTTCGATTGGTGTTATCAGTTTTTAGATATCTCCTTTAGTCTCTGAGATATTGACTACAATTTTTTCGATAATTTAGTAAGAATTTAGTTAGTGATGCAGTCATATTAAACTAATCAATATATTAGAAACTGTGTTCTCCATTTTTGTATATTTCCTTTAGTTTCCGAGATATTGATTAAAAAGTGTCGTTAATTTAGTAGAAATTTTGATAACATTTTGTCGTATTTCATACAAAGTGGCTGCCAAATTGTGGACAAATGGCGCTTACGACAATATTTTACTAAAAAAAATCCTTCATAAACTCAAAACTAATTAAGAATTAACATTAAAAATTAAATTATTTAAGAGTTTTGTGAAATATGTAGTAACAGTTTCAGGGACTTTGGAGAAAATCTATCTCCGCGTTTTTGAGAAATTATACTCTAAACTTCAATCGCGATTTCCCACAACCGAAATTAATATACGACAATCTTTTACCCAGGCGACGATAAGTAATTTTTGATACCGAGCCCTTGAAGTTTCTTCGAAGAGACAACAGCATTATATATAATGTGTTCCAATTATTTATTCATGCGTCAGCAAAAAGCATACTAATTTTTAAAAGGCTTTACAAACATGCCTCATTTATACGTACATATCGCACACCGTCTTCAAAAGTCACAACTCACAATTTGGCATTTTTGAGATTATGCGCTAAAAATATACATAGAGTTTTTATTTAAATTTTAGCAAAAGCTGAAGCAAATTTTTGTTATAATTTGTTAAAAAAAACCTAAGGTAAAGTCGCCCTTGCCCACATGATTATCATGTTCTAAGAAAAAGTTTTTCGTATTTTCTGACAAACGTATTGTTTTGAGTTGTGACTCTTTTTTGTGTGCGATATGTACATAAGTAATTTTTAATCTCAAGGCCTTGAAGGGACAAAAGTAATATCTATAGTTTATTATAATTAAGCTAAATATAGAAAAAAAAACCTCTATATTTTTATAGGTATTTTTTATATAATACAATTTATTCCCAAAAGAAAATTTATAAAGTGAAAGGCTAAATGCTAATTCTCAAATTTAAAAAAAAAACATTGACGTTTTATCGATGTTTTACTTTCAAACATCGAAAAAATCGATGTTGCCAAACATCGATGTTTTTACAGCTCTAAAGGCTGAAATGCAGCTTTCAAGAAATCGGTCAAGAAAAATTTGCCATTATTTCGTGTGTGTGTCCAAGGAATTTGGACATTTTTGATATTTTTGTTGCCTCACTCTTTCCTCAAGAAATAATGGAACGGGCATATATTTCTGTTGCAAACCTGAGTTGCCTTGTGCTCTTTTTAGTAAAAACCGTAGCAAATTTCTTAAGAACTGCGTACTGCCGGAAGGAAATTTTACTCAAGAAAATTTCTTAGCCATTTCTTGTACGTCATTTTGTATGGAATTTTAGCTTTTCTTGAGAACTGCATACAGGCCTTAACCCTGCAAAAAACGGCTGACCATATCGAAAAGAAACTTTCTATTGTACGCTCGCATACATATGTACATACACACATACATCAAAGAAAATTTTACTTTATTGTTAGCTGTGGTGCAAAATAGAGAAGAAGTCGGTGAATTTAAAGAAAGAATTAATAACAAATAAGAAAGTCTAAGTTCGGGCGGAGCCGAACATTAAATACCCGGCGCAAGTATTTAATATATGACTTTCACCTTTCCGAAAGCTACCGCCGCACAGTGTTCCGTCTAGAACAAGCTAGCTGGACAAAATTATTTTCTAAGATTTTACGTTTCCTCTATATCCAAGAACTCAATTTATGTAATTTTATTAACAAAAGAAACATTTTTTAAGAGGGTTGCCCCCTGTTGAGAAAGTAAAATTCAGTTTTAATAATAAAATATGACAGTATAGGTGTCAAACGAAAGAGGATTAAAAAAATATTATTTCGGTTATATTTTTGAAAATCGTTGCCACCCTTCTAAAAGCCCAAATTGGATTATATAAAATATTTTAATAAAATATTACAATATGGGTATCAAACGAAAGAGGTTTAAGAGATCTTTAGTTTGAAGAAGGCTATCAATGGAAAATCAATTAAATCTATGAATTTATACCTTTATCTTCCTATGCTTATTTGAATTTGTAAGGAAAAACTAAGTGAACTCTTCAATGCAACGCCTCAGTAAATCGCTTAGAACAAGCTAGCTGGACAAAAATATTTTCTGAGATTTTTCGTTTCATATCGTTGGCTGAGTGGAAGATCGACCTATCTCGGCAGCCAGTTCGAAAACGCCCTATCTCAGAAAAATTTTCAACAACGCCCTGTCTCAGAAAACTTTTCAAGAACGCCCTACTTCAGAATTTTTTTGAAAAACACCCCATCTCAGAATTTGGTTGAATAACGCCCTATCTGAGAATTCAGTTCAAAAACGCCCTATCTCGAACGAAAATACATTGAAAATAAGCTGAAATAGGGCGTTTTTGAATCGGCAGCTGAGATAGGGCATTCTTGAAAAGTTTTCTGAGATAGGGCGTTCTTGAAACGCTGGAATGAATGAAGCCCTTCTTTAGTCTCCCAGGGCCTGGGTTACCTAAAGATGTAGCTGGTAGTTCTGATGGCAAGTTTAAATGTACAGAAACTGTAAAAGTCATATCTGTACCCGAAAACCACTCCGAGTTTTTATTTATAAACCGTCCCCGATGTCTTCCAGAGCTCTTCCATTTCTCAGAAAGCCTTGACGAATATGCCGCAACTTTTATGGTTAAATCTCTTAAAGAATGCTCCGTTACTTCACTTAAATCATATTTTGATAGAACAAAATTTAATAACTCTTTATTTCTTGATTGTTTCGAATATTTCAACAAAACTTCGAAAAACTCAATTCTTTTTATGGTTATAACTAAATCTGAAAAAAAAATAAAATAAAATAGATGTGCACTGAATTCGCAATGGTTTTTTGTTTCGAGTGTTAACAGATACTCATGACTATAATATATATAAGATTTCAAGGGGTTACATGAGGAGACATATAACTTTTCCACCTCTGAAGTTGAAAATGTATATAAAAAATCGTTTTTTTCTTAATCATGGAATGTTAGACATACTAAAAATAATCAAATTGACAAAAGATTATAATCAAAAACTTCAGCTTACCTTTGAGTTCAGATTCCATCACAAAAATTAAGTAGAAGTGGTGACTTAAAGTTATATGAAGCGTAATATTCAAAACAAATTTTTCAAATAAATCAGTTCTGACTTCGACTGCTCTTGCTTACTTACTTCAATTACTCAACATATTAGAAGTGAAAATAACAAACAAGTGTAAATACCCCGTTATATTGGTCTTATGATTAATTACTCAATACAAAATTCTAGGAATAAAACTTTTGTTTTTGTCCACCTAGCTTGTTCTACACGAAACACTGTGCGCCGGGGCGTATCAATTTTGAGTAAATTAGAGTCCTTAAATTTCGAAATTTTGAAGTTTCAAGCAGTTCTAAAATTTACCGTTATATGAAAAGCGGCCTCAATTTTAGTCCGATTTCAATAATTTTTCAATTTCAAAATTTCAATTTTCAATTCAGCGTTTTGCTTTTACGTGGCAAGCACAATAACCATACCGAGTTTGGTACAAATTGGTAGAACGGTTACCGAGATATATATATGTGATCATAAGTGGGCGGGGCCACGCCCATTTTCCAAAATTTTATCATAAACGTATTTCTTGGTTAAGAATTGTTGCAAGGATAAATTTTGAATAAGTTAGCTTTAATATTTAATGATTTATCGAAGATTTTGTATTTCTCTAAATTACCGTTATATGGGATGTGGGCGTGATTATTGTCCGATTTTAAAAATGTTCGGCCATTTTGTATGGCGTAGCAAGACCAACAACTGTGCCAAGTTTGGAAATTGGTGCAGCGGTTACTAAGATATACACATGTATCCATAAGTGGGCGTGGCTACGCCCAATTTCCAAAAATTTATAATATTCTTATTTTTTCGCAGTTTTCGTATTTCTGAAAATTACCGTTATATAGGAAGTGGGCGTGGTTGTGGTCCGATTTCGCCCATTTTCATTACCAACCTACCTTGGATAAATGGAAACCTACATACCAAATTTCGTTGAGATATCTCAATTTTTGCTCGAGTTATCGTGTACACGGACGGAAGGACAGACGGACAGACGGACGGACAGACAGACATAAAGGCTTAATCGACTTCTCTATTCATTCTGAGCATTTATGTATACATTTGTCTATATCTATCTCGATTCGTTTTGGCTGTTACAAACAACCGTTATGTGAACAAAAATTGTGCACAAGTGCGCTGGGGTATAAAAATCAGTGTATTAAGTTTGTACATAAAAAAAATTAGCAAAAACACCTTTTTTAGCGCTATGTGGATAGAGCCAGTAGATAGGCCAGTTTGCTTAGGCCGACTGTGGAGTCAGTGACTACAGTGCTGAAATACAGTGCAACGCCAACGGGGGACTCCAGCAGAACCTAGGAATGGAGGTAGAAAGACCAAACGGCGCTGAGGCATTTGTTTTTGGCGAAGAAAGAATTGTCTGAGCTCAGTAGCTCTGAAAAACTTGCGAAACTATGTTAATATTCGACAATATATTTCTACAAATAAAAGAAACATATAAACTAAATCGAATTGTATTTTTTAACATGGTTTCATGTATTCTTGAACATTTCGCTGCCATCTATTCACTAATTTATCAATTATTTAGATGTTAGAATAATGGTCAGAAAAATCACTAATTATCGCGATATTTTCCCAATAGTTTCATCGCTAAACTCACTTGTACATCACCAACTAGATGGCATGTGTGAGTGAGTGAACATAAGGTAAGGCAAATGCGCCCATGCGTGTGCAAGAAAGGGATGCACTATCACACGCCCGGAGAACTGGTCAGTTTTTTCCCCTAGCCCATACAAAACTAACCGCTAAACTCACGAAAAGTTTTACACCCCTATTCTGCAACTCTTTCGAATTCGGATTTTGCTACGAATCGTAGAAATAGTATGCTGCAATCCGAATCGTATTTTCGCATTTTCGAAATTCGTAACTATGGCATGCCTAAAAAACGAACGAGTAAGCTTTTTTGCGTAATTTTTTACGAAAACAATTCTGTGTCGGAGGCGAAATAAAAGATGTAAATCGATGTGTGTTTGCAAAAAATATTGGTGGTGTTCATTTAAACAGATAAATTTGCCCTTCGCATATACGTATATTTTTATCCACTGCTTTATATAAACGAGCAAAAAAGAATATTTGTTGCCCCTTATCGAGAAACTTGGGTCCGGTTTAGTTAATGTACAAAGATTTTCGGTTGTTGTGTCCAAACGCATAACCCGAATCCAAAAACTTTAACATACACGTGTAATCAAAGGATTCACATTTTATTTAAGACTAGCAGACCCGGCGAACTTCGTCCCGCCCAAAATTTTTATATATTTTATTGAAACTTTTTGGTCCAACATTTTGCCCAACAATTCACGTTTACGATTTTCATTGGCACATTTGTCTGCTAAGATTAAGGTTTCGTGGTCATTTGCCGTTTTAAATAACCTAAGGAAAGTGTTATATCCGTTCTTGAAATTCTCCAGTTGTGCGGCATTTCATAGCACGGTTATTCGCAAAGCGAAATAAATTTTTTCCTCTTCACTCCCTGGCGGCAACAATGACCCGGTTCTATAGTGAATGTCCTAGAAGCTTTACAGTATAGTAGGTGGCAATTTCAAAATGGGTGCGAATCATTGTTCTACAGAAATGCAATATACATATACTTATTTCAGACGAAATACCTTAAAAGTTTGAACGCATAAAAATATTTGAAAATCACATCCATTGGGACAATTGAAACGCAGGAGCGTTCGATATACTCAATGATGCAACAGGTCGATTTAATCTGACCTTCACGGCCCCTTTTCTCACTTGGCTATTTTTAGTAATAGCTCGACTTCAGCACCACTTGGCAGCACGTTTTTGCAATAGTATTGCATACATATTTAAAACATTATCCAAATCGGATCATAAATAAGATTTTTAGTAATAACTCAACTACAGCGCCAACTGTCGGATTAAATTGTGAAACTAAACCATCCAGAGACCCACTCAAATACACAAAAAGTTTCGTTAAAATCCGTACAACCATTTAGGAGGAGATCACTCACAAACACACCTACAGAAGAATAAAAAAAATTCATTCAAAGATAGCTAAAGGTCAAATAGCCCGAATTGTCTCCATGAGTATGGGCTTGATTTCAACTATATACATATCTCCATACGAAGTTCCAGTACTGTACCATGAATACTTTCAGAGATATGCAGTATAAAAATTCGATTGATATGGGAGGTGTCACGGCCCCCTTTCCAAGAGATGCCCTCTTTCTTCATGAGTATGCGATTGATTTCGTATATCTCCATACCAAGTTCCAGAACTCTACCATGAACACTTCCAAAATAGGCAGTATGAAAAATTCGGTTTGTATGGAAGATGCCACGCCCCCTTTTCCAATAGTTCCAATTTTTCTCCAAGAGTATGCGATTTATTTCGTACATCTCCATACAAAACTCTAGAACTCTGCCAAAAAATTTCCAGAGATAAGCAGTATGAAAAATTCGGTTTGTATGGGAGATGTCTCACCCCTTTTTACAATAGCTAAATTTTTTATCCAAGGGTATGCGATTGATTTCGTATATCTCCATACCAATTTCCAAAACTCTACCATGCACACTTTCAGAGATATGTAGCACGAGAAATTCGGTTTGTATGGGAAGTGCCACGCCCCCTTTACATATAGATTTTTTTCAGCCTAAAACCATCGTTGGGACACGTGCGGCAGGTGGCAGTTTCAAAAAAAACGGCTCAGCCGCTCTCGAGCCTTGCGAAAGCTAACAAACGGCTTTCTAAATATATATTAGTTGAGATATATTATATATTATAATTATATTTTGACAGTATGCGTTGTTTCTGATTGGCGCAAAAAAAATCTTGCCTAGTGACGAATTCGCCCCTTGATATGGTCGTTACTTAAAGCTATTTATATTCGAAATTGCATGAAAATTGGAAAACAGGAATCTATAAGCTTATCCAAGCAAAAAGCTACCTACGTACCGAATTTTAAGCAAATCGGACCATAAATACGATTTCTTCGAACAGATCGGTCCCTGGTCCACTTCTCGGACAAAATGGATCATATGTGCTAATATATGCTAAAAAGCTACCTACGTACCGAATGTTATGCAAATCGGACCGTAAATACGATTTTTTCGAATAGATCAGTCCCTGGTCCACTTCTCGGAAAAAATGGACCATATATCCAAATATATGCTAAAAAACTACTAACGTACAGAAGTTTAAGAAAATCGGACCATAAATGCGATTTTTTGGAATATATCGGTCCCTGGTCCACTTCTCGGAAAAAATTGATCACATATGCTAATACATGCTAAAAGGCTATCTGCGCACCGAATTTTAAGCAAATCGGACCGTAAATTCGATTTTTTCGAATAGATCGGTCCCTGGACCATATATGCTAATATATGCTAAAAAGCTACTTACATACTAAATTTTAAGCAAATCGGACTATAATAAGATTTTTTCGAATAGACCGGTCCCTGGTCCACCTACCCGAAAAAAGTAAAAATTTTTTAGCCTAAAACATGGTGGTTACCGAGAGCTATTTGTATACAAAATTTCATGAAAATCGGACCAGCCGTTCGCGAGATTACCTGTTACAAAAAAAGGGACTTCTCTTTATATAATTAGTATAGAATATAGATAAATGTTTCAAATTTCTTACCACTAGCTTATTAATAAAAAAACGGTTTGCACTATGCACTTTTTTGTAAATTTCGACGTGGGTTCTGCGCAAAAATACTGTGGACGGCGTAGCCGGATTGATATGCACAATAAATGTTGCATACCTTTGACACGCGGAAGCCCCTCTTCCCCGCAACACAGAAAGGAGAATTCTACTTAGTAAGGGTTATAATCCCTAAGCGCGGCCGAAGGCAGAAGCAAGCGCAACAGGTGGTGGACCTAACAAAGTGCAAGCTGTTATTGCATTAACTGGATTGAGAACCAGAGCTTCAAGTATAGGAGGAGTTCTGGGTTGTGGTTCAACAATTCAACCAGAAGCTGACATAGATGCGCCCATGTTTATTATGCCCGACAGCTCCGCATACCTCTGTGAATCAATTGCCATAGCGCTCGCTTACTCTGCTGCTATAATTGCAAATACATCAGAATCAATAATTTTCCTCGAAATATGTAAAATTAACCAATTTTACAATAAACAAGCACATGATGAGTGTTTTTTTAATTCCTTTCCACTTTGTTTTCCTTCATTCAGCTATCTTCGAAAAACAACTCATAGCTGGCAATGCTGCCCATGTTTCCGCAAGGGTTGCAGCATGTGGATTTTTCGTTTTTCGTAGCGTAGCTACGAATTACGACTTACGAAAATTCGAGTTCTAGAATAAGGGGGTTAGTCAGTGTTCCCCCTAATTTAACCGATAATCATAGGTCAGGCTTCTCGCAGGGAATTACAGCTGCAAAACTAGTGATTTGCTGAATTGTCGGACCCAATGCTCGGTACCCAATACTTGAAAAAAATTTCGGTACCCGATACCGATTCGATACATCAAACCTTCGTCATATCTGCATACATACATTTTAAGTTTGGAAAATCTAATATTTTAAAGCTATTTTTTGCAACTCGAACTTACGCATATTTATTAAAAGAACCAAATTATGTACATACATATATAAAAGTATGCCCCATTAATAAATGGTCTATATGTAAGTTGTAAAGCGAAATAAGAAATGAACTTCTTTCTGCGTAGGCGGCCTTCGTCCGCGCTTAGAGATTATAACCCTTACTAAGTAGAATTCTCATTTCTGTGTTGCCGGAAAAGCGGGAAGGAAGTATTTTTGGGCGGAACTTCTTTATGTGTTGACGGCCTTCGGCCGCAAAAAGAAGTTATGCTCGCAAAAAAAAAATTCTGCGCAAAAATACTTCCGCACCCCTTTTCCGGCAACACAGAAAGGATAATTCTACTTAGTAAGGGTTATGATCCTTAAGCGCGGCCGAAGGCCGCCTACGCAAAAGGAGTTCTGCGCAAAACTACTTCCGCACCACTTTTCCGGCAACTCTGAAAGGAAAATTCTACTTAGTAAGGGTTATAATCCCTAAGCGCAGACGAAGGCCGCCTACGCAGATAGAAGTTCATTTCTTATTTCGCTTTACAATTTATAGACCATTTATAAATGGGGCATACATTTATATATGTATGTACATAATTTGGTTCTTTTAATAAATATGCGTAAGTTCGAATTGTGACCCAAACTATGCGTGTATGCACTATTTCGGTGGGCTGACTTCGCGAGAGTGCACCACGCTTAAAACAAAATGACTTTATGGGGGGTCTAGAGGGAATCGTAAACATTACATAACTGAAAACCGGACGGCGAGGAAACTCATAGCTTACGAGTAATTTGTTGTTAAAGTTGAAAATTTCACCTGACAAAATGTACGATAACAAACCATTTCAAACAAATACAAGTGTGCAGAACACACATTTCAACTAAATTAAGCTCTTTGAACGTTTACCTATTTCATATTTTATTGTTTAACGATTAGGAACACGTTAATAAATTTGTTTATTATAAAGGCAAATATGATAAGCTCTATTTTATTATGACTTTAATAACAATTATGAGTATTATATGTGCAGATAATGTCATTTTCCAGAAAACTGATAATTATGGATTGTATGATTTAAATATACGTCATAATTATGGTATAGTCACATTTATGTTTGAAAAGTTTTGCTCAAAAATAACTCTCCTCCTTTTCTTTGCAACACAGAAAGAGCATTCTACTTTGTGAGGGTAAAAGCTCAAACAGTCAACGACGCAACGTAGACGTATTTTGACGCGTGTTAACGAAAACTTACCACCGCATGGTGGTGACGTTGGCGTTGCTTCTCTCTCTCTCTCTATCAACAGTAAATTTGATATGCTGCTACGCACGTCAACCTACGTTTATGCTACGTCGTTGACTAACTGCGCTTTTATAATCCCTAGGCGCGGCCGTAGGCCGCTTACGCAGAGAGAAGTTCTGCTCAAAAATATTTCTGCTCCTTTTATTCGCAAGACAGAAAGAGAATTCTACTGCCTACGCAGAAAGAAGTTCTGCTGAAAATAATTCTGCTCCTTTTCTTCGCAACACAGAAAGAGAATTCTGAGGGTTGTAATCCCTAAGAGCGGCCGCAGGCCGCCTACGCAGAAAGAAGTTCTGCTAAAAAATACTTCTGCTCATTTTCTTCGCAACACAGAAGGAGAATTGTACTGCCTACACCACGCAGAGAAAAGTTCTGCTCCAAAATACTTTTACTCCTTTTCTTCGCAACACAGAAAGAGAATTCTACGCCTACGCAGAAAGAAGTTCTGCGTAGAAAGAAGAGCTGCTTAAAAATACTTCTGCTCCTTTTCACCGCAACACGGAAAGATAATAACCCAGATAGGGTTATAATCACTAAGCGCGGCCGCAGGCCGCCTACGCATAAAGAAGTTCTGCTTAGATATACTTCTTTTCTTCGCGACACAGAAAGAGAATTCTACCTTGTGATGGTTAAAACCCCTAAGCGCGACCGCAGGCCGCCTACGTAGAAAGAAGTTCTGCACAAAAGTAGTTCTGCTCCTTTTCCTCGCAACACAGAAAGAGAATTCTACTTTGTGAGGGTTACAATCACTTACGTAGAAAGAAGTTCTGGTCAAAAACACTTCTGCTCATTTTCTTCGCAACATAGAAAGATAATTCTACATTGTGAGGGCTGTAATCCCTAAGCTCATAATAGCTATTAAACACATAATAAATTAGCACTTATCATATTCGCCTTTATAATAATCTTACGCCGCACACATAATACTCATAATTGCTATTAAACCATAAATTAATTAGGGGTATTCTCTGAGTCTTGCAAAGCCCTTGCACTGTGCACGGATTGCACGGTTTGCAAAGCTGCCCCATACGAAAACCGGTTTTTACCGTGCAATCTGTGCACCATGCAAGGGCTTTGCAAGACTCAGAGAATACCCCTATTGTTTTTTTTAGGCGTGGTGCACTCGCGAAGTTTCCCCATTTCGGTTTTCGCCATATGCATTTTTCGATTTTCAACCGAAACTGTGCATGTATGCATTACTTTGTTTTTCTCATATGCATTACTTCGATCTTGAGTCGAAACAGTGCAATATGCATTACTTCATTTTTCTTATATGCATTATTTCGGTTTTGAATTGAAACTGTGCATATGCATAATTTCGGTTTTTTTTTTCTAATATGCATTATTTCGGTTTCCAACAGAAACTGTGCATATATGCATTATTTCGGGTTTTTTTCGTATGCATTATTTCGGTATTTTTCTTATGCATTATGTCGTATGCACAGCTTCCATATGCACAATTTCAGGGTGCCCCATTTCACAGTCATTAGCAGAGGTAGGCGCTACCACAAATAACCCTGCCAGCCACGGTTCACCACTTTCCCCTGAAAATCAAACGATGTACAAACACATTCACAACTTTTTAGTCATCTCACCTACACACTTACACATTTTTTGTTTCAACTGTCAACAAAATTTCCCTTTGATAGAGCTGCGCGCCCGATAAGAATTCGTACTCTAATAAGAATTCTATGCGTTAGAGCGAGCAAGTTAGAAACATCGAAGTTTTGATGGCAGTATACATACTGTGAAGAATTTTAAAGCTTGTGAAAATCCTCGCAAAGTAGTATTTAAACCGTTTTTTCTATCTTGTGTATGTCAGAAGATATGGCAGTTAGAACTTTAAAAAATGAGGAACCAAAATGTTTTCAAAGTGATATTTGCTTAATAACTTTTTTTGGTTTGCAAAAAAATCGCTTTGTTTTTCCTTGCAATTAGGGGAACGAAGGGTATCA
>NW_023458563.1:24959417-24964253 GCF_013731165.1 Rhagoletis pomonella
ATTAGGATATTGATGAAGATGGAGATGGAGAATAAGATAAAGACGATGAAATAAAAGTGAGAGAGTGAAAGAACTATTATCAGATAACGTAAAAATACACGTCGGGCAACAACTGTTTTCAAGCAACGTAAAAAAATAAACGTTGGGTAATAACCGTTATCGAGCAACGTAAAACAAAACGTTGGGAAATAACTCATATCAGCAACGAAAAAAAAAATTTCTCATCTATTAACTTAACTGAAACAACGTTTTCGTTAAATTTCAGATCAGGCATGGTTTTCAATTTGTAAATTCGAGATAACAGTTATTTTTGGTCCCTGTTAAAAAGCTATGGGTCTGACCTTTAATTAGATAAGAATTACGTAACTAGATATCTGTTATTCAAATGCTTATAAAAAAACGGGGTGCTTTAAAAAAAATAACAATATTCCGATCCGATTCGGCTGGCAGTCACGACTTTGTAAACAGAATTTTGTTCAAAAATAATAATCTATTTTCCATATCCACCTATTTAGCTCGCTATAAGCACAAATTTTTTCAAAGCAGTCGCAGAAGAAAGTATAAAAAATGAATTACAAAAACTAGAATCGAAAAGTTCTGATAAAGTTACAGGTTCTCCAAATTCTGAAACAACATGACATATGTATCTGGTTTGGCTTGTAAGCGTTGTTTAAACAACGATCTCGCCATTATGCTAGATTCTAATTGTTTTTGTTTTTGAAATACTTGACATCCGCATTCGCATCCGCATCCGCGGATGTTAAAAAGTGTTTGTTTGTAAAAGTTGTTTGTTCACAAAATTACCTGTACCACTCTGCCATAGTACGGTTTTGTATGCAACTCTGAATCAGCAAAATTCATCGTCGTTCTCATTATCAACCCTGATCAGATTTTACCCCCCGAAGAGTATTCAACAAGGTTTATTACTGTATATACTGTGGACTTGATGGACGAACAAATGGTTCTGAGGGGTATCCTTTCTTTATGTATTTTTGGTAAACTATACATTCTTGGCGAATTGGCGGTTTTACTAATAAGCTTGGTCTTTTCTTTTAGGTCAATGAACTTATTATTATATATTCTCTCCACTATTTCATTATTTTTGCCATGTAATTTACTTGTTGGGTCACGCTTCAAAATTCTGTAAGTGCAGATGCTGTTGTTGCCTGCATCTTTGTATCGTATTAGGACTTTTCCATAACTACGGTTACGTTCCCTTTATCGGCATTAAGAACTAAAAGGAGTTTATTGTTCTTCAAAAAGGTTTTTTGTGGAATGTACACTATCGCGAATAGACTTATCTTTCGTTGATTCTGTTCCCTTATTAAGATGGTCACCTATCAGTCTCGTCAAGTTTTTTCTTTCGATTTCTTGTTTTTCTTTATCCTTAAATGTTTGCATGCAGTATTCCCCATCTGCTTTAAATTAAAATAATGGAAATTCTTGATTATTTGTTGGTAAGGCAAATTTAGGACCAAGAGAAAGAAACCACTGCATGTCATTAGGAATTTGCGTAGTGAACGTGTTGCAGAAAGATCCTGGTACACCCTTTATGTTTAAAAGTTGTTTGTTTGTCTTTTAGTTTTTCGTATTTGTTTGTTTGTGTCTTCTTAATATTTGCAGCAAGTTTTTTTGTTAGTAGATTTTCACTTTCAAAAAATGTTGTGGAGTCAAGTGTGTTTAGTTGTTGATTTATTTGCGTCTTTAGGATATTTACTTCCTTTTCCTTTTCTCCAAGCACGAAGCGTTTTATTTAATTGCTGGGCCTCGAGCTTGTTGTCATAATTTAACTTTCAAAGGCCAACAACAAAAAAACAAATTATTTTTAAAAATCACAAAGTTATAAATTTGGATTTACACGGGTTTTTTTAAAGAATGAACTATATTTTCATTAAAAAATTAACCAAAATAAAACAACAACAAAAATACTATTTTAAAACTTGGCAAAAAGTGGTTCGGCTATAATTTGTTGACCCATGTATGTAGTTTTTTATATATTCGCTTGTATAGAACAAAATTAAAAATTAAATGCCTTTTTTTCAAAGCTCATTCTGCCTTTTTCAAGTTTTTGGTGCCTTAAAGTCCTAACCCTGTTGATAATAATAACCAGCAAAGGTATGAACCAAATAGCATTTTTTAACAGTTTTTTCTAACTCACTTTGATACTTAAAAAAGAAATCTTGATACGTTTGATCCATTTTTTGTTATTTTTTTTACGATACATTTTTTAATGACGTCGGGGCAACACTGGTTGCAATCGATCGCTGTGTTGCCTGTATGTGGCGTTTACTTTGGAGAATGCTGTCAAGACAATGAAGGTATACGTATTTCACGTTTTCAGGTTTAACCCAAAAGTCCTTGCCCATCAAATTTTTCTCCAAATTCTCAATCTGTCATCATAACCAAATGATTTGAGCTAAAAATGAAAATCTTCTCCTTAATTTTTCGAAGGATAACTTTTCAAACTAAGTTAAAAATCATCCTACAGTAAAAATTTTTTAAGTAAAATCTTCGTCTATCCATCGCAAATAATATTCATTTAACTTTAGTGCAAAAGTTATTCGCTTGAGCTTTATAATTTGCAAAAACCGCTAAAACCCATGGGTTTTACAAGTTTTTACGATGAGTCACCATAATTTTTATCCTGACTGTAGCATTTATTATATTCATTTTAAAGCTTGTGAAAATTCTCGCAAAGTAGTATCTAACCCGTTTTTCTATCTTGTGTATGTCAGAAGATATGGGAGTTAGAACTTTAAAAATTATTATTATTTTTTTTTAATTTTTTTATTTATTGATCTGCCCTGCCTAAGAGCCTAACAATAAGTTTTCGAATCTTAATCTATTCGCTTAATTTACATCCCCTAGTTGGGATGAGTATTTTCTTAACTGGCCCTAAGAAAAGATTACGACTAGGCTGGTAAGTCATTCCTACGTAGTCTTGAGGTCCTGTTGACACGCAATAAAGATCTTGCGTTCTTCCGTTGTTCTATTTCGGTTCGTACTTCTGGTATTCTCAAGTCGCGGTGAATGTTCTCATTTCGCATATACCAAGGTGCTCCGGTGATTGTTCGAAGGATTTTAGATTGCGCACGACGAAGGATTTCGATGTTGCTGCTGCTCGCGTTTCCCCATAACTCACATCCATAGGTCCATATCGGTTTTAAAACTGTATTGTAAATAAGCACTTTATACTCCAGACTCAGGGGTGAGCGAGAGTTAATAAGCCAGTGGAGAGAATTAGCCTTCAGCTTGAGATGAGTCCTTTTAGCCACTATGTGGTTTCGCCAAGTAAGTCGCCTGTCCAGGTGGACCCCTAGGTAAGTGACATGATTGCTTTGTGGTATTTGTACGTTGTTTAAAGTCAAGGGCGGACAGTTACTCTTATTCAGTGTAAATGTAACTTGCTTACATTTTTGCTCGTTAACCTTTATTCGCCAGTTTGCGAGCCAATTGGCAACAGCTTCCATATGATTGCCTAGGAGCACAGTTGCTTGTAGACGACACTTGGAGCGACTGATTATGGCAGTGTCATCGGCAAAAGTGGACATTATCAGGCAATCGTTTGAAGGAATATCCGCGGTGTATATGACATACAACATCGGGCCAAGGACACTGCCTTGTGGCACTCCAGCTTCGATTGCATGGGCTTCAGAAATGGTGGTGTTACATCGAACTGCAAACTTTCGATTATAAAGGTATGACTTAAGCAGTTTGTGTGTGCTTTGTGGGAGTAGCATTTGTATTTTATACATAAGACCATCTAGCCAGACGTGGTCAAATGCCTGGGCGACGTCAAGAAATATTGCAGCGCAATATTCCCTCTTTTCAAACGCTGTTCGGATTTTGGTTGTTATGCGATTTACCTGCTCGATTGTTCCATGTTTTTCCCTGAAGCCAAATTGGTGAAGTGGTATTATATTGCGGGCTTGCAGATGTGGGGAGATGCGCAGCATAAGAAGTTTTTCGAATAATTTCGACATACACGGTAGCAGGCTGATGGGCTTATATGAAGATGGGTGCGTTTTGTCCTTTCCGGGCTTTGATATCATCACAATAGTCGACTTTTTCCATTGGTGAGGGAAATGACAATGTTTAGTGATTGCGTTAAATAGCATACAGATACAAAGTACAGCACAATTTAGTAGCTCAATAATCATTTGTGGGGTTATTAAGTCGTGCCCTGGGGCCTTATTTGGTTGCAGTTGATCCTTAATTACTTTTGAAATTTCTTCAGGTACAAATTTCAGCGGCTCACATTTTGACACATTGGAAGTTGAAAATCATTAGTTGCGGGGTTTGGCCTAAAAACATTTTTTAGATGAGAAGCAAAGGTGTTTGCTTTTTCTGCGTCACTCCGAGCCCATTTGCCATTGTGGTCCCGTACTGGCATTTCAGTCTCTATTGGCGCATTTAGCTTGTGGTGTGCTTTCCATAACGAGTGCTTTGTGCTAGTCGGTGAGAGCTTTTGGATGTACCGGTACTGTGCGTACTGTTCCTCGTTCTTGAGGGCTCTCGTCAGTGCATGTGTGGCCGCCTTGAGCAGTTGTTTTGATGCTGGTGATCTATGAGTCTGCCATATCCGTCGTAGGCGTCGTTTTTCCAAGACAAGCATTTAAATTTTCCTATTGGTTAAATTATATTTTTTATTTTGCACATAACCTTTCTATGGTGTGGAAATGCTAGCGGCTGCTCTAAGTGTAGATTCAAGAGCGGCTATGGAGTTTTCAATATCGGTCGGCGTATCTAAATTTGGATCGAGGTCTATATGCGCACTGATATTCTTTTTATACTTTAACCAATTTGTAGCCCTTGTCGTGAGCATATAGGGTGACT
>NW_023458563.1:24964353-24967995 GCF_013731165.1 Rhagoletis pomonella
TTTTTTTTTAGATTTTGAATGCTTATTATTTACTATACTAGCGAGTAGTGTGGCTTATTTGTATAGTGTCAGCTATTGGAGCTAATAATTTTATAATATTTTATTATTTTTATAATTTTCTGGAATCATGGGAAAGATAAATTTTTGTACAAGAATTCAATGTACAGTTGGTGAACCACAATAACCAATGTCAATGAAAATCTTTTTGAAACCTATAATAAACGTTCAAAAATTTGATTCAACTTCTTCCAAATGTTTTTAAAAATAAAATAAAAACAAACATTGTTTTTTTCAAAATCCGCAGCTGATAGAAACTTTATGCTGACTTTACATTAAACCCCCCTAAAGAGAAACCCTGCGGGCGGCCCTGCATGTGTATATATTTTATATTTTGTTTAGAGTTGAAGTTCGCTTAACTTAGAGTTTACACCGGACAATACTGTCATGACAATAGCAATACACGCACACTTTTTCACTAACACATGCATACTTTTCCTTGCATGCGTTTTTGACAACTAATCACGGTGGGCTTGGATCAGGTTTAACCCAAATTCCTTGCCCAACAAATTTTTCTCCAAATTCTCATTCTGTCATCATAAGCAAATGATTTGAGCTAAAAATGAAAATCTTCTTTTGAGGGATTCGAAAGATATCTCGATTATCCTTAATTTTTCGTAGGATAAATTTTCAAACTAAGTTAAAAATCACCCTACAGTAAAAATGTTTGAAGTAAAATTTTCGTCTATCCATCGCAAATAATATTCATTTAACTTTAGTGCAAAGGTTATTTGCTTGAGCTTTAAAATTTGCAAAAGCCGCTAAAACCCATGGTTTTTGCTAGTTTTTACTAGTTTTTACGATGAGTTACCATCATTTTTATCCTGACTGTAGCATTTATTATATTGATTTTAAAGCTTGTGAAAATCCTCGCGAAGTAGTATCTAAACCGTTTTTGTATCTTATGTATGTCAGTGTTGCTCACTTCACAATGTCAAAATTAATTAATTTTTGTACGGTGACATGAATATGTTTATAATTGGGGTTATTACCCCTGGAGCAACCGAGCTGTGAGCTAAAACCTCTATGTTCAGTTCGCTATATTTCCGGCTTCTACCATGGGAATGAGATGAAACTTGCGTCGGTGTTCAAAAAATATTTCCATACTTTTTGCGATTTTTTGCAAACCAAAAAAAGTTCTTAAGCAAATATCACTTTGAAAACATTTTGGTTCCTCATTTTTTTAAAGATTCGTATTGACAGTCGAAGAGTGCGGTCGTGTTTTTAAGTTCGCTCCGTAGTCATTAAATATTGTGCTAATTTAATAAAAAAAAAAAAAAAAAAATAAAAAAATCCGAGCTCAGAAGCAACGCGAGCAAAATGAGCGCCGGCGTTCAGTTCAACGCAACAACGCATATTTCTCTATTCGGTCCCAGAGTGACAACGAAAGCGCAAAGCCCAATCCATCGACCACCCTCAAACCCCCTCAAGATTCAGGTCAGCGGACTTGTCCTCCAAACTTACCATTGACGACTCCGATGTCTTGGAGTGAAGAGTGCGCTTCACCTGTGCCGTATCACATTTCACGCCCAACGCTTACATCAAATTTGGTAAGCGATAACATATCCCCAAATATAGCGGCAACAACAACTAGTACAGAGACATGTTTTACTACCTCTATCACGCCAACAACAACAACAAACACACCGGTACCTGCCGACTGCACATCGGTGTCAACAGCCCGGCCTGTTCTTGCTGCACAAGCACAAATTAACTTGAGTGCAAGCACTGGCAACAAAGGTAAAGCGCAAGAAAAGTTGAAAAACGAAAAAACTAAAAATGCGGCCATACAGACTGGAATGGACCGCTATGTTACAATAAAATGAAAACTTAGTCCGCAAAATTCAACGGGCAGTAAGACAAAAATAAACCGCCTTACCTCAACTCAGCAAGTCAGTACGAATAGATTTGCACTGCTAAGTGACAATGCCGATGATGTGAATAGCCAAATTTCTGAAGGTGCTGCAAAAGCTACTAATGCCAAACCTCCGCCCATTTTTATAAGAGAAGAGAATCCAAGCGCTCTTGTAAAAAAATTCACACAGCTAATCGGTAGTAATAAGTTTCATATTATCTCACTATCTAAGGGAAATATTCGCGAAACTAAAGTACAAATTTATTCCGAACAGGACTTTCGAACAGTGTCCAAATACCTGAATGACACAAACACAAAATTTTATACATACCAACTTAAAAGTGAAAAAGGTCTACAAATTGTAATTAAAGGTATCGAACCAAGCGTTGAAGCTGTGGAAGTTTTGGAAGCACTTAAAGAACAAGGTTTCAATCCAAAAGCTGCTGTGCATATTTTTAATAGGAACAAAATCCCTCAACCTATGTTTAAAGTTGAGCTCGAGCCTGAAAACAAACCTCTGGGCAAAAACGATGTGCATCCAATTTATAAATTACAATATCTGCTGCATCGTAGGATAACTGTGGAAGAACCGCATAAGAGAAATGGCCCTGTACAATGCACCAACTGTCAGGAGTATGGTCATACTAGGTCTTACTGCACGCTTCGCTCAGTGTGCGTAGCATGTGGAGAGCTACATGTCTGCCACTTGCACATCAAACAAAGAAGACCCGCGTGCAAAAAAATGTGGTAACTGCGGTGGAAATCACACAGCAAACTACAGAGGCTGTCCAGTCAGGACAACCAACGCGTGGCTTCCATACGTACTCATACTGTATCGAATGCCTTTGTACCCTCCCAAACGAATCCTGACGTCTTCTTCGCCAAAGGAGCCACGTCGCCAACAGTTCTATCAAACACCGTCAATGGCGTCTCGTTTGCAAGTGCCTTAAAATCAGGCTTAGAAAACCGTGCCCCTACAAAAACTGCACCTCAAGTTGCGCCGCAAGAACAGCATCCCCATGCACAATATGGTAAACAATCCAATATCGAAGCTATGATAGCGTCGATGCAACAAAGCATGATGAATTTCATGAGCTGTCAAAATTTCTTAAGGACAAGAAAATTGACATGCTCCTTGCTGAAACACACCTAACTAATAGATATAATTTTGACATTTCCGGATGTACCTTTTATTGCACGAATCATCCAGATGGAAAGGCGCATGGCGGAACTGGTATTTTAGTCAGAAACCGGATTAAACACCATCATTTGACTGGAATTGCCGAGAATTATCTGCAAGCAACATCAATATGCGTACAAACAAAGCAAGGTGATATTACGCTGTCCGCGGTTTATTGTTCCCCACGTTTCACGATAACAGAAAAACAGTTTATGGATTTCTTCAGTTCGCTGGGAGAGCGCTTCCTTGCTGCAGGTGATTATAATGCGAAGCACCCTCACTGGGGCTCACGCTTGTCCAACCCTAAAGGCAAGAAATTATATAACGCGCTTATATGTAGAAGAAACAAACTCGATTACGCTTCTCCTGGAAAGCCTACATATTGGCCGGCAGACCCGCAAAAGTTGCCAGATTTGATTGACTTTGCGGTGACAGGGGAAAATTCCTCGCGGCCTTATTAGTACAGAATCAGTTGCAGATCTCTCATCAGACCACTCACCTGTACTTTTCACCTTGTGGCATCAGCCGCAAGAAAAAGAGTCACCCTATA
>NW_023458563.1:24968095-24971434 GCF_013731165.1 Rhagoletis pomonella
TAGGCCGTGTTCAACCTGTATGCGATATTTGCTGTGTCTTCTGTTAAATTGCTTCCTTCTTTGCAGATCCAGTTATTGAGAATTGCTTCTATAAGGAGTAATTACAGTAGTGCTTAGAGGATATGCGGAATCACCCGCGGGCATCACAACGGACAGCTTAGTCGAGTCCAAGTGTGCCTCCACATGCGGAGGCAGCCCGCTTACCTAACCCTAACCTAACCCGCGATCCACTGCTGGCCTGAAAAAAAGTTTTCCTTATGTTTGTTAATGCAACAGTTTTTGAATATTTTTGCATCGTGCGTAGAGCCACAATATCCAACAACAACATCTCGGATTCTTAGTTTATAGTCACATACAACTTGAGTTTTAATTGAATATATATGTGACCTCGAAAAAAACTGTTCACGGTTCCTTATTGGAGCATCGGCAAGCTTTATTTCGGTACCATCAATATATCCAATACAGTAGGGTAGCTCATGAAAAGTTGCTTGTTCTATTTCGGAACGTTCTGTAGAATCTGGTCAAAATATATAATGCGGTAAAAGTTTTAGAAATGCGCTGAACACTCTTTGGGTAACAGTATTAAGTGTTCCGCCATCACCTATTCCAAATACAGAGGCGATTTTTGCGATTGATGCGCTTTTTCCGGACGATCCTAGTCTGTATAAAGTTATAGCTAGCTGTAGTTCTAAAGGAATTTGCTGGCTTTTGCATTTTTTGAATACGTCATCACCAGCTATTAGTGCTGGAAGATTCGAGAAGTGGGATTTTCCAACTCTTAGCATTTGGCGAAAGCGATTTTCATCCAACGCAGTTAAAATGTCTTCACTCGAATGAATGGACTTTACTATTTTATTGTCTATTCCTCTATGACATTTCTCCAACGTATATAAATCTTCGAAGAGCTCGTCAAAAGCTTCATCCAACAAACAAACTTCTTCATTGAAGGCATCTTTAAAAATTAGGAGAAATATATGCATATTTATGTAGCGACATTAATACTACGCTTAACTAAATAACTTACCTTCTATTATTTCAATTGTCTCAATGGCGTCATTTATTAAATATTCACGGATTTTCGATTTTTCACTCTTTTTTGGCATCCTGATCTTATGTTTATAAATAAAATAACGTCGCTTCAGCTGATTCGAAAGTAGTTTTAACCAGAAACAAAATAAGGGGCGTTCGAAGTTGAAAGTGTTACCGAGTTACCAGATAACGAATTAATACATTAACGAGTATAGTCTGAATACCTTTTAGGTTCTCTTTGACGTACGTCAAACGTCAAATAGAAGTGGGAACTTTTAGGGCTGCCCATTGATAGCTCGGTTATATAGCTTAAGAAATAATAACATTAAAGACATTTTTATCAAAGTTGATAAATATGACATTTGACCAGTTTTGTTACACAAATACTCCTACGACCACAGGCAAAAATATTGGCTACAATATGTAATTTTTTTTTTCATATATACGTTTTATCGGTCCACTTGCAAAATATTCGCATTCGCAAAAGCTCCGAATTGATTATTGCGAATGCGAATGCGAATATTCGCAACAAGCCTGGTATGTATATATGTTTCCTATGTATGTATGTATGTTAATAGCACATATGTAAGGGTCTGAATACATGCTAACTAAATAATTATCATGCAGGTAATAGTTATCCTAAAATAAGAATAAAAGCCGAGAGTACCAAAAACATTCTATTAATTGGCACACTACAAGTGAACTTATTAATAACCGGTTTGTAGTTAGCTGAAAACAAGCTGACTTTTTTGCCACATCATCATGTAAAAGTAGTCAGTTGAAAGCAACGTAAAGTAGTCGAGGCGTAGTCACCCCTAGTCGAAAAAAAGTTAACTTATAGTCCATTTATGGTTAGTTCAGTTCCCTACAGGGTATTTGTGATATTCTATACTTTGATGTTAAGTATTTTTGAGGAGTTCCGCTCAAATGTGGGTGTGCTTAATGAGCTGTCTGGATGGATGCGTTGGCAGGCATTTAGGTCTCTATAAATTAACAAACCTTGTTTTTTTTTTTGGAATAGAGACTTAAACATTTTCGGAAATTTAGAGTTTTCCTTGATAAATTCACGTTTTTTCATAAAAAATACGATATGAATTTCCAGTTTATAGAACCACAAGCGTTAATTATGTACTTAACTTTTAATGTTATTCTTAATTAAGCATTGATACTTTACTTAACCTACATTTTGTTTATAAATAACACAATTATATATATTTTATCATCGAGAAGACTTCTTTCTAATCATGAGACGAAATTCCCCACAGTAGTGTTGCCGTGCGCGCAAAACATAAACGCTGCACACAACCCAAAAGTACTCCTCAGGAACCAATTGGTGAAAAATACTGTGATCAAGTCCCCGTCCTACAATTTGTGCAAATATTTTGTCAATATCCTTGAAAACATTACAAAATCTTCCAATTACAATGTTAAAGACCCGATTGATTTCAAGAACAGGATTAAAGATACTTATATATATGATGACGAAAGTTTAGTGCCGTTCGATGTTGTTTCGTTATTCCCAGGCATCCCGGTGGATTTGGCTATAAATATTATTGCCTCGAAGTGGAATGATATTAAAGACCATACAAATTTATCTAGGGATTTATTCTTAAGGCTGGGTTTCACAAGATTCATTTAAGTGAAAATTACTTTAATTATCGAATTTTTGGTTTCACCACAAAATTTTAGTTTGTTTTTAATTTTGATTTAAGTGACTTATGCTCTTCACTTAAATAAAAATTAAATCAGAATAACCACACAGAGATACTACACGCTTAAACAGCTGATCAATATACACATACCATGCAAGAATGATAGGATACAAGATTGCGCCGTCCTTGGCGTTGACATTTGTGTACCACAAGTAAACAAAGAATAGAGCGAAAAGAAGAACGAGTTGAAACAGCCAATGCAGTTCATTTTACTGCGAAAAACGTGTTTTAATTTTGCTAAATGCGAAAATATTGCATTTTTACCTAATCTATTAGAGAACAGTGAACATTGTAGTGCACTCCATTTCTTTGCAATTGAGGCTGCTTCAGCAAACGTTTCAGTGCACCCCATTGCTTTGCAATTAAGGCTGCTGCAGAAAACCGCAGCAGCATCTCTGCGGGACTGATTAGTTAACTTGCTAATGAAGGCTGCGTGGAGCAGAAACACAATCATTGTGAGGAAATGCTGTTAATATAATAATAGAGAAACATTTCGGGAACGGCTTTGCCGTGCCCTATGTACACAAAATGCAGCGATTCGTCCCAGCGCTACACTTGCATCTACGCTTCTTGCATCTTGAAAAATCGCTTTGTTTTT
>NW_023458563.1:24971534-24972337 GCF_013731165.1 Rhagoletis pomonella
AAACCGCAGCTGTCAATAATTATCTAACCTTGTATTATTGAATCATGCACAAAATGCAGCGATTCGTCCCAGCGCTACACTTGCATCTACGCTTCTTGCATCTTGACGGTTGTCGCAATTTAACACACAGCACTTCATTGTATTAGTTTTTACGCAGTCTTCAACTCAAAAATCACTCACAAATTGCAAATTAACACGATTTAAACTGATTTTTCACTTATAATTCAAATTTCTCTTTCGCTGATTTGTAAACAAAGGTTTATTTACAAGTTACCACAACTGTCAAAATCGGCAAAACCAAAGTAGCGGTATCACTGACAGCGCCACCTTTGTTCGCTGCACCGTGCATACCATGATACAAAAATTTGAAGGTAAAACCGCTGAGAGGCAGCCTGAACATTTTTGAAGTTTGTTAACATAACAAAAATGGTGCAATCTCATAAATACATTCTTACTCAAATAAAAGAAAAGTTGAATAAAGAAGAATAAGCGAAATGTTTGCTCTCAAAAATGGAACATAATCCAGAAGTACGGGAAAGCAAAAAACCGCATTTTGTGCCCAGAATTTAAAAACAGCTGACTCACGTTGTTTTTGTTTTTGTCACTTCAATGAATTTTGGTTTCACAAATTTGATTTTAAGTATATAAAGATTGAAAATACATTAAAGGGCCATTCACTATTCCTAAAAAGCACCAAGTAAATGCAGGCAACATGTAAACACCAAACAGCTGATATGCACTGTGACATTTTATCCATTTTTACCCGGAGAAAAAGTCCGGGCTGTTTCGGGCAGGAAGAAGAA
>NW_023458563.1:24972347-24976242 GCF_013731165.1 Rhagoletis pomonella
CAGCTGTTTGTATGCAAGCACAATATAAATGTAAACATTTGGTTTTTCGAATGCGTGAATTAGGGTAAGTTTTGTAGTAAATCTAACTGTTTTGTAATTGAATTATCTATTTAAACCATTTATTTGCAGAATATATTTCCCGAGCCAGAACGGAGAGTTATCAACACTTTCCGTGCTCACGTGCAACCTCACTAATTGTGGAATTGTTGGCCAAATGCAGCGATACTATTCTGCATGTGAATTGTCAAATATAAAGCAATTTTCTGATTTATTCGTTGAACATATTAGTTGCGTTCAATATGTTTCAAGATTTGCAGGTTTTCACAGTAAGCTGTTCCAGGTGGCCACCTTCCATATGGTTTATTAATGGCGAAAACAGCTTTTCCAGCAACCCCTGTAAAACCTGCAAATCGTGAAGCATCTGAAACGCAGCTATATCTATATATATAAAACAAAGTCGTGTTAGTTACACCATTTATAACTCAAGAACGGCTGGACCAATTTTTATGATATTTGGTTTTTGAATTTGTCTATCTTCCGAATAGCAGAATAACTATTAAAACAACCGCTAGGTGGCGCTGGAGTCGAGTTATTAGTAAAACCCGTATTTATGGTCCGATTCGCCTCATATTTGAGATATGTATTGACAATAGGAAAAACAATACCATTGCAAAAAAACAGGTGGCCTTGGAGTCGAGTTATTATTAAAAATCGTGTTTATGGTCCGATTATCCTCAGATTCAAAATATGTATTGATAACAGGAAAACGAATTCTTTCGAAAAAAAAAATTGCCGCCAGGTAGCGCTGAAATTGAGTTACATATGTATATGTACCTAAAAATCGTATTTATGCTCGAATTTATTTCATTATCGAAATATGTATATGAATTCGCATATCGATAGTCCTCTGCAATAACGACACAACTCAAAGTTCAAGAAACCAAATCCATTATTACTGTTAAGAGGATCATGTCTCTAATCTTTGGCTAACCCATGTCTAATCCTAACTAAAGTAAGTAGTAAAGATTTTCTATATCTATACTAATTATATAAAGAGAAGTCCCTTTTCTCCCGATTTTCATGAAATTTTGTATATAAATAGCTTTCAGCAACCACCATGTTTTAGGCGAAAAATTTTTTTTTTCCGGTAGGTGGACCTGGGACCGATCTATTCGAATCAATTTTATTACGGTCCGATTAAAATTTGGTACGTAAGTAACTTTTTACCTACTTAGATTAGCCCAGATTTTTGTCTAGATTAGCATATAGCATCCTTTTTTCCGCGAAGTGGACCAGGGACATATCTATTCGAAAAAACCGTATTTATGGTCCGATTTGCTTAAAATTAGGTATGTAGGTAGCCTTTTGCCTAGGTTAGTATATAGGATCCTTTTTTCTGCGAAGTGGACCAGGGAACGATCTATTGTACGTAGGTAGCTTTTTGCCTGGATAAGCTTTTCCAACCATATCAAGGGGCGAATTTTTCAATAGGCAAGTTTTTTTTTTGCGACAATCTGAAACAACGGATACAACCAAAATATAACAATAATATATAATATATCTATACTATATATATTTTGACAGCCATTGTTTTAGTGTTCGCAAAGCCGGAGAACGGCTGAACCAATTTTTTTGAATTTTCAGACACCTGGTGCACTTGTCCCAAGGATTGGTTTAGGCTAAAAAAAATTCTATATGTATATGTATGTATGCCACGCCCACCTAAAATACAAACCGAATTTTTTCATACTTCATATCTCTGGAAGTGTTCATGGTAGTTTTGGAACTTGGAGCTATTGGAAAAGGGGGCGTGACACCTCCCATACAAACCAAAGTTGTCATACTACGTATCTCTGGAAGTTTTCACGGTAGAGTTCTGGAACTTGGTATGGAGATATACGAAATCAATCGCATACTCTTGGAGAAAAATTGGAGCTATTGTATTTTAACGAAATTTTTTGTAAGTGTTTGAGTAGGTCTCTGGATGGTTTAGTTTCATAATTTAATCCGCCAGTTGGCGCTGTAGTTGAGTTATTACTAAAAATCGTATTTATGATCCGATTTGGCTAATATTTTAAATATGTGGTGGTAATTGTAAGAGCAATACTATTGCAAAAACGGGCTGCCAAGTGGCGCTGGAGTCGAGTTATTACTCGAAATAGCCAAGTGAGAAAAGGTGCCGTGAAGGTCAGATTAAATCGACCTGTTGCACCATTGAACTCTACTGTGTTACGATTGGCCCAATGGATGTGATTTGACAATATTATTATGCGTTCCAGCTTTTAATGTCTTTCGTCTGAAATAAGTATATGTATTTATATTTCTGTAGAACAATGATTCGCACCCATTTTGAAATCGCCACCAACTGTACTGTAAAGCTTCTAGGGCAGATGTAATATAGAACCGGGTCATTGTTGCCGCCAGGTCGTGAAGAGGAAAAAATTCTTCAAATTTTTTTCGTTTTGCGAATAACCGTGCTATGAAATGCTGCACAGTTGGAAAATTTCAAGAACTTCTTCACGGATATAACACTTTATAATCTTAGCAGATGAATATGCCAATGAAAATCGCAAACGTGAACTGTTGGTGAAAATGTTGGCCCAAAAAGTTTCAATAAAAGATAAAAAAATTTTGGGCGGGACGAAGTTCGCCGGGTCTGCTAGTAATATATAAATTATGGATTATTATTATGCATTTTTTAAATAATATCGCTGAGCAACAATGTACATACATACATACATTTGTGATGATATTTAATGACCGAAAACCCAAATATGTTAAAATATTTAAATTTCTTTTGTTTAAAGTTAAGGCCATCTTAGCTTTATATTGGCTTAACTTTTGAAATGGGCGATTCTATGCTTTGACGCGACACTTTCGGCAGGAGTGTCATGATTAAAAAATTAAAAACTCGCATTGCAAAATGAATACATATTTTGTTCTAGTGAGGTACTAGTAATCGATACAGCTATGAAATTTTTACATAGAAGAACAGGTAGCGATAATTTCTGTATACTTAACTCGATTTTATATTATTTTGAATTGACACTCTTGCAGCAAATGTGCGATATGTATGCATAACGTAAATAATTTCCATTTCGTTCTAGGATTTCTATTTGGAGATTGTTTTTATTTACGTTTTTACTAAGTATGCATGTAATACATATTGAGCCCTAACCGCCAAAATAACGTAAGCGACATTTTTTTCAAAACTTTCTTTTTGATGTAGAAATATTCCTATAGCGTCTAGATGCATTTCTGCATCAAAAATAAAATTTTGAAAAAAATGTCGCTTACGTTATTTTGGCGGTTAGGGCTCGATATATATGTAAATTATGCTTTTGAAATTCATTTGTTTTATGTATATTCATCCAAAGAAGTTAAATAAATGATATTCAAACTTAAATCGCAGTCTAATACCGATACAGCAACGATATAAATTACATTTTTACTTATTATTTAACCTTAAAAGTAAAATTATTTCTGTTAATTTTACCTATAGTCATCCACTATATATCTCAGTGTCGAAAATGCACACTCTACACTCACTTGCGTTGACGGCGTTGCGTGAATAATTTGAGAAAGCTGGTACAAAATTGTGCGTGAAAACTTTTTTCGTTCCCAGAAGTCGGCTAAATTGGTTTTAGTGTCGGTGAATTCATTGAATGTTTCAATAGCCAAATAAGCTTCTGAAATGCATGACGCGCTGTATGTAGGTGAACTTATTTGATTTAATAATTCACCAAGTAAATCAGTACTTGTATCTTCGATACTACTCTCGCTTTCTGTTATAGAAATGCTGTGGGGCTGTGCAGACTGCAAAAAATATGAAAAAATAATATAGCTTTGGTGATATTGAAAATAACAATAATCATAAAAAGTACCTGAGAAAAAA
>NW_023458563.1:24976342-24982755 GCF_013731165.1 Rhagoletis pomonella
AATCATAAAAAGTACCTGAGAAAAAATGGCACTAGCTTTTAAATGTAGCATTTTCAAATGCTCAACGGCTATTACTCTCATATGCTCAAATTCAGGACTTAGCAATAAACGATATAATCTGGGGTCTAAATAAATGGCTGCAGCTACAGTTGCATTACTTAAGAGCATTTTCTTCCTTTTAGTAATCGAATGGAATAAAAGTCTTGAAATTTCAGATGCATCGGAAATTTTTTTTTTACCGCCAAGCACATTTCCAAAACCATTGCTATGAAGTCGCCAAAAAGTAAGTTTTGGTTTTGTAACTTTTCTGTAGTTGCCTTTATGGGAGCAAAACTAATCAAAAAATCGTCTACAAAACTCCAGTCTACATCTGGATATTCAAAATTATGGTCAACGAAATCTCGAACAGCTTTTATGCGCTTCACCAAATCGTATGAATAGCTCCAACGGGTGGGGCAGTCAGCTATCGGTGGTAACAAATTATTATTGACTGCTGGTGTGCGAAGCTTTTTTGCAGTTAATCGACATTTTTCAAACTTCAATTTTACATTTTCGTTTTTTATTACATTCTGTACACTCAATTGTATGGTGTGAGCGGCACATTTTATAACAGCAAGAGAATCTGAAATTAAAATGATAACACAGTGCTACAAAGAAGAATGAAGTAGAAATACCTGGGAAGTGATGTAAAATTTCTTGTACGTCTTGTCGAGTAAGGTACTAAAAACTAGGTTTTGATCATAAGTCAAGATTTTTGGGGGTTTCTGGCAAATTTCGTATTTCGATTCTTGTTTTATTCGACAAGACCTAAAAAACAATAATATCACTTCCCACGTATTTTGGAGTGCCGCACAGTATAACGTATTGGGCATGATAAAAAAATGAATTTTAAAATTCTTTTATTTACCATGGTTTTACCTCATAGAATTTTTATCATGGTATTGAGGTAATTGATTACTTGGACTTACTGAAGTGAGAGGTCATACAATCGTCGAACTGTGGATCATCAAAAATGGTATCGCAGGTTACATCAATATTATCGCCTTCGTCATCATCAGAGTCAAAAACTAATATATTCGTACTTTCTTCATTTTCATTATCGAATTGTAAAAAGGAAACACACTTGACCATATTTCGACCGTTGTCGCTGGTGATACTATATATTTGCTCAATATTAATTTCATATCTACATATAAAGGACAATAAATAAATTCAATAATATATACGGCAGGAACTAAGACCAGTTTTTGAGAACTTACCTTCCCAATGTCTCCAAAATTAATTGCTTTAAATTATCCGCCGTTTGCTGCTCTTTGAAATTTTTTACGGCTAGACTGTAGACTGTAATTTTCCCTTCCTCTAACAATTGCGCATTTACGCAAACAAAGCCGTTGTTCGCTGTCTATTTTTATTGAAAACCCACTTATGCGACAAAGTATATGTGGGGACAACAAAAACTAAACTCAAGACAAGGATTTCCGCACACAAATCAATATAAAGTTAAGGAACAGCTCAATGGATAATAAGACGGCGTTGTTAGCACACTGTAGGGATGTAGAACACTATCCCGATTTTGATAATGTTGCCATTTTACAAGAAGAAAAGAACTATAATAAACGTTATATTTTGGACACAGACAGAGACACATATTAGCTGGAATACAATGCCGGCGAATGGCGAACTCCCCCCAGCGAAATTCGCGCAGTTAAAATTAAAATACCCTCAAGCGCGTGAAATTGAACACAGCCAAAGCGAAATGCGAAGTTCGCACGGCGGCGTTTCATGGCGATAGATTTATTTCTATCGCCCGGCTGGGCGATGGCAGCTTTACGTGCCAAAGGCGGCCGTATTTCTTTTTTGCTTTTAAAGTTTTAGAAGAAAACAACATAAACACGAATTATTTTTGTTGTTTGAAAAATATAGTTGTGGATTCGTTCAATCTGGCTTGAAATAAAAAATTTATTATAATCTCTCTTTTTTTACATTTATATTTGTTATCATTTCCTCATTTCTAAATATGTTTTAGTTTTTTCTAAATGTGGTCACCCAAATTATAAAGACGATCAAATGGTATCAGCTGTTTTCGCAACCGCTCTAATTTTGATTAAGTAGGCGAAATAGCAGGGCGAACCGTGAACGACAGCATCGCCCAATTCGGCGAAGGTTGCCGTTCGACGGTATTACATTTCAAGCAACAATTGTGCACATGTGCGTCGCAATTTGGTTGGCATACATCAAGATAACCAACCGTTCAACTATGCAAAAACTAAAAATGCAGATCGATAGTACTTTTACGCTGATTTCAACTACATATATAAATATTATTTGGCGCAATTGGAAGGTAAAGAAGATATAAGAGAAAAGAAATTCTGATATTTTAAAATATTAATATTTTCTAAACTACGTAACCGATTAAGTAAGGATGTTAAAATAAAGACAATTAGTTTATCTTCAACTTGATATATAAAACGTGTATGCTTGTTTATACAATTAAAGCAAAAATATTAAAAAAAATTATACTTTTTTCATAAAATAACTTTTTTTGGTAAAAAGTGCACAATCAATGCTAAGAAAATTTGTATTCTTTAGAAAGTACAAGTTCTTACCTTTAATTTGATATACATATTATTTTATGATTTGCTTTTGCGTTTTAAGAGTTTAGTGATAGTGAAAGAAGTTCTACGCAAATATCAGCTCCTTCTTCGGTAACACAGAAAGGAGAATTCTACTTAGTGAGGGTTATAATCCCTAAGTGCGGCCGAAGGCCACCTATGCAGAAAAGTGTTCTCTGCAAAAGGTGTTCAGCAACCCTTCTTCGTCAATACAGAAAGGAGAATTCTACTTAGTAAAGGTTATAATCTTTAGTGCGGCTGAAGGTCGCACAAAAATGTTCTCTGCAAAAGGTGTTCAGCCTACTTCTTCGGCAACACAGAAAGGAGAATTCTTTTCTGTAAGGGTTAGAATCCATAAGTGCGGCCGAAGGCCGCCTAGGCAGAAAGAAGTTCTGGGCAAAAGAAACTGATATCACCTCACACTTGCCACTTGCTTGTAAATGCTTTTAATTTTTTTATCACTGAATTTTTAAACTTCAAAAGCAGATCATAATAAAATATGTACATCAAATTAAAGGTAAGAACGTGCGCTTTCTAAATAATAAATATTTCTTTAGCATTGATTATGCACTTTTTTCTAAAAAAGGTTTTTTTATGAAAAAATTTTAACTTTTTATTTGTTTTTCAATATTTTTGGCTTAAAGATATAAACAAGCATACACACTTTATTTATAAGCCTTAAGATAGACTAATTGTCTTTATTTTGACTTTTCTCTTCTTTTTTACCTTTTCAATCGGTTACGTAGTTTAGAATATATTAATATTTTAAAATATCGAGAAAAAAGTTTAACCTCTTATATCTTCTTTATTTTTCAATTGCGCCAAATTATATTTATTTAGTTGAAATAAGCATTAAAAGTACTATCGGTCTGCATTTTTAGTTTTTCCATAGCTGAACGGTTGGTTATCTTTCTGGTTCCATTTGGTTTCTTCCATAATCAATATTCGATCTGTTTCCCCAACATACCTTCGTAGAATAACAATACAATGCTGTGCTTTTACATGTACATATCCCCTGCAGCAAAATTTAGGGACAGTCTGTCAAAGCGCTAGTTCCGCCCTACAAATTTCAGAACTGTCTCTGAACTACTGAAAAAGGGATGCTGAGTTGGACGGTTGAAACTCATATGTTGCTAGTTGGGATGCCGTTTTCTTCCGTTTCTCAGTGGATTTTATACTTGAAAAGGCACCAAAATATGTATGCAACACTTCTACATATCTTCGTTTAAAGCACAAAACCGCGCATCAAGGAAATGCAAAACCTCGTATGGGAGGTTGCCTAAATTTCATAGGAGAGAGTGAAACTGATCCCAATTAAAAACGGTTCTCTCTTTTAAACTTAACAATCTTCTCTCCTTATGTCTAAGTCGATATTTTATTATATCGATATTTTATTATAAATGGCTAAGGGCTTGATGTCAGGAGCTTCCGATGACCAAATACCTTTTTTGGCACAAATTTCAGTTCCGAGGTTTTGCAGAACCACGATACGCGCTTTTGTACTTTAAACGACGAATATGTATATCGCTTGAACAATATGTTAGTGTTTGGCCTAGCTTCTCCTCCGATATTCGGCGTGCGTGATTTTGTCCCACAAAGTAAAGGACAGTTTTACGCCGACTCCGAACGGCAATTGTATTTTAATGAGAAGTTGTTTCCATGACAGAATAAACTCGGAGGTTTACTATTACCAACAGAGGGGCAACCACTATTAGAAAAACTGGGCTTGAACTCAGGCTCTGCGTAATGCTCTACAGCAGCCGCCACTACTTTTACATATATTGCTGGTATATTCAAAATACTATCCCGAACTTCGGAGTGTATATATGTAATATAAAAAAGAATGAGAGAAATGTACCCAAAATTCTGGAGCAAATGGAAAAATGCTCATTGAAAATAGTTCACATGTATAAATTAAAAGATATAACTTAATAGGTTACAGCGCTAAACAAAAGGAAAAGCTAGAAAAGATAGCAATGCGGTTTGAAGGAAACATGAAGCCATAAAATGCTTGTTTGTTTCGTTAATACTCTGAACTTTGTAAGATATGGCACTCTATTATTTGCAGTAGTTTGCAAATATTCACTAATGGTTCTAAAATCGCAAGCATTTTCGTGGGATGTTTGAATTGAAAATACATTACGATCATATTGTACCGAAATAAGTGCGGTATCCCTGCATTTTTGTAAAAGCCAGAAAGAAGCATAAACTGTATGAAAAAATGAAAGGCCTTCTATAATTTTGACTTATATGTATATTTGGCAAGGCTTTGTGTAAACAACAAAAAATAAAAATTTTCATTTCTTTGCCAGCTTGGAAAATATAGGCTTATTGTTACTTAAACGTGATATAAAGCTCATTAAAATGTTCTGTAATGTCTTGTTGTAAGTTTGTTATCATAGTTCTTCGTATTTTTATTGTCCACTAAACGTGAGTGGCTTCAATTTAAAAAGTTCTAGTACAAAGAATTTCTTTGTTTTGAATTTGTTTGTTTATTGTTTTTAATTTTTAAATTCATACTTTTGACATGTATGTGAATGGCGGAGTTACCGCTTTCCTCCTTTTCGGTGGGTTTTGTATTAAAAAGGCATCAAAATGGGAAAAACCCCCCTTGGTATCTCTGCATCTGTTAAACTTTTTATGGGAAGATGTATGAAAATTCAACTTGCTATAATTTGCTTAACAGTATCACAACAGTATGTTTACAGTATCTCCCCATAACTTTTCATATGAAAAAATTTATTATATGCATCCCACTCGATATCATTGAATTCCTCATTAGAACATGTAGTCCCTCTATTTTAGCGTATCAACAGTTCATATGGCTTCATACCATGTAAATGCGCCATAACGGTTTTAGAAAATAAAGGAATAATTGACACGCAGTTTGCTTCAAAAAGTAAATTAGTTCAAAACAAATAGCTCTTTAAACATAAAATGAAGTATTTTTATTTACAAAATTGTATGCGTGCTTATTTAAAGAAAAGGCTCTATACTATACTTATTAGAACCAGCTCAAAATAAACCACATTTTTTCTAGCCCGGAGGTGACCCTTTTTGAACTATCTAAGAACTGTTGTTATATGAACCATCTAAGCCAGAGTCAGCTCAGAACAAGTTCAAAAGTTCTGCAGAGGGCGACAATTGTCACTTCGTAGGACATCGCCATGTTAAAAAAGACAGTTGCAAGCATTGAGTTGGGATAGATGAAGAACCAGTACCGTCCCTTTTCAGGCTAGCTCAGCGTAAGTTCTGAACCAGTTTGATTTGCTGCAGGGGATCCCTACAAGAATTGTGTGATGGAAACTAACACATTCTCATTTATCTCACTAACACATTTGCAAACCTTTCTAATATTTTTGCGTTGGTTAAAAAGAGACCATTGTTACAATTTTTTTTTTATGTATATGCAAGAGTGAAACAACTAATACATTCGCCAGAGTTGCATTTTTTTATTAAGAAAGAACTTTAAAAAGAAATCAAAGAAAAGTAAGCTGCAAAAGCGCGGGAGTGGATAAAATTAAAATATTAAAAAGGTGGAATTACCAGAAGCGGAATTTAAGAAAGATAAGAAAAATGAATAAAAGGCACTTGCAAAATTGCATAACAAAAGAAAAAAGGGCATTTGAGTCCGATGCGAAAAAATTTAAAAGATTATTAGAAATGCAATGTGCTGATGGTGTTGCAAGTTGAAGTGATGGTGTTGCAAGTGGAGGTGATGGTGGTCATTTGGTCAGGAGCATCCACTTCTGCGGGTGCTTCTTTATTAAAGCCAGGTAGAGATGTAATATTTGAGCCCAC
>NW_023458563.1:24982855-24984347 GCF_013731165.1 Rhagoletis pomonella
GTTTTTTGTTCATAACTTTTAAATGGTTAATAATATTATCTCCCCCCCCCTCCGGATTGTTATTAGGGGGGCCGAAACGCGTCGTTTGGTACCCCTCCCGACTTTTCCGCACCTTTTTTAGGGGTTGTTACCCCACCCTAGAGAATTACCATTATATTAACATTTCCTCACAATGATTTTGTTTCTGCTCCACGCAGCCTCCATTAGCAAGTTAACTAATCAATCCCGCAAAGATGCTGCTGCAGTTTTCTGCAGCAGCCTTAATTGCAAAGCAATGGAGTGTACTAAAACGTTTGCTGAAGCAGCCTCAATTGCAAAGCAATGGAGTGCACTAAAATGTTCACTGTTCTCTAATAAATTAGGTGAAAAATGCAATATTTTCGCATTTAGCAAAATTAAAACACGTTTTTCGCTGTAAAGTGAACTGCTTTGGCAGTTTGAACTCGTTCTTCTTTTCGCTCTGTTCGTTGTTTACTTGTGGTACACAAATGTCAACGCCCAGGACGGCGCAATCTTGTATTCTATCATTCTTGGGATTTCCCAAATATTCTTCGGGCTCGTATCGCTGGATTGTTAAATAAATGCTCACGATGACCAAATTGTAGTACAATTAACTTTATTGTACAGCAAACAATTTACAATACTCGCTAATACCGTAAAAACACTTTACAATACTTGTTAAAGCAACTACAACGCTTTACAAAACGTGTTAACACAATTAAACTTATAGCTTGCTTATTCGCAACTCACTTTACTTGTAGCTTGCTGACTTGTAACTAACTCACTCCGCTGTGTGGTGGCTCTTATATACCTGCGCTCGCACCCATGGCAACTCTAGAATGTTCTGCAGTTCATCGCTCATTCTCTTTCTCTCGCTGCTCGCAGTGTTCATCCAACTGGAGGTTTCTCTTTGTGGAACATTCTACGTCATCCCTCGAACATTCTGCCTATTTCTCGTTGTTCGCTTCGCGTTACAACAAATACATCATTTTGACATTAAGAAATCTAAATTCGCCATTAACAACTCCTTGTATAAATTCGCCTTGATCAAAATGATGTGTTTGTTGTAATACGAATTCACCTTGTTTACAACAAACACATAATTTGACGTTTGTACGTCGATGTTCAGGCACGAAAACTTTTGTTGCGGCAACACGAAGCTTGTAGGGAAGAGAGCGACGAGGAAAAGGGACGGGTACCAAGTTGCTGGTACTCGAGCAACACGCTTTGTGCTCTCGTTCGAGTAATTCAAGTTGGCTGTTCACAGCTGACAACAACAATTGCGTACAAAAGAGTTGCTGTGTGTGAATGCAAAGGGCAACACAAAAAGAGAAATCGCCGATAATAAGCAACTCGAGTTTTCGTGTCTGAACACAGACTACAACAGTATAAATCAGTGTTGCCACTTTACCACAACTACCACATATGTTAAAAAGCTACCACAATTTTACTGAAATAAAATTATTAACCTTATTTGAAAAATGTTTTTTTT
>NW_023458563.1:24984447-25020170 GCF_013731165.1 Rhagoletis pomonella
AAGGAAGAAGTCTTAATCGATGTCGGTGTGGATGGACTTAAAGTGTTTAAAAGCTCAAACAGAGTTTTGTGGCCTATCCTTGGGGCGATTGTGGGCTTTCCTAAAGTTAGTCCTTTCATGATCGGTTGTTTCTCGGGTTTCAAGAAGCCCGAAAATATAAATAGTTTTATGGCGGACTTTTGTACAGAAGTAAAGTTGCTTAAAGAAAATGGCATCAAAGTGGGCCCCAACCAAAATAGGTTGCGATTCAATGTCCGTCTCTTCGTTTGTGACCCTCCAGCCAGAGCATTCGTGACTGGTATCGTATCTCACAATAGCAAGAATGGTTGTCCCAAATGCGATCAGGAGACTATATAAAAATAGAAGAGTGTGTTTTCTGAAAGAGGTAAGAGGTTTAAGGTCAGATTCTACATTTGAACTTAGACGCGATCTGGCGCACCACATAGAACCATTCAAAACCAAAAAGAGTTTGTTGGAGGAATCCGGGTTCGGAATGGTTCCGCAGTTCCCCCTGGATAGCATTCATCTCGTCGATTTGGGGGTGACAAAAAAAATGCTTAAACTCTTAATTAAGAAATCAAATTCAATTAACATAAATAATAAATTTAATTTTGTCGCTAAATTTGTTCCATCGGAATTTTGTCGTGTGCCTGGAAATTTAAATGACATAAGTAATTGGAAGTCCACAGAGTTTAGGCAATTTTTGCTGTACACCGGTATTTTCGATTTGAAAGGTTGTATTAGTAGTGATCAATATTATCACTTCCTACTATTGCATAGCGGTATAAGACTGCTGTCCAATGAAAGGTCGCATCAAAGAGACGCAGATATTTCCCAAAAGCTTTTAGAAGATTTCGTAAAATTTTTCGGAACATTATATGGTGACGAGCTAGTAAGCTTTAACGTCCATGGACTTCTCCATTTAACGGATTGCGTAAAACAATTTGGACCACTAGACTCCTTTGCAGCCTACAAATATGAGAACTACATGCAGTCTATTAAAAAAATTATAAATAAACCCAATCAAATTCTGCAACAGATATTTCTTAGGCTTGAAGAAAGACAGGGACTTGAATCAGTTTCGAGAAATGCTTCGAAAATAGGGTCCTTTAGTATTTCCCATAAAAAAGGAAAATACAGCTTTGGTTTCACTAAGAAGACAGGACCCATTAAAGTAGTGGACCAAGTGATCCCCGAGAATTTTGTATGCAAAGTTTTCCAAAATACGGAAAACTACTTCGAGCAACCTCTGCAGTCGTTTAGTGGTTTAGGTATAGTTGTTGCTGGAGAATTGAGTAGTGAAACCACAGTAGTTCCGGTTACAGATATCGAATTCAAATATTTTTCCATACCTATAGGCAACAAGTTTCTTCTTATTCCCCTTCTTCACCATCTATTTCATGAGTTTGCACACTAATCTAAGCATTGCATTTAAATTAATCTTGAAAATAAACAAAAATAATAAAAATAAAAGCAATAATATCAATAAATATAATAATAATACTCTTAAATATTAACAAAAATATTAATAATAAAAATGACAACAAAATAATAATAAAAATAAGTATAATAACAATATTAATAACAATTCTTGATTTTTTAATACATGGATATATCCGGCAATATTTTTTAAGAGTCCTTCGATAGCCAACAAAACAGTAAGCAAATAAATTAATAAACAAAAACATATATATCAGTTTAGTTTTCTTTTTAGCAATTTTTCCAAAAAAAACGTATGACGCTTTAAGTGATCCGCTTCCGGAGACATCGGCATCATCTCAAAATGGTACGCAAAAAACGAATTTCGCCTATAGTAATTAATTATTTATTTGATATTTTCGTTTAAGATATTCTGAAAGCTTTGAGGGAAGTCCTGAATGGGCAAAAGGAGTCCAACGCACGGCTGGCAAAGTTAGAGGAAAATGTAATTTGCGTTTCTGTTTTTGATAAATGTATTTTCTCATTGTAAAAATACTTCTCATACTTAAGCAAACGACTGTAATACAAAATCAAGCCATTCTTAGCCAGGGATATTATTGTATTGTATTGTATAGTATTGTAACCAACCAAGAGGAGATAGCTAAGGAGCTAGAGAAAATAAATATAAGTGTAAGAATGTGGTAATTTTACTCCTACACGTTTATTAATGTAAAACATTTTCACCAGATCGAAAAGAACCCGTAGGCGATGGCTCAGACTAAGGCGCTAAGAGAGTGTAAGGTGACGGTTAGAAAAATTGAGATGTCCGTTTGCCGCCTGACGGGAGAGTGTGAGGACACGTTCATGAACGAGGTCACCAGCATGCTCCCGTTAGCAACTACCACTGGGGTGCTGAATGTGGAAGAAAGGCTTCAGATTCAAGAGTTTGCCCAAGCAATGGTAACACTCATTATTGTAATATTATACCCATATAAATTTATTTTCTTTTTTTATAGACTTCGTATTTGAACAAAATGAAGGGGACATCAGAAGATGTCGGCACTGTCATTCGCGGCATCTTCGCGGATGACCTGCTTCACAACTACAATTGGGACGGGACATGGGAGAAACAGGCGCTTAATAAACTTAATATTATTAATAATATTCTGCGAGGTACTTTCTTTAATCTACCAAAGAAAAGCTATTTTTATAAGATATCTTTTTGCATTTCATTTCAGATGTATTCCAGAAACAAGGGGCCCTCAACTTCGAAAGAAGTGTGCGAAAGGCGGTAGAACTGAGCCACCATCGCGTTCAACAAAAAAAAATATTTAAAAAAGGGGAGACAAAATTAGCCTTTTTTATCTTTTAGTATCTTCTGCCTTAAGTTTAAACTATTTTGAAATAATATGCCTTTTAAGTTTTGTATAATTTAATTTCTTCTAATTAATTTAAAAACGTATGTATTTACATACATATGTAATAAATGTGAAGTGAAAATTAATGTATGTATTAAATTTTTTTAAATATTCGGATCAACTGTGATGGGTATGTGCATCAAGCATGATTGCTCACCTGTCATAGGTTTGCACATCAAATATGATTTATCAGCCATGATGGGTTTATACATCAGGTGTGATCGGTCAACTGTGATATGTTCATACATCAAATTTCATTAATCAGTAGTTAATCAAGTTTGATGGATCAGCCGTGATCAGCTATATTTTAAATAAGGCCATAAAATTCATAAGTTGAAAGAAGATAAAAAATCACACGTATACATTTGTTTCCATCATTTTTTTCACATTGGCCTTAAGAACGTAATGGGAGTGCTTGATGGACATTTCCATCACCATTGAGTAACACATGATTAATCAAATGACTATCACTGTTCTTGTTGGGATGTTTGTACATATACATATTGTCTTACTGCTCAATGTTCCTCGTATTGTTGTTTGTATGTTTTTTGTTTACAATTACGGTTATTTTAATTGTTGACTTCTTATGTTTATATTAATTTGCCTAAAATTTCATTTGTTTAACATTTATTTTTGTACGCCTAATTAGTCGACCAGGCACAATTAAGAGTGTAAGTTGTGTTTAACGTATGTTTGTAATAATTCAAAGTTTATAATAAGTTATCGTGTTTGTATATTTACGGCCCTTAAGATGACCTCAAAAAAATCAACCGTTACCCATTTGACACTCGTACTTTATTCTATTAGAATTCAATGGGCTACAAAACTGCATACTCGGGTTCTTTCTAGGAAATCTAATTAAAAAAACTCGAAACTTTTACGCAAATTTGTTGATTTTTTTTTAATTTCACAAAGTTTTAAGGCAGTGTCACTCGATTGGTACATTTGTACAGATTTGTACATTTTTATAGTGGGCTTTTGGTACAATATATAAAAAAAAATTGTGACGAAATTTTTTTTGTAATCACAAGATTTGTACAATACAGCGATCTTCTATTGAAAAATTTGAACAAATTATTCGCCTAATAATCTGAGATTTGCCCGTGTAAACGGAGTGATTAAAAAATGGCCTTTGATTGAGATTGTATTTATATGTGAACACAGTTAAATACAGCTTTCCCACGGCTCCGTGAATTACTTTGTTCGCACCTCCAATTACGATCGCGAAGTACCCCATTCCCACGAGCACATCCTTAATTCGATTTGGCAGTTCTCTATTTCTGTGTTTTTTTTGGCTACAAAATTTATAATAATAATATCCCAACGGTTTAAACCCTCCATTCCCGCCCATCCTCACGAGGGGCGCAGTCCGCATGACGTACGGAACAAATATTTTAAATTTTTGTGCCGAGTCACGATAGGCAGGAGTTTGTTAAGTGTCGAGATCTAAAACTGTTCAGCTACAGAACTAAATTCATCAGCTGATTTTATGTATTTATGTCAATAATTTACTTATTGAGAGAGGAGAGTATCGCTTTCTTAATGCTGAAAAGCGGATCTGATATATCAAACGTGCTGGAATGAGAGTTAAAATCCTGGCATAAGCAACGGAGTGGGTCGTGCAATTCAAAATTGGTTTTACAAGCTTTCAGAAATATGGGACAAAAGTGTCTTGATACGCGTGAGGGAACATTAAAGCTTACATCAGCCAGAAGAGACGGACTTGAAATTGAGCCTGTCAGTAATTTAACCATAAAAATTATACCAAGCATTTCCCTGCGACTGGCAAGCGAAGGAAGGTTAATAAGTATAAGGGGGAAGACTATATTGAGAATCCCATCGGAAATTTCTTAAAGCAAAAAGTAGGAATTGTTTTTGAATTGATTCTATCTTGTCTGAGTAAATTTGATACCTTGGATTCCAAACCACCGAGCCGTATTCCAGAGTCGGCCTAACTTATGAAAAATGTATGTTATTGCTAAAAATGTATAATGTCGTTTAAAGTACAAAACCGCACATCACGATAATGCAAAACCGCGTAGGTAAAGTCAGCAAGATTTTACAGGAGAAAGTAAAAACATATGCTACTCTTGATCAGCGGTATTGCAACTATGCTGTTATTTTACAGTACATGGTCTAATATCGATATATTGCTAAGAATTTATGCCTGGAGCTTCCTATGAGCAAATCTAATTTTTGGCCACAAATGTCAGTTACGCGATAGGCGGTTTTGCCCTTTACACTACGTATTAAATTCGTCGTGCACATATGTATAAACTTTACTTTTCGTACTCAGAAAAAGCGACAGTTTTGATTTGTGAACTGGTTTCGATAAATTTCCGATAAAAATTAGAGACGGCAGCGATTTGTTCGTAATTCGCAAGATAATTGGACCTGAGTTATCAAAATTTTGTATGGCGAATAACGTAATTCGAAGGGTAATTGGAGTGCGCATTATGAATGAGAGAGCGAGCTGCGTGATTGGGGGACCATGGATTAAGGCTAAAAGGTATCTAAAGGCGAATTAACTGAAAGTAGAAAAGTTAGAAAATAATAATATTCGGAACGAAATTTTTTTAAAATTTCATCACTGCTATAAAACTTGAAAAGGAGGACGGTTGGACATTTTTGCTCAAAAGGAGGACAAAGAAGGACAATATTTTTGAGGAGGATAAATCGCGTTGGAGGAGGACAATCCTCCTCAAAGGAGAACGGTTGGTCAGCTTATACTAAATGCCTTTCACCATAAATGGCGCCAATTTTCTGGGTTATCAAGCCTCTAGCAGTACAAGATTAACTGTGTCTTTCAGGAAGTTCTCTATAAAAATCTTGAACTAAATACTGAAGTTTAATTACGAATATCACGTTTTATTATATGCTTAAATTTAATTTCTTAATTTTAAATATTTTTATTGAGCTTTGTACCACGATTGTTTATTAGGAAAATTTGAAAAAGCAACAAAGTCTAAGCGGTAGAAGTTATAGCAGCTATTTCGGAGATCACCACATCTCCTCATCAGACTTCTTTTTTTTTTTAGACTTCAGCAGGGAGTTTAAGTAAGTATTTATTTACTATCCTCGCGGTTCGTATCGCTGGATTCTTAAGTAAGCACTCAATATGACCAAATTACAGTACTATTAACTTTATTATATAACAAACACTTTACAATACTTGTTTATGCAATAACAACAATTAGCAATACTTGTTAAGGCAATTAAAACACAAAACTTGCTACACAATTGATCTGAGCTTGTAGCTTGCTGATTCGCCACTGACTTGTGTGCGATGTTGCAGCGGCCTTATATACCTGCGCTCGCACTCATGGCAACTCTAGAACGTTCTGCCGTCTATCGCACATTCCCTCATTTAGGGTGGACAGATGCGCTGATTTAATCAGTACATGTGCTGATTTTTTTCTATTGTACTGATTTTTAAGAGCCCGAAATAAGTACGCAAAATCTACTGATTTTTTGAGTTTGTACTGATTTTGTACTGATTTTTACATTTAATAAATACTTTTGTAAATTGGTGTAATTGACATTTGCTTGAGGTTTACATGTTCAAAACAATGGTTTTTGACAACTCAAACGTGTGAGCAGATTGAAACCATTATTAAAAAGGTGTCAGCTTGCAATTGTTTCGTTTCCTAGGATTTCGCAAACTAACAAACTGTTTGGATTCAACCCAACCCAACTTCACGATTTGCAGGTTTTAGAGGATTTACAGGAAAAGATGGTTTCGCCATTAATAAATCTTATGAAAGGTGGTGGTGAGTTAATCATATATTAAGTACACTTAGAAAATGACAATAAGAGATAATGTTTTGATTATAATTAAACATCCACTGAGAAATCGGCTGTCAGTATGTCAAACTTAAGACGACTACTGCTACGGTGCAATGTAAGTTCTAAAAATTTGGAAAAGGTGCAAACTACCGACTCTTGGATATGATATATGTAGCTTTGAATGTGAATGTTGTATTTTATAAGCACACCAACTAAATATGTTTTAAATTTGTAGCTTAAAATATGCAAACAGATTCTGACTCGAGCTCGTCTTCTACTGAAACTCAATGTGCTATTTTTTTTAATTGTCTAAATTTTTATAAATTTTCTAGAAAGTTTGAGACATCAACTAACTTGACTTTTATTATAGAATTAACAAAATTTTTATAAAAAAATTAAATTAAGTAAGGAAAGAAAAAAATTCAAAACCTGTCAATACATTTTACCACTATTTTCGTGAGCACAGCTGTACATTCATACGTAATACCTTTGATTTGTTTTAAAGTAATGAATTTTTGTATTGATAATACTATATGTATTTAGAAGTCAATTCGCTATTTTTTGTTAAATTAATGGGCTGTTGTTTGGTTGCTATATTGTTAGTAATAAAAAATACGCTTAAAAATGAGCTGATTTGTATGGCTTTGTACTGATTTTTGATCCCACTGTACTGATTATGTCATTATAATATCTGGCCACCCTACCCTCATTCTTTCGCTGTTCGCAGTATTCATCTACTTGATGTTTCTCGCTGTCGAATATTTTACGTCATTCCTCGAATAATCTGCTATTTTCTTGTTGCTCGCTTCGTCTTGCAGCAGTATTCGCCACAATACTTTGTATGGAAAAAACGCTTAACATCGTCAGCCAAAAAAAGTCTCAAAATTCAACGTGCTAATCAATTGAGCTAATTTAAATTTGTACAATGTTATAATAAGGCTGTGTGCGAGTACGTCTAAATTGCTATCTAAATAGAGAAAAATCCAAAATCACTGGAAAGTGTCGGTAAGTCAGTGAATAGGAACAATTTAGATTTTTTCCGAAGATACTTTTCAACCTAAATTGATTTGATAATGATTTCTTAGAAGTTTTAAGTAATTTTTATCTTTTCTATGGCAGAAAAAAAAATATTCATAAAAATGTCAGTATAAATGTCTTAGATTTTGGAAACGTCAAGAATAGGGCCCGATGAGCTAAAAAAAAAGAAAAAGTGGAAAAAACTCGCTCCTTATTCTTGATTTTGATGATATGAAGTTTGCTTTGCTTCAAATTAAAAGGGGCGGTACAAGGGGTGGTAAAAGTGGATTTTTCGATATTTACAAAAGCTTATTTTTCGAAAATTATTGAACTAATGTTTCAAACGGGGATATGGGTTTTTTAAGTCAAAATGTATGTTTTTCTCAAAACAAAAATACGAAATCAATTATAGCATATGAATATCAGAACAATACAGTATTAAAAAAATACTGAAATTTTGGAAACAATCTATCTTTTAATATAGTAAAATACGTATTTTTTAAGAAAGGTATACATTTTTATTAAAAAATCGCTATAATTTTGTTTTTAGTTTTCTCGAAATAAGTGCACATTATATTTCAATTCCCTTTCCAACCATATCAACGTTTTTAAAATCGGTGCAATAACTTTCGAAATGTAGGTTTTTAAAAGTAGTGAAATTCTACTTTTATCACCTCTAGCAGCGCCCGTATTAATTTGCACCAAACATTTTTGACACCGTTAGAATCAATAAAAGAAGGCGAACCATGTCCACTTTTTCTTTTTTTTTTGCCCTATTTTTCACTTATACCCAAACAATTTAGGTTGTCAAATGAACTCGCACAATTTTAGCAGTTGTTTTCCTAAATTGTAGCAGTGCTGGAAATTTGCAGTGGAATATTAGATTCGGTACTAAAATTTAGGTCAACTCGCACACAGCCTAAATTTGCATTGGCTATATAACTGCATACCCAGATTTTTTCTGGAAATTCCAATTGAAAAGTTAGAAATTTCGATGACTTTTTTTGAACTTCGTCGAATTATTATAAATCTTTTACAAAGTCTAAAACTTTGAGTTACATGTTTTCCGCCGTAGCCAGCACTATATTTTTCTAAAAAAAAAATTATTTAAAACTAATAAATAAAAAAAGGAGAATCGGTTCTAATTATTGGGCCACCAGTGCATAGACTTGGGTAATAGGCTAGCCCGACAATTATTTTTCAAGTTTTCTGAAAAATTCAAATTGATACAGCATGAAAATGAGTTTTGTATGGTATTTTGAAAGCGTTGAATCCGACTGCAAAAATGTTGATCAAAACCTAAAGATTATGAAAAGCTTAATTTTTTACATAACTAGCTTTTTTATGACCTACAAGTTTTGACAAAAACTTTGAGCTACCGTCCTTTCCTTGGGCCAATTTGGCCGAATATTTCTGGCCAAGTCCTGGTGCTCCGCATATGTAGGTATATTCCGCAATAATATCTTTTGGTTGTTTTGTTGATTTTGTTTATGTTTGTCCTTTGTAAGTTTGTAACAGTTTTCACTAGAAATATACTAACATTTTGTCGTTTTATATTAATTTTGAACTTCTCGATACAAAATTTACTGTCCAATGGTGTTTCGAACGATTCTGCTCGGTATCGAATGTGGTGATTCTTAAATTCGATAAGTTTTACTCGATCACGAATACGGTGATGCCATACATTTGTAATGTATACACCGTAAGCATGATGTTCCGTATTGTAAGACTATTTTGTTTTTAGCTAAGCATTATGTTCCAATATGTACAAGGACGGTAATAACAGCGCATCGTACAGGTATTCACGACATCACTAAAAAAGTTGATGCTTGCCATGTGAGAGAGAAACACGAAGTGAACGCTTGACAACCAACAACAAAATATTTGGCGTGGGAGAGAGATGAGAGTGCGAAAATGTGCATGCATAAGAAGTGTTCCATAATGGGCGCGTTTATAAGACGTAGCTGTTGTCCAACCGTTGGCTATTTGTCTTAGAAACGCACAGTTGAGAAGTTCTGCTCAGCTCAACAGTTGGCAACTTTCCGCCATTTTTTCCAGCGGAAAATGTTTACGCTACCTGACCTCACCTGGGGTTAGCCTAAAGAGTTGGTCGAAAAGACTTACGCCGCTTATATTTAAATTTAAATTTATTAAATTTAAATTTTAAATTTTTCCGTTTATTCTAACTGAGCATAGCTATGTTGTACGCATACCGCAGTCAACTGTATACATACATCGCACACATACATTTTGGAAGCCATTTTGGAAGAAGTCCCTGTTTGAGGGCATTTGCTTTTTATCGTTATCGCATCAAATATGATATCGTATCGCACAGGTAGTATCGCATCTGTTTGAGGCCACCTTTAGTTGTTAAAAACGCTAATGAAACGTGAGAGTTGAAATATAAGTTGCAGAAATACGCATTTCGCGCGATCTATTTAATCTAAAAATTAAAAAATAAGAAAGAATGGACAAAGTTACATACACATCAGCATCTCTTCAGTTATTATAGTTATTTTGTTATGAATGTCCGTTCTTTCTTGCACAAGACGTCAAATTTATTGTCTGGATACGTCAAATCAATGTTCGATTTACTGTCTTCAAAATAATCGAGACAGTGATTGCGACAATTGAAGAAGTATGCATGTATTTGTGAAAATTTTCATGACAGTATTGTCAGGTGTAAACCCTAAGTTAAACTTTCCCCATTATAAAAATTTCAAGTTTAGAAAATAGAATTTAATTCCTATTTTATATGATATCGCGAGAAAATTTTAGTATACCGACGGCAAAATTTTAGAAAGGGGTGAGAATAACACTGTGGAACAAATTCAGGTTAGCAAAAGTTAGGTCGATTCTGAGAGTGAGGGGTGAAAATAGAGGCTAAATTAGAAGACCAGTATCGCGGCGTTTGTTTATGTTAGTTCGAATTTTTTTTTAATCGACCTTCGAACTTTGCAGTCAAATGCCGATTTTCAGCATATTGTTTATATGGTTTTTTGGCTATAACTCGTCGACTAATTGATATTTTTTCAATCTGTTAAAGCCAAATTATTGCTAGAGACCTGTGCAACAATTAAAATTAAAAAAAATTGATGTAGAAAATTTTTGTAGTGCTTATGCAGCAAAATGTTGGAATTTTTTTTTCATGCTTTTTGAACTTATTTTCCACAAAACTAAGTATTTGTTGCTTTCTGTTTGATCCATAATATGCTTCTCAGTTTCTTCAATAAACTTCATTTGAAAAGAAAACAATCATAATACAAAACTTGCGTTTTCCTGCTTAATATTAATTTACTTCTAATTTCTTATGTAAAGGTCGATAATTTCGTCCAACAGATATTCTGGAATTTCGTCTTTGTCTTCCCCTTCTTCCTCTTTTTCCTCGTCTTCCTCTTCTTCAAAGGTGTTTTTATACCTCCAACAAATTTCAGCGAGTATTGCATCTGGAGATTTCTTTCCTCTGTACCTGAAACGAAAATAGTTTTCAATCGTTAACATGTTTAAATTGTGCACTCTGACAAAGATATTAGAAAAATCTAGGAATTAAAAATATGCACACTCTATAGTTACCTTATTTCAAATGGAAGCGCAGTTTGGTGATAACGTTCGCCTTGCTCATCAGATTCAGTTGGCAACTGTTGAGCTAGTTGATCAAGATGCTGATGCAAGAGATGAATTTTGTACGACATATTAACCCCAATTTCATCGAAAGCTGCCAACATGTTTGCAACAGATTGCCTGTAGTCGTCTTTGCGTTCTTTACCCAAAAGTCCTTTAATGACTGCTTTCAATGCGAGCCATGCATTTTATTCTCGGTCTGTCAGAATTTGGTCAAAATCTTGACGACTCATTAGTTTCCGTATGTCGGGACTATTAACAACCCCTTCCTGAATTTTGGCGACTTGACTTAGTCTTGGGAAAATGTCTTTTAAGCGGTTGAATACTTCTGGTCTTTTTGCGATACATTTAAAAAATTTTTAGCAATGCCAAGTTTAATGTGGAGCAACGGCAACAAAATTTTCATTTCAGGAAGAAGACTTTCGTGTAGCCTATTGGTCTTTAGGCCATTTCCGTCCAATGCGACTATTCTAGTTATGCTGTTTATACTGGTTTCTTCCTTTAATATCTTCTCCGTATCGTGAATCCCAATCGCACAAAAAACACGGATATTTTGGACGGCCAGATGCTGTTAAGCCTGTAATCAATGAAACGATTTCGAGGTCGCTGCAAATGCGCTACTGGTGTTCGTTATATTTGACTGCATCCAGAATGTGTTTCAAATTATCGAAATTTTCACTAGTGTCAGTGCTATACGCAAATGGAACAGAAGGCATTCTATTCGTCTTGTGCAAAAGCACAACTTTAAGCTGATTAGTGAACTATCGATGAATAAACGCCAATCATCTTTTTTATAGGTTAACCCTATCGTCTCCATTAACTTTTCGATATCGTTGCAATAAGCGAAATTTTTTGCATCATTCACATTGAAAAACTTTTCTAACTCTTTTTGGCGTTTTCGATATGCTGTTACTTTGGTACCTTTCGCCAGCAAATTATTTCCTTTCAAAAATGAAGCCAGTTGTTCTGATTTTTTCTGAGTCAAACACAAAATTGCAGCAATTGCATCCAATTGCTTTTGTGGGACTAGGATTGGGTCCTTTGATCTTTCATAGGATGTACCTTCACCAGGGTCGTATTATGAGAAGAAATGCATGGATATAGCAGCGGCGGTTGTAGTACTGATATCTGTTTGAAGATCAATACTTCGGTATGTTGGTACTGGAACGAATTCTGAGTGCGGTAATGGTAATTGGACGCTTGGCACTGCTACATAAGTTTTATTCTTTGTCATTTTCATTGTTGGTGTTTCCGACAGGGTAGGAGTGTGATGTAATGTGGAACGATTTTCCGTCATCCCTTGTCAAATTTGGTTTTTCGAAAAATGGCACTGAAGATGGCACAACGCCGAAACCGGTTTGTCTCCAATTTTGACAAGGGATGACGGAAAATCGTTCCACATTTTATTCTTTGCTTTCCTTCTATTCAAAGTTTTATGGTAGTTGATACATCCATAGCAATTTTCTTGTTGATGCGGGCTGTTGTCTAACCACATCATTGGTATACCAAAACTATTTTCGTTTCAGGTACAGAGGAAAGAAATCTCCAGGTGCAATACTCGCTGAAATTTGTTGGTGGTATAAAAACACCTTTGAAGAAGAGGAAGACGAGGAAAAAGAGGAAGAAGGGGAAGACAAAGATGAAATCAGAATATCTGTTGGACGAAATTATCGACCTTTCTGATGATGATGACGATGACCAAGATATTAGAGAGAGCAGTGATGTTGATCCACAGCCGCCTGCTAAACGGCAACTGGCCAAATCATTAATTTAATTTATTTAATTTTTTTACTTAAAACTTTTCATAACTAACATTTCAAAATTATATTTTTTTCCATATTTTTATAATTTCTTTTTCAATGTTTCTTCAAAACCAACACTGAAGAAATTGGTACATAAGAAATGAGAAGTAAATTAATATTAAGCTGGAAAACGCAAGTTTTGTATTACGATTGTTTTCTTTTCAAATGAAATTTATTGAAGAAACTGAGAAGCATATTATAGATCAAACAGAAAGCAAAAAAGACTTAGTTTTGTGGAAAATATTTTCAAAAAAAATGAAAAAAAAATTTCCAACATTTTGCTTCATAAGCACTACAAAAATTTTCAAAATCAATTTTTTTTAATTTGAATTGTTGCACAGGTCTCTAGCAATAATTTGGCTTTAACATATTGAAAAAATATCAATTAGTCGACGAGTTATAGCCAAAAAACTATATAAACAATATGCTGAAAATCGGCATTTGACTGCAAAGTTCGAAGGTCGATTAAAAAAAATTTCGAACTAACATAAACAAACGCCGCGATACAGTTCTTCTAATTTAGCCTCTATTTTCACCCCTCACTCTCAGAATCGACCTAACTTTTGCTAACCTGAATTTGTTCCACAGTGTAATGAGAATAGAAAAATGATGGGATGAGAATAGAACCCCCTGATTTTAAAAATACCACCCCTTTTTCTAGCAACGCTATAGTATTTATTTAACTTATTGTTAAAGGTTTGACAAACCGCTTGAAGGATGTTTGAAGAAAAATCAAAATTTTTAGATTTTCTAGCCGCCTTGTTGAGATTTGATTGTACGGCGTGTGGCAGAATTGCCTTATTTGCAACAAGATTTTTATTTTTATATTGTGGACTGAAAGAAATCTAATACTATGTTTAAACAGGTACCCAATTAGCTAACTGATACCATGTTCTGACCGACATCAAAAACATGTTTTCGTTGCTAAAACTGGCTTCGGTTTTCGTCCATGCAAAATCTGTCAAACTAAAACCAGTTTTCGCTGAAAACTACTTGAAAACTCACGTTCCACTCATTCCAATCGGTGTATGCACTATTTTTTTTCGATTATTCACCGAAGTCGAAGTCATATTTTATCATCTTTAATATTGGCTGGCCAAAGTAAAATAAGAATGAGAGTAAAAGATTTTTAATGAAAAGAAAATGAAGGAAAAGTATTTTGGTTTTGTTTTTGTGTAGCAAAACTGTAATCAAAGAATGTAAGGAATGTCAACGAAAACACCATGAACGAACGAATAAGATCTCCCACGACGGCGTGCGAGAAAAAAGTATTTTTTGTTTGCAATGACGTCATTTTTTTCGCCGCTATGTGAATGAAAAGGAACTAAACCATGTGTGTGAATGAAACAACCGATTGAAAAATGACGGCATCAATTATTTATTTTTTTCTCAAATGTAATTAGGTACAAATACACGGTTGCCGTGCTGGGTGATCTATTTAGTTGGTTCATGCGAAAACACTAAAGGCTGATTCACATACAACTTTCTTCGCTTTGCTTGATAGTTCTTTGCTTTGACATATAAGATCGATGTAGGCATATGCATGAGTATGCTCACATAAAAAACCTTTGAAGCAAAGCAAAGCAAAGCGAAGCAAAATCTTGGGCAACTCTCAACTTTTGCCCGCTTTGGCAATGAGCTGACTACATTTATCTTTTCTTGTGCGCTTGCATTTGCATTTAATGACAAAAATAGGGTAAATAGGAATTTTTATTGCTATTATTAATGCATATTATTATATTGCTATCAATTTTACAGATAAAAAATATGGACGAAAAGGAGAACGCAAAAGCTGTCAAAGCGTTTATTGTAGCATACCTTCTGCGTTTCGCGCTTTGTTGTCAAAGTTTGAACTGTCAAGCAAAGCGAGGAAAGTTGTATGTGAATGGCCCTTAACAACCGTAGTGAACAACCTTCAGCCCACAATCCCAAAACTGGTTTTCAAAGTGTTTTCGTTGTCGGGCAGAACATGGTATGAGAGCATTTCAGCAATTAAACCCCTAATTGCAACAAAATTAACCTAATATTAGTTCTGAGTTTATGAAAAACTGTCAAGTGTTCATATTGGGGTTTTAAGACACTCAGAGTTTAATTTGACATTTTTTGGTTTACTTTTTCTTTGTCTCATTTAGGCTATTCCCGTACTACAGGATTTAACACACACACACATTCTAGACCAACCGTTTAGTTATAGAAAAGAAAAAAAAAACAAGAAATGAGGATCGATAGAACTTTTTACGCTGATTTCAACCATATCATAATTATTTGGTGCAAATAAAAACCAAAGCCAATAAAAGAGGTTAAAGTTCAACTTTTCTATTTCTTATGTGTTTAATATCTCGGAAACTACTTACCCGATTAAAAAATTATTGATGCTAATTTCAACATATAATTTAAATGCCTTCTATGTGACGTAAATACTATAAAATTGTTTTAAAAATAGTTTTATATAAACGCAATTTAAAAAAATATATTTGAATTTTTTTGTGTTGTTAGTATTTCCGGACTAAAAATATAAAAAAGCATATAAATTATATACATAAATGAAAGAAAAATTAATTACTTTTATTAGTTTTTTAATAGCTTATCTTGTTCAGAAGATATTAAAATAAAAAAAATTAACTTTAACCATTTATATCTTCTTTATATTTTACTTCCGCCAGAATTTGGTAGGGTTGAAATCAGCACAAAAAGTGCTATCGAGCCTCATTTTTGGTTTTTGCATAGCTTTATTGTTGATATCCTACACTTATGTGCACGGAACGATCTAGGACTATTTCTGATTTAATCCTGCAGTACGGGAACGGAATAACTGATGGTAAGTTGGTTGCAGGTTTGGATTATCAAAGACACAAACCAAATTCGGTAAAAAAAGGCTTGCATTCTCCAAATAAAAGTGGTGTATAAGGAGAGTTTAACGAAATTTTTTGTATGATAAGCTCCGAGTTTAAGAGTAGAGTTAAACGTTAAACTCCAAAATGGCCCACAAACTCGAGTTAATGGCTCAATGAGAACGCTTTATTAGAGTGTGTTCAACAGGCCAATTAGATGAGGCAATTAAGCTTTAAGTTGCGTCAGAGTTTGGTCTTCGCACACATTCAATTAAGTTGAAACAATTAGTGTTTGACAGCTGATACTGTTTTTATTTTGCTTGTCAAAAATTTTTCGGGGCTATTACCTCTTCAATTTGCCTTGGTCTGACCAAAATGGAGAGATTTTCAATTTTAAATACAATTTTATTGGTGTGTAATAGAGATATTGAAATTTTCCAGTCAATACAATAAAGTTTTGATTGTAGACTGGATTTTTTATGAAAAAAGAAGGAGAATTTCATTTTTCTGACATCTCGTTTTCTGCTCTTCAATTCGAATAGCTCTGAACCTATAAAGTAGCATTTACTGAATCCACTCGAGACGTCAAATTGTGAAGTTTCGTACAATTTTTCTACGACAGATATTTGCCAGCGCAGAAATTGTAAGAAAAGTTTAAAAATTCAAAAATAAGCTCAATAAATCGAAAAACAACATTGAAATGTAAAAATATTTTTAGTAAATATATAAGCAATATCGCATTTGTTAAAATACTCGGCTTTGGTCGACTCGCTACACCAAAAAATCGAAATAGCACAGGGTTTAACAAAATGTTCCAAGGAAGAGGCGTCGGAGACAGTTCCAGCTGGAAGAAGGTAAAGGATTGTACCACTTATTGTTTGCATAACTTATTTATTTTTAACTGGTGTGGCTAGAGATGAAGAAAACTGGCTGCACTAGAGACCAACACGCATGGCATCCAAAACACTGTTGGTGTTGGGCTACGTGTGACAGCTGACGTAGCAAATGAGAGCAAGGCCGACGTATCGATGCCATCAGTGAGCTACAGTCCAGCACCTCCGAGACGTACTCCTACAGCGTAGAGGCCAGCCGATAAAGGTGCAGCAGAATTGCTGAAAAAACAATTTTTGCTTCACAAAGGCTTCCAAGAAAAAATCCCCCAACACTTTTCTCAACAGGAAGCGAAGATGGATGATTTATCTTCAGGTATGCCGGCCGCTGTGGTGTAGTAGTAAGCAGTACGCGCTTTCACTCCGCAACGCCTGGGTTCAAGACCTCGTCAAAGCAACATCGCAAAAAAATATAGAAAAAGGTTTTTTCTTAACAGCGGTCGTCCCTCGGCAGGCAATGGCAAACCTCCGAGTGTATTTCTGCCATGAAAAACAGCTTCTCATAAAAATACAATCGCCGTTCGGAGTCGGCGTAAAACTGTAGGTCCCTCCGCTTTGTGTGACAACATCAAGGCGCACGCCACAAATCGGAGGAGAAGCTCGGCCAAACACTAACATACATATGTGTAAGCGCCAATCTATTATTATTATTATTATGCGACGCATACAAAGCAGCGTTACAAGAAACTCGCAGGCACAATAACGTCATGGAAGAATTAACTGCTGTAAAAAATTCCATTAAACAGCAGATGTTAAAAGTAGAAGACAAAAGTTTACATGTTATTTCAAAAAAAAAATAAATAATACATGCATATACAGCTGCGGCCAAAATAATAGCAACAGGATTCAAAATGGTATTGTGTTCAACTAATGTTTATTTATTTATTTTTAATAATTTTCATGTAAAATATGTTCGACCTATAACAGCAACCATATAAGTAAAAGTTTCAAAGCTTACACAAAGTTTAAAAAAATTAATCGAATTTCAAAAATTTTTCATCAAAACTGTCAACTTTTTCTTTTGATGCTTTATATGTAAGAAAATGTTCAACCACCTCGACCAAATAAATTCTAAAAAATCAACGGTAATTATTAAACTTTGTTCATGCTTTGAAAGTTTTATATATGTAGTTTTTGTTATAGATCGAACTATAATTTAAGTGAAAACTAATAAAAATAAATAAATAAACATCACCATGTGGGGAATTAAATTACCACATATGATTAATTAATAAACTAAAACGTTTATTTAATCTTCTTCCGAAAACTTTAAACTAATGACAAGAACTTTTATTAGAACGCGCACGTTGAATGAATGAATTCGAGAATGATCTAAAAACCTCGCTGGGGAAATTTGACAGTTTTTAACTTGCAACAGCAAAAGTGAAAAAACAAGAGTTAAAAAGGAATAGAGGAAAAGTCAATTCAACAAAACAGTGTTGCCACGCAAGGCGAATTCATGCTGTGTTCCCACAACCATTCTATACATTGGTGCTATTATTTTGACCGCACCTTCATACAATTAAAAAAACCTGAACTTGAAAATTATATTCGTGTTAGTGTTCTAGAAAAAGATCGTCTTATCTGTGAAGCTGCATCATTATAAGTTGATGAAGAAAGCTCGTGGTTTTCGTTAGTATACTGTTCAACGTTTTCTGAAATATCGTCATTCACGCGATAGTGAATGCAAATGTTGTGGAAGACTATGTTCAAACAGACCAATTAGCAGAGGCAATTAAGCTTTAAATTGTGGTATTAGCGGGGGTTTACACGATCCCATATATGTACGGTGACCATCCGTTCTGTTTTTTGCAGGACCGTACTGTTATTTAAAGGTCTGTCCTGCGTAGGGTTTCAAAACAGTAAACCCCCAAAATGTACTAATTTTTTTAAAGTGTCCTGCGTTTGTCCCGCATTTTCTTCGATATTTTAAAATAAACTTTTCCTAATCGTAATAAAAGCAGCGTCGATAACTAATTGATAACTAAATAAGGGTAAGCTGGTTTTGAAGGTTCAACCAGTCAATGCGTTCTAAATTTTGTACGGTTATGGACAATGGATGACGAGAAAATGAAGATCAGCGTCAAAAATATCAATAACACTGTTCTACAAATTTTGTGGTGATCGCTTAAGAAACAAAATGTTTTCCAAGCCAATTTTCTTTTCAAACAAGCTTTTTCGTATTTTTTTCGAAAAACGTGTTTTTATTACAAAAAATTAAAATGCTAAAAATTATCCAATCAACATAAGCGACCTACAAAAATATATTACTTTGCTGATTTTGATGAAAATTATCCGAAAAGCTCCTTAAACTACCCTATAGAAAATTATTAGTGTTACAAGCGACCAAAATCGAAAAAGTGAAATTTCAATCATTTTTTTTTACAGTAAATGAAAATCTGATGAGAAATGTAAATGTTACGGAACACAATCTGCACAAATTGTATACTTTTGCAAAGTGTCCATCAATACCTTTCGAGCTGTTGGTCGTTTCATGTGATATTGACGATTAACCGAAAAAAGTACTAAAAAATCGTTTTTTGAACAAATCTCGAAAACACTTCTTTGAAACCATGGGTATTTTTTTCGTGTTCAACGACCCAAAGTTTGTATTAAATGATTTGCTTTACAGAGGTTCTTATTTCGTGTAAAGTAATATGTAATATGCCTTTATAGTTTTGTATATATTCATTACAAAAAGATTAATACCAATGAAGCTAATGTGATTTATGTTTAAAGTTTGAAATTGAATTAATAATTAAGAAATATAAACTCATCGTTATTTGAGTAGCGCATCCTTTTAATACTTATTAGTTAGTTTTCCTTTTGTTTGTTTAATATTCATTATTTTTTTATAAAAAATATAGCATATTCTACGTCTAAATCCGATTAAAAAAATTTTTGAAAATTAAAAAAAAAAATAAACATAGGGGCGGCAATTTTTTTTTGTTGACGGTGCTGCGCATTTTCTTCCATGTAAAAATTTTGTCAAGCATACTTTGTATGGAAGAAAATAAAAAATGGAATTTATATATGTAGTATATTTTTGTTATTTTTATACTACGCAATTATATGTAGGTACATTTTTTGAAAAATTGTCCTGCATTTTCAAAATATATTTGTGGTCACCGTACATATATGTGACAACTTGGCTTGATGGCGAACATAACTGTAAAATCACATTTGCGTTTACACAGCAACATATGTTGTCGAACATCAGTTTTTAAGAATTTTTCTGGCGATATGACGAGCGCATTTTCAGCAGCCTTGATAATTGAAGAAATTATTGAGGAAGACGAAAATATAAAAAACCAAAAAGAAAACGTGAGTGGACGCAGACCTGGTTTAAGAAAAGGCCAGAAAATTTGCATATAAAGTTGTTAGAAGAGATCCAGTTAACAGCGCCAGCAGATTATAACATCTTCTAGCGAATGGATGCAGCTGTTAATGAAGAGATGCTGGCGATGGCCAAGCCATATATAGAAAAGCAGAACGCAAATATGAGGGACTCAATTTCGGCCAATGAGCGCCTTTCAGCATCCTTAAGGTTTTAAGCAACTGGACGGAACTACGCTGACTTGAAATTCTGTACCTGCATTGCTAAACCAACTTTAAGCGCTACGGAGACGATCAAATATCTTTATCAACACTAAGTGTACTGGTATCATCGGCTTTTGGCGGCCACACGTACACTACACCGACTCGTTGTTAGGGATGCAAACGATGCATCGATGTTCTTGAAACATCGATAATATCGGTTAAATTTTCGATGTTTGCCATCGATGTTTACAATTTACTAACATCGCGAAATTGACGATACATCGGTGGAAGTTTTACCGATGTTTTAAGCATCGACTTTAAGGAGACTCTCCGACTTTCTTTCGGTACTTTGGACTGACCTTAAATTTATTATTCATTCAGAATTTCTTTGTTATTTATGGCCTTATAACAATTTTGTTGAGCTTGAGGCCGTTTCTTATGAAAAGTGTTACTGAAAGTCAACAATAATTTACAAAAGGTAGAAGTTATAGCTGCTATTTCGGAGATCACCACATCTCCTCAGTGACCGCGGTTTAAGAAGTCTGATTAGTAGATGTGGTGATCTCCCAAATAGCAGCTATAACTTCTTACCTTTGTAAATTATTGTTGCTTTTCCACAACATTATTCATAAAAAACGGCCCAAGCTCAATGAAATTTTTGGATTCAATCTAATGACCTAGCATTTTGATTGTAATAATAGAGAGGGCATAGAAAGGATAATAAAATACAGGAAAATACATTCATAACTATTAAAGTATTCAATATTTCTTTAAATTTAACTAGAAATTAACAAATTGCAAAATACATCGGAAACCATCGATATATCGGTGTTTCTCTGGCGATATATTTTAGCCTCGATGTTCCTTTCTCCGATGCTTCGAAACATCGATGTACGGATGTTACTACTCAAAATTTGCATCTCTCCTCGTTGTCGGCTATGCTTGATGAAAAAAAAAATTAATTTTGAATTTGAAGACTGTTTATTTGACCGTCTCGCGTTATGCTTAACAAAAAACAAGCTCACATGACTTTTGGTCGTCATGGTGAGCAAGTGCGCGGACAAGAAAAAGAAATTGTTTTACGTTTGATTGACCATTATCAATGCTTACTAGCTTTATGAAATGTAATAAATATTAATTTATAACATATGACATAAAATTATGCCATAAATGATACAATAATTAACAACAAATACTCATCCGATGACAACATGCTAACGCTGCGTATTCACAATACAAATTGTTGATTGAAGCTCGGAACACTTTGACGACTGCAACTTCACGACGTAACGACAGCGACATCATTTTGTCGACAAATGTCGCCTTGAAGCCAGCTTCTTAAACATTTTGAAGACCTCAGCGACATAGCAAACAGCTGATTTTAAAGTTTGACATTTTGCTATATTTATTTCACAAATTGTGTATTTTTATTTAAGTAAATAAGAAAAACATGAACAATCAAGAATATGTGATTAATTTTGCGACAATTTAATTTTGCCGCACTACATCTACTCATTGTCGCCGGCAAAATTAGAAATAGATTTAATTTGGCGACGTCGACAATTGCAGTCCTGCAGCCAAGATGTCGTGCTGTCGTCAAAATAATTGTGTCCGTAAGAACGTGTGTATTTAAAATTTGACAGATGCTGCTTGTCGCTTGCTGTCGTCAAAGTGTTCCGAGCTTGACGCGTTTATTTGAACGTTTGCGGGCAAGACACGAGCGAACCTCACTCACACATACGCAATGCTTGACGTATTTATTTGATTGCCTCCGTGGCGATTTAAGTAAATTAATAATTGAAACATGCAGAGCTATACAAAAAGTACAGAAAAATTTTACTCACGTAAGCATACATTTGAGAACTATAAGTATACATTAACATATACGGATACATATTCAGTCTTATAAAACTACTAGCAGAGCACCCGACGCACACTGGGCTTCTTCATAGAGGGCGATGCTCAAAACTCATTTTTCGAAAGTTGGTATTTAAGATAAAAAATATATACCAGCAGAGTCATAACAAAGTAGCAAATCTCGTGTATAAACATTGGGTTCCGAATTATTACCAGTTGCCGCGTACAACAGCTCAAAGTTAACTTTTCAGTCAGACATTTTTTTTTCGATATCGAAAGCGAGTTCATATGTGTTATTAAAGTCTGTCTTATTATGTTTAAGGTTACTATTAGTTTAGAAGGAACTATGTCGTTGAATAAGCAATGTGTGCTGATTGTTTTACAACTTTACACCATTACATAATTTCAATGGTTTCTGAGATATAAGGAAACAATTTTAATAAACAATTTTTTTTCATAGTGAATTTTTAAATTCGTGTTTTTTTTCCAGAATGCGCAAGGTTCTTTTTCCGAATCTTTTTTTGTTATAACCGCAAGTCTTTATAGTAAACTTAAAAGATTTGCACAAGAACGTTGCGCATTTTTGAGAAAAATATGTTTTAACGTGAACTTATTAATTTTCGTCAGGCACATTTTGTCATTATTTTATCAAAAATATGTTCGAAGTGGGAGTGTTTTAGGAAAATTCAAACTAAATGGATGAGAATGGTATATACCGTATGTATTTATTCTTTATTTCAATACTGTTAACTTTTATTCCAGACGGAACCCTTTTATCCATTACAAATCGGGATTTTTCTGAAATATTTTTTAAAAGCCCGTCTAAATTACTACAATGCAAGTTCAGAGATGTGGAACAATATATTTCAAGCCAAACCAGCTGCCCAGCTTTGGAAAGAAAGAAGTTGCAAATACGTTTGCGCAATTTCAAGAGCTACATTACCTTAAAATGGATCAGATGCGGTAGGCACAAAAATAGATTTTATGAATCGGAAAAAGCGTGGTTAGAAAAAACTTGTCAATTTGTGGGGTATCAGATACCTAAAGGAGGAAGGCCCACTAAAGACTTTGGGGAATTTAGTGACCAGTCAAAACGTAGGAAAATGTCCTAGCTTCGTCAAGATTATTCCCACGAACAATTAACGTTCGCAGCACAAATGAGCCTGCGAGCTAGTGGAAAGCGCAGTGAAGCCAAACAAGTTCTCGACACTATTAACCCCCATCTGAAGAAGCTTCTCTGAACTGCCGCATGTTTTTTTCGAATCACGAAATAAAGATTTCAAAGCGTATCGTTAACGTTTTAGCCGAAAAACTTCAAGGAAAGCTAACCTTGAAGATGTATTTCATCGTCGCGACGTCGTTCGGGGTAAACAAATCAAAATATAAAACAGTTATACAAATATTCAGTTCAGCATATATTAGAAAAAAAACTATTTTCTTTCTGATTAAATTAAGTCATCCTTATGAGCCATACCTTTAGCTTTATAGTACTTCAACTAATATATATGAACATCACTTTCTGTACTAAAAATCTTGTTTCATTATTAATATAAGGTGGGTTAAGGTAACGATAGAATTTTTAAATTAAAATAAGTCTAATTTGGTATATTTCGTTTGCTTCCTATTCGCTTAGCTGTTTTAGTATAGCTGCAATTTTCCGGTAGAATGCTTATTTCAGAAGTAGTTTAAGTCATTATACATGCACATGTTTCAGTTAACAGCATCGCGGGATCAATAAAATGATTTAATCTTTCCATTTCAAAATGGTCTAAAGAGTGTAAGTTTTCAAAAAACACAGTTTTAAATATCCGAGTGGTCTAATAGTTGAACACATATTTATCCCCCTTTTACAAACACATTTATATATACTTTATTCTAAAAACCTCCCATATACATATATGTCTGCATACCAAATTTCAGGTTCATGTGACTTATGGTTGCCAATTTATGGCTATAAACACCTACCATAGATATGTCTGCATACTAAATTTCAGTTTCATGGGACTTATGGTTTTGAGGTTATAGCTGATAAAAATTTCCACGCCTCCTTTTACAAACTCATTTATATATATATATCTTTTTATAAGCGCCTACCATACTATACCTGCATACCAAATTTCAATCTCGTGGGGCTTATGGTTTCGAAGTTATAGCTGATAAAAAATTCCGCGCCAATGGGATGTGCCACGCTCTCTTTTACAAACTCTATTATATATACCTTATTATAAGCACCTACCATAGATATGTCTGTATACCAAATTTAAAGTTCATGTGACTTATGGTTCCGAAGTTAGAGCTGATAAAAAATTTCACGGCTATGGGATGTGTCACGCCCCCTTTTACAAACTCATTTAAATATACCTTATTATAATCACCTACCGTAGATATGTCTGCATACCAAATTCAAAGTTCATGTGACTTATGATTTCGAAGTTATAGCAAACTCATTTATATATACCTTATTATAAGCACCTACCATAGATATGTCTGTATACCAAATTTAAAGTTCATGTGACTTATGGTTCCGAAGTTAGAGCTGATAAAAAAATTCACGGCTATGGGATGTGCCACGCCCCCTTTTACAAACTCATTTATATAAACCTTATTATAAGCACCTACTATAGATATGTCTATATACCAAATTTAAAGTTCATGTGACTTATTGTTTCGAAGTTATAGCTGATAAAAATTCCACGCCTACGGGATGTGCCACGCCCCCTTTTATAAACTCATTCATATAAACCTTTCTATAAGCACCTACCGTAGCTGTGCCTGCAAACCAAATTGCAAGTTAGTGGGGCTTATGGTCAAAGCTGATAAAAAATTTCACGCCTATGGGAGGTGCCACGCCCCTTTTTACAAACTCATTTATTTATAGCCTACTATAAGCACCTAACATAGCTATGCCTGCATGCTAAATTTAAAGTTCATGGGACTTATGCTTTCGAATTTATAGCTGTTAAAAAATTCCACATCTACGGGATGTGGCGGGCCACGCCTCCTTTTACAAACTCCTTCATATATAGCTTATTATAAGCACCCACCGTAGATACGTCTGTATACCAAATTCAAAGTTCATGTGACTTATGATTTCGAAGTTATACCTGATAAAAAATTCCACGCCTACGGGATGTGCCCCTTTTATAAACTCATTTATATATACCTTATTATAAGCACCTACCGTAGCTGTGCCTGCATACCAAATTTCAATTTCGTGGGGCTTATGGTCTCCAAGTTAGAGCTGATAAAAAATTTCACGGCTATGGGATGTGCCACGCCCGCTTTTACAAACTCATATATACAGTATCGGTCATATCTATAGCACGCCATTTCAAAGGGATATCGTGTGCCACTTTTGTTTATTTATTTATTTTTAGGAATTTTCAATTAAAATACAGTTCCTTCTCTAATACCCATATAAACCCAAGTTTAACAATTTGTAGAAAACTATAAAAATATAAACATATAAACCCAAGTTTAACAATTTGTAGAAAACTATAAAAAAGTGCAACAAATTATCATCAAAATTTCAAACTTTTTTCTCCGAAGTGTTAGAAATTTTTATAGCCCAATCAATTTTAGCCCGATAATGTGCAAGTTTCAAGTGGCTAAAAGTTACCGTTGATTTTTTAGAATTTTTTTCGCCAAAGGTGATGGGGATTTCTTCCATATACAAATAAAATGAGTTTATTCATTATATGGAAGCCAATGCGACAAAAAAATCTAAAAAATCAACGGTAATTTGTAGCCACTTGAAATTTGCACATTATCAGACTAAAATTGAAGGGGCTGAAAAACTGTGTACTCGAAAAAATTCTAAAACTTCCGAGAAAAAAGTTTGAAATTTAGGAGAAAATTTGTTGCGTTTTTTTGCAGTTTTCTACCAATTGTTAAACTTGGGTTTATATGGGGCTTGTCTGAGAATGAACTATATTTTAATTGAAAATTCTTAAAAACAAATAGAAAATTAATAGTGGCAAACAATTTCACTTTGAAATGACGTGCTATAGATATGACCGATACTGTATATATACCGTATTATAAGCACCTACCATAGATATGTCTGCATACCAAATTCAAAGTTCATGTGACTTATGATTTCGAAGTTATAGCTGATGAAAGATTCCACGCCTACGGGATGTGCCAAGCCCCCTTTTACAAACTCATTTATATGTGCCTGCATACCAAATTTCAAGTTCATGTGCCTTATGGTTCCGAAGTTATAGCTGGTAAAATATTCCATGCTTATGGGATGTGCCACGACCTCTTTTATAAACCCATATATATATACCTTACTATAAGCACCTACCATAGATACGTCTGCATGCCAAATTTCAATTTCATATAACATATGGTTCCGAAGTTATAGCTGATAAAAATTCCACGCCTATGGGATGTGCCACGCCCCCTTTCACAAACTCCTGTAAGCACCTACCTTAGATATGTCCGCATCCCAAATTTCAAATTCGTGGGACTTATGGTTCCCATGTTATGGCCGATTAAAAATTTGACGCCTATGGGAGGTGCCACGCCCCCTGTTCGGATCGCAATTTTTTCACCCTATAATAGGCTCAGATGTCATGGCAATACTCTGTCAGAATTTTGTTCGATTTTGTCGGTCCGTTTAGGCTGCAACCTGGCACATACATACATACATACTTCCACAAATATGTAGTAGATATCTATCCTTCTCTCAGCGTAAAATAATTTTTGGGGATATCTCGGCCACAGGAGGACCTATCGTGTACGGTTTTAATCCAAATATTTCTTTTCAACTGGCTAAATTGTATTCTAAATATGGGCCAAATCGGCAAGTAAATGCAATTTTTAGGAATATCCCGACGTCTCAGCATTCTTCATTTTTCGGCAACAACAACAAAAATTTAAAAATTTTTTTTAATCGGAAAACCTTCCACACAGAAGGTCCAAAAAATACTTTTTATAGAATTTAAATCGGTTCAGCCGTTTGGTCAGGCATCGCCGTCATACGAAAAACATTTCATTTTCATATATATAGATAAGTATACACTAACATATAAGGATCCATATTCAGTCTTATAACAAATTCTATGTGAATAAATTCCTGAATTGCTTTCGTTTTGCTTGTAAGTTTATGGAAATGATTATTTCATACTCAGTTGACGATAGGGCCCATGATAAAAACATTACAAGGTAAATTCATTCTCTCAATTCGTCGGCCATGATTTTTTTTCTGACGTTTGCCAACATTTTAAAATCATATAAAATTGAAAATAAAAAAATTAAATTGTTCACAATTGTTGTTGTTTGAGATTGAAAATGAGAATGTGTGTGTGAGTTTTGAATTTTAAATTTATATTGTTGGCAAACGTCAGACTGCCTCTTAATGGTTTTACCTTGTTATGTTTTTATCATGATAGGGCCGATTACGAATATTCTGCATCTGACAGAAGCTCGTGAAAGGTACAGTACGGAATGTGTTCCTGGCTCACTTTTGGTTCAGAATCATGATTATTAACAGTAATGCTTGTTAAAAAATTTATTAGGTAAGGCTCCAAACGTTACAACTAATTTCGTTGAGTGAATATTATATTTGGAGGTTCTGATTTTTGAAAAGTTCCTATGTTACGTGAAGAAGACTCCCAAAGATACTAATCAGTCATAGGCGATTCTGTTCGTGTGTCTGTAAATGTGCAATCACAGAATTTACGTCTATCGTCGCTCTCAAATGCTTTGTGGGATTTTTCGTTGAGTTGATTTATCGCTCCCTGGTAAAGTGCTTCCAAAATAGTTTTATTGGCATATAGCGATTGACGGGGCCCAAGATTCCTATAAAGAATTTCCCAAGTGGTGCTTAGTACGCTAGCTTGATCAGGCTTAGTACTACTTTTCCCTAAATTCTCAATAGCTGTTTTAAGAAACTCGTTTCGTAAAATTTGCGGATAATCTTTTTTGGGGGTTTTCTTCCTTTGCGATACTTCCTGTAATATATGGTATAACACATTAATATAAAATATCTAAATATTAATATAAAATATTTATAAATCCACTTTTGGCGACGAAGTTCACCGGGTCTGCTAGTTGTTATATAAAATATTTCAGCTCCCACAAAATATGGATGAATGGAAAGTAATATTACGAATCAGTTGACGCATTCTATCCCTTCTACCATTTCATTTTGTGAACATGGGTTTTGCAAAGGCAAATCAACTTCAACAAATTTAATAAGGAGCGACTCCAATTTACCAAATTGTCTCGATCCCGCAACTTACTTAGTATGATATTTAGCTGTATTGTAACTGAACGTCAGTTCTTTGTGCTTGTTGTCCGTCTTTGGAACTCTCTGCCTCATAAAATTAAAATAATTAAGAGTACACCGCGCTTTAGGGCTGAACTACTACATTACTTGGCCAAGTAATTGCCAACATGTACGCGTATCCTTCTTTCTGCCGTTTTGCTTCTCCGCTATTCTTTTATACATTCACAATCTCAACACCCTGCATAACTAACATCCTACTATTCCACTGAGTCCCTCTCAAACCCCTCTTACATTAACTATGTACTTACCCTATATTATTATTATGATTAATATTTTTTTAAGCTCAAACACTGTAAAATAACTTATGGTGTGTGTTTGCTAAATAAATAAATAAATAAAATAAACAAACAAATAAAGTATAATAAAATCTCGTTTCACAGTGTTTGTGGTCGGACTCCTCCTAAACGGCTCGACCGACCTTTATGAAATTTTTTGTGTATATATCGACTGCTGAGTGGAAGATCGACCTATCTCGGCAGCCAGTACGAAAACGCCCTATCTCAAAAAAATTTTCAAGAACGCCCTATTTCAGAATTTTATTGAAAAACACCTTATCTCAGAATTCAGTTCAAAAATGCCCTATCTCACTTCAAAATGTATTGAAAATTTGATGAGATAGGGCATTTTGGAATCGGCAGCTGAGATAGGGCGTTTTTGAAACGAATTCTGAAACAGGGCGTTCTTGAAAAGATTTTTGAGATAGGGCGTTTTCAAACTGGCTGCCGAAATAAGTCGATCTTCCACCCAGCAGTCGATATGGTAGGTATGAGAATCGGATGTGAAGTATATTTCATACCGCTAGGTGCAGGGGGTGTGGCACCTCCCATACAATCCGAACTTTTCATATTGCATATTTCTGGAAGTGTTCATGGTAGAGTACTCGAACATGGTATTGAGATATATGAAAATAGTCGCATACTCATGAAGAAAAATTGTAGGTATTGGAAAAGGGGGCGAATTTTTTATACTGCATTTCTCTGGAAGTGTTCATGATAGAGTACTCGAACATGGTATGGAGATATACGAAAGCAATGGCATACTCAAATCTTTGTCATAAAACAGATCATATTTCTAATTTTTGCAATAAGTTCTTAAGTGCAAATAAATTTATGCATATCAAATATGATTAAGTAATATGAAAGATGAATAAATAATACAAAGGATTATTAGATCGTAGTATTTTTCTGGTTTATCAAAATTTAAACTCACTGAAAACTTCACTGCACTCGTTCAACTTTTGTTGTCTGTGGAAATACTGTTGGTAAGCAACTTCACAGGTGTATTCTGAGGCGATGTCGAATCGCTAAGAAAATCACCTCATGTAAGTGTAGATTATTCTTCACGCACGCAATAGGAATTTTGAAATGGCAGGACCTTCAGCTCTTCATCTAACACAATATTCACAATAAATTTTCTTGACATATAAATGCATATTGAGAGAAAATTGACTGTTCAACTTTTATGAAAAAACAATATTTTCAAATACGGTTAATAATTTTATTTCAGTAAAATTGTGGTAAGTTTTTAAAATAAGAAGTAGTTGTGGTAGAAGTGAAAAATTACCCAAAATGTGGTAGATCTACCACAATTGTGGTAAAGTGGCAACACTGTTTACAACCTATGTCTCAAAAGCGTTTAGTGAAAACGTGAATGTTATATAATACCGACTTCAGTAAAGCATTTGACAAAGTATGTCACTCGTTGCTCATCTATAAACTTGATTTTCTTGGCATTCAACCTAATTTTCTACGTTGGATCTCTTCATACCTCTATGATAGATCACAAAGGGTAATGTTTAAAAATACTATTCCTGACGTCATTGATAGCCACCTAAACCACCTAGCCTATAAACGATATATCTACAGATATAAAATTTTAAAACATTTTAATGTCCGCAGATGATGTGAAACTTTATAAATCGTACGTATCAATTAAAGCTTTTGCTACAAACAGACTTAAACAGCATGGCTAACTTGTGTAATGTAAATCGTATGCCTCTAAATCTGGCAAAATGTAGAGTAATGTGCTTTTCGCGAAGAGTTGTTCCGCCACTTTCTTAAACAATAGATAACCATAACTTGGAACAGGCACAGGGTTGCCGTTTTCGACTTTACCTACCAAAATTGGTTGGTTTTTATTTATCGTTGATAGGATGAAGGATGCTTAAAATTTTAGTAGGTTTCTTTGCTCCTAAAACAGAAAACATCTCTAATAGTTTCAACAATGCCAAGGATATTAAAATATTTTAAATCGCACTAGAAGAGCGACTAAAAAGCATACCACAGAACAAATATACGTGTTTACAGAAAATTTAATTTTTATCATACACGAGAATTAAAAAGAAACAACTTATTGTTAGTCCAGTAAATCGGAGAATCTCAAAGTTTTTAACCGCAACTCCAAGAATTTAATGGCAAACCCGCAGCGCGCAGATTTTGTCAAGCCTAACCGTGAGGTTTTTTTTACCTTACTTATGTGTATATAATTCATAAAATATGTATGCAAATTAGCGATCGACAACGCAATTTTATTATCTGCTACGATTTTCACGTCATTTACTCCGAAGGCTTTATTAAAACTATAAATTATGAGAATTTTTTGCCATTTTTTCGGTTTTTCGGAGATTAATCGAAATTTTGGGGGTGTAGAAGTCAAACGGACCTCATATCCGGATTCAGCGGGTCGAAATACATATCGGTAGGTGGGTCTGGTTAAAGCACACACAATATGTACATAATAGCTATTAATCTGACCTTTTTTTTACCTGGAAATCTTATTTTAAGTATAAAAACCAGAAAAAAAAATGTATTTAGTGCTGTCAAATTCCGTTTTCTTGATTAAAAGAAATGGTAGGAATGAAGCCTTTTTGGTAGGTTATGGAACCAGCTCTTGGTAGGAAAGAAAGTTTCTCAGTAGTAATCCTGACAGGTATACAATTTTGTGGACCTTGGTATCACAATGGATCCTAAACTTAATTTTAATCTTCACATTAATTTGACAGTCAACAAGGCTAAAGGTGTACTTTCATTTGTGAAACGATGGTCAAAAGAATTTGGTGACCCTTATATCACTAAAACCCTGTTTACAACATTAGTGGTTTGGAATCCAAAATTACTCCAACAAGATAGAATCAATTCAAAAACAATTCCTACTTTTTGCTTTATGAAATTTCCGATGGGATTCCCATTATCACCTTATACGAGTCGCTTAAAACTTATTAACCTTCCTACACTTGTCAGTCGCAGGGAAATGCTTGGTATAATTTTTATGGTTAAATTACTGACAGGCTCATTTTCAAGTCCGTCTCTTCTGGCTGATGTTAGTTTTAATGTTCTCTCTCGTGTATCAAGACATTTTTGCCACCTATTTCTGAAAGCTTGTAAAACTAATTTTGAATTGCACGACCCACTCCGTTGCTTATGCCAGGATTTTCACTCTCATTACAGCACGTTTGTTATTTCAGATCCCCTTTTCATTATTAAGAAATCGGATACTCTCCTCTCTCAATAAATGAATTATTAACATAAGACATAAAATCAGCTGATGAATTTAGTTATGTAGCTGGACAGTTTTAGAATTCGACACTTAACAAACTTCGCCTTTCGTGACTCGGCGCAAAAATTTAAAATATTGGTTTCACATTTCATGCGGACTGCGCCCTTCGTGCTGATGGGCGGAAATGGAGCGTAAAACCGTTGTGATTATTATTAGTAGCAAATGGCTTTAACCGAATTTGGAACTTTCCATGCTATTTTAATTATAAAAAAAAATATAGTATTGTGTTTATGACGCTCGAAAATGCGAAATATGAGTTCACCATGGTCGAAGTTCGTGCTAATGAGAGAGTTTCAGATGGAGGAGTGTTTCAAAATACGAAATTCGCTTATTGCTACAACGAAAAATTGTTGGATATACCTCCTCCAACACACTCTGGTACATTTACAAAGGAATTGCCTTAAGTTATAGATGCGGACGACGCTTTTCCATTGGGCGAAAATATGATGAAGCCTTATAGTCATAACGGATTAACCAAGCAAGAACTGTGCTTTAATTATCGCCTGTCACGGGCAACAACCGTTGTGGAAAATACTTTCGGTATAATGTCTGCACGTTTTAGAATACTACACAAAACAATAAATTTAAGTCCCGATAAAGTAACGGACATTGTGCTTACCATTTGTTATTTGTACAATTTCCTTCGAAAAAAAGCTCAAATAGCTATATCGGCCGCACAGACATAGAAATATCGACTACACAGGCTGCAAACTTGCAAAAAGGGAAGTCCCAAAATTCACCGAACATTGCTAAAGAAACCAGAAATAATTTTTGTGAATATTTTCGTGCTATCTGTATAGATATGCAATTATAAATAAAATACTATTGCATAAACGGAATTGGCTATCTTTTCTTTACAAAAATATTTGTTATAATTCGAGTAAAAGTTTGTTTGCATTGTTCAACTTTGCGTTCAACTCAACGCAGGGCTAAATATGTCAAAATATGAAAAAATATCAAAATATTTGCCATAAAAAGCCGTTTATATTGTTCAACTTTGCATTCAACTTTTAGTTGAACGGCCTTTCAACTAATCGCATTCAACAAAGTTGGCCGCCAGCCAACATTTAGCTGTTCCACTTTTTTTTTGTGCAACCCTGCGTTGAGTTGAACGCAAATGTTGAATGCAAAGGTGAGCAATGCAAATACTGCTTAAGTTTAATCGTAAAAGACTTTCTTGTCGTCCAGTCATAGTTGCATCATCGTCTCGCCCTGAAATTTTGAGCCGAGCACATGCATTACAAAGGAGATCTGCACACTTGTCGTTATCGGCTAGTTATCGGCAAATCGTAGAAGATGCAGAAACGGATAAGTACGGAACTGTCGTTTGCTAATCGTTGTGCACGCATTGTTTGTTTACATTTTATGGGGAAAAATTAGTGAAAAAATTAATATTTGCATTAAAATTGCATAAAAATTTGTATTTTTTGCATAAAAGAAAAGAAGAGAAGAGATATTACTGAAAAATTATGTCTGGAATTGTTGCAGCATAGCCCATATTTAAAAAAATTGCAGATTTTTGTAAATATTTCGCTTAAATATCAATTAAAAAAAAAACAGAAAATATGTACCTGCTCCAAGTGAATTTTTAGACGCCAAAAGAACTGAAATATCACGACCGAGTGTGCGAAAGTGTAGTCGTCATGTAAGCGCTGCATCATGATTGTGACGGTGAAGCAACTATGATTGGGCGACGAATGTGCAGAAAGCCTTACGGGGCACTGAAAGTTTAAAGGTCACCTACACAAATAAGGCATTTGGTCAAGCGATCTCTGCATATTCTGCATGTGATTCGGCCTAAAGACACTATTACACTTCCTAGTCGAATGACATGTCATTTCCAAAAGACGAGAGAGCAACATAAGCCCTTTCGAGCTTCCTGAGGGTCTTGAGCCTAGCGTAATATTTTCATTCAAACTAACTTCATCTCCAGAACCATTGCCGCTTTCGATGTTGATTGGAGCTACGCTTTCCACTTGCTTTTCTTGGTCCCTTAAAAATACCAGCTCATTAAATGGTGGAATATAAATATCGTCGGCATCGGAACCGGATTTTTGGCTGCATTTAATTTTTTGTTATACACTACGATAGCATGAGCGATTCCCATTTACCGTGAAAACACAATGCCGGCGAACGGCGAGCTCACCACAGCGAAATTTCCGCTGTCAAAATTAGAAAACCCGCCGGTATATGAAATTGAACACAACCAAAGCGAAATGCGAACTTTGCTCGGCGGCTTTTCGTGGCGATAGATTTATTTCTATCGCTCTGCCGGGCGATGGCGGCAGTACATGCCAAAGGTGGCCGTATGTTTTTTTTTGCTTTCAAAGATTTAGAAGAAAACAACATATAACACGAATTATTTGTGTTGGTTGAAAAATACAGTGATCAATTCGTTAAATCTGGCTTAAAATAAAATAATTTATAATAATTCCCTCTCGTAGTATATTTACATTTGTTATAATTTCATTATCTCTAAATACGGTTTCGTTTTGCAAAATATGGGCACCTAAATTATAAGTGTGACGAAATGGTATCAGCTGTTTTCGCTACCGCTCTAAGGGCCGGTTACTCAATGTCTGGTGAACGCTAATCCCCGGTTAAACATAGTTATCGACGTTACCGACTCCCTGTTGTATGCCCTAATTCTGTTAAAGTAGGCGAAATAGCAGGGCGAACGGCGAACGGCGGCATCGCCCAATTCGGCGAACTTCGCCGTTCGCCGGGTATTGTCTTTCAAGCGTTATTTTAGTCTATGTTAGCATTTGGATCGACTTCTTTATACTTTGTTAAAAGAAGGGCATACACCTTTTTTTAGCGACATTATTTTGATAAAGTGCAAGGAAATCCTCCAAAAACGCATTGTTAATAATTGATGCCATTATTTTACCGCCTTATTTTTACTGAAAATAAAATAAATACATTGTTATATACATTATTATTGTTTTGATACTTATATTTTCTTACTATGGCTACTGATGGTTACTTAGCGCAGCTTCTTCCAAAATACCAAAGTAGACCAGGTATGATGAACTTGTGTTCACACGGGTTGTATGGTGTGTCAAACTAGTGAAGAAATCAAAAAATTTTGTAAACCATCCAACATTTGTGTCAAGCGGTTGTTTTAGCGTTTACACGATCGAACATCGATAGCTATCACACCATGTTGTCACATTTGTGGGACCGTGTAAACCCCGCATTTGAGTTTGGTGTTCACACATGTCAGCTGCGCAATTAGCGATACGAAATCAGCTGCTGGATTACCTACAGTGATGGAAAAGTTGGTACAACCGTACATTTATTTAGTTTGAAAGTACACACAATTTTAGGTACATTTGGAACGTAGCTAAATAACTTCTTAGGAAATCAGCTCTTATTTTTATTGACATTTCAATACATTTTCTGGTGCGGCATCTGGTCTAATAGCTTCCCTCCTTTGTGAAGGGGCATACAAATGATACAGAAGGGTGGTCAAAGTAACGCAACTGTGGTTGATTTCGCCAGATAGACGGAAATATTTTAAAACGCCAGATCTGAGAACTGGGAGGAAAGTGATTCACCTTTTCTACGAAGAGAATCTTTTCATAGCCAAAATTTGTTTAATGCGAGTACAGAAGTTGATATTATAACGATGGGAATTGTTACCCTCCTATTTCCTTTATATAGAAATACATATTTAGTTTTTAGGT
>NW_023458563.1:25020180-25053685 GCF_013731165.1 Rhagoletis pomonella
AGGTACATCTATCCACTTATAGGTAAAGTTTTCCGTAAATTAGGTACAATTGCATTGTTAAATTTTTCATACCTGATGGAATATCAGCTGAAAAAGTGGTCCAGAAACAAACAGTTGATTGCTCCTTGTTCAATAAACATACCTCCAAGTCAAAATTAAACATACCTAGCAGGGTTGCATATAGAATCTGACACAAATTAATCTATAAATTCTCTTTTCAAAAACTGTTCGATTTTTAAAATCGGATGGAAAATAGTCAAGCTATTAATAGATAAGTGCATAAAGTACGAAAATAACGATTTTTTGGTATAAAAAAATGGAGGGTTCAGGAACTATAAGGGACCTATTTTCATGTTGTACTCGACCATACCTACAACCTTAACAAGGTTTTGTTTCGGGTGTATTTCATGACTTTTTTTGTATTTAATGATGAGGTCCACTATTGATATGAATTATAATGTGAACAAAAAAAAAAAATTATTGCAAATAATAATTTTTTATAAGGCAAAACTTAGTTACTAACTAATTAATAAATGTGCTTAAAACTAATTTAGCGAACTTATATAAACTGTGTTCTAATAAACTGATATTTAGGAATCTCCCTACGAAATTTTAGCTAGATCCGACGAGATTTACTGAAAATATACTTATTTTTTTATAAAGATGCATTTCAAATCTGCAGTTTCCGGAAAACAAACGAGAGTGTTGAGCGACATCTAAATCTTGTTCAAATAAGTTAAAAGAAGGAACTTGTCTTCCCTATTATCTTCAAGAATCCGAAACTTCTCAGTCGAAATTCAAAAAAGTTCCAATTTTGAATCACCCTTGTATACACTCATGTTAAAATGAACAACACTTTTATTTTTTATGAACTATATTTTATTTATATACCAAAATATTGTTAAAAACAAGTCCTCTGGCGTTTTAAAGTATTATCTGTTACTTACATTCATAATTTTGCTTTGAAGAAAAATGTACTGAAAAGTACTGATTTTTTCAGCATGAAAAAGTCTAACGTACTGATTTTGCGCATAAAAAATCTGACAACCCTATCTCCACACTACAAAAACAACAACCACATGATCAATTCTAAATGGTAGCAGAATAGCTGCCCTTGATTTCGGTTGAGTTGCCATATGAAAAAAAGTGGAAAAAGCAAAAACAGTTTGAAAGGCGAACTTATCACAGTTTGTAAGCTTTGTAAGCTGGGGTCGCTGTGTGGAACCCCAGTCAAGATGTCTGATGAGGAGATGTGGTGATCTCCGAAATAGCAGCTATAACTTCTACCATTCATATACTACTGTTGTTTTTCCACAATAATTTTTAAAAATTGTTTAATTTAATTTGAATTATACTAAATAACACAACAATATATAAATAAACTAAAAAAAATTAGACAAAATCGAGAAATACAATTGATTTAAATTTAATTAAAGTATGTAAGGTAAATTAAATTATAATAAAATAGTTAAAAGTAGAAATCAAATTAATTTAAGTTCTTTATATAATTAATTAAATTGTACAGTAAGGTAAAGAAAAAAATTAAATCAAATAGTAAAATAAAATAATAAGGAAAATCTAATTTATTATAATTAAATTAAGTAAAAAAAAAGTAATAATAAAATTTAATGTTAAGCGCGATCTATTTCAATTCGAGCTTCTCCTCTGATTTGTGGCGTGCGGCTTGATGTTGTTACACAAAGGGGAGGGACCCACAGTTTTACGCCGACTCCGAACGGCGATTGTATTTTTATGAGAAGCTGTTTTCCATGGCAGAAATACATACACTCGGAGCAGTATGCGGACTATACCACTTTTGTAGATCTACCTCCTTTTTTTGCTAAGCTTAAAACCTACCACATTTACAATTTTGTTCATTTTACAATGTGGATGATTTTGACATCCTTAATTTTCTGTTGATTTTGTGTATCATGAATTACACAATTGTGAATACGACATTGGGTCTAATTTTTGCATATTATTTTTTAATTGATTCCGGTTTCTTTTCAACGCGTGCTAAATTTACTAGGTGCTAGGATCAGTGAATTGGTGTAATTCAGCTGCGAAATCAATAGCTTTAGACGGGAGTTCACAAAATGGACCAATTTATGAAAATGGGGCATTCGAACGTGAGGGGTGGGACATTTTAACTCATTTTTGCTCAAACTTTAAGTCATTTCTCTATAACCATTTGTTGGATAAGTTTTAAAGTCTTAACACTTGAAGTCAGATATCACATTATTACGAAACTAATAAAGTATAAAATTAATTATATAATTTTTCATTTTTCATTTCATTTCATTTATTAAACAAATTCATTAGTACAATAAGATCTTAAAGCTCTTTTATAGTACAACAGTAATTATAAAGCACAAACATAAAGCGGCGAAAGGAAAACAATAATTAAAAAAATAAATAAATAAAAGAAAAAGAAAAATGCAACCAATTCTAAGACAAAAAACTAACATTATTACTTAAGTAAAAACACAACGACACAAACGTAAACATGTGTAGATAAATACATACACATATGATAATCCTAGCAGACAGCGCAACTCAGAGTACAAAAGCTTATTGACGAAAGTACGAAAACAACACATTCCTAAAGTTGCCCTGGTTTAAGCTGCAGCGAGTGGCAGGTGGAATAGAATTCCATAAACGCGTGGCGTTGACAAAAAATAGTCTTGCAAAGTTAAGATAGGTACAATTAAGTGACTTATATGGGCAGATTTTGGAAAGGTTAGCTTCTTATACAGATAGCTAGGTAGCTTATCCGACATTAAACGGTATGAGGTGGGTTTTGTCAAAGGCTGAGGTGAACTCAGCCGATCCAGAGTCCGGCGAAGGTCCCACTAACCCCCACCAAATAAAACACACTATTTTAGTGTATTTACTTCGAACACACACACACACACGGCGCTACGACTAGAGTGCCAGCAACCTTATGTCCAAAGAGGGGGAGAGGGAGAGAGAGGTGACGTTCGTTGTGGTCGTGCGGTCGGGTCGGAGCGGATGATGGCGAGAGCGCTAGCAGCACGGCGGTTGACTCTCAGGAGCAGCGCAGCAGCGGTGAGAGCGCTAGCAGCACGGCGGGTGGCTCTCAGGGGCGGCGAAGCAACGGTGAGATCGCTAGCGGCACGGCGGGTGACTCTCGGCAACAGCGGAGCAACGGTTGAGCGGCGGCGGCACAGCGGGTGACTCTCGGCAACGGCGGAGCAACGGTTGAGCAACGGTGGGAGCGCTAGCAGCACAGCGGGTGACTCTCGGCAACAGCGGAGCAACGGTTGAGCAGCGGCGGCGGCACAGCGGGTGACTCTCGGCAACGGTGGCGTGACGGTGAGCGGCGGCGGCCCGACGGGTGATCTTCGGCAACGGATGTCCTCTAATGGCAACGGGTGGCTCGTATTACTACTCGGCGACTCGGCAACCGATGGAGCGGAGCGACCTAGCAAGACTAGCGAGACTCGTCAGGCACCGCCGCTCCCATAATTGCACACTACATGAGTAGGGGCTGGAATGGGGGCGGCGGTAGCCGTGGCTCGGCCAACCGGAGACGATTTAGTGCGTCCGAAAACACACCACTAGGCGCCAACCGATTGGTCGAGCCGTGCTTGGATTAACCAGCCGGAGACGATTTAGTGCGTCCGAAGGCACACCACTAGGCGCCAACCGGCTGGTCAAGCAATGTTTGGGTTGACTAGTCAGAGACGATTTAGTGCGTCCGAGGACACACCACTAGACGCCAACCGACCAGTCAAGCCCAACGCTTACCTAGCGAGACTGACTCGACTGCGCACTTGTTCAGCTTTTTATACCCGATGCTGTGTATTTCGTTTGAGAATTCGTCGTGTACGCTGTCCCGATGGTAGCTGGCGAACGAAGTGGTTGGTATGCTGCTAGCAGTGTTTTGCCTGATGCTGTATGAGTGTGCCGAAGAGTACATATGTGTGTACAGTGGTGTCTGTATGTATGTATAGTGGGATATGTGTGTACGGTGGTATATATATGTGCAGTGGAGTGTGTATGCTTCGTTTGTACGTTGTCGATATGTATCGGAAGGTATGTATATGCGTTGTTATGTGTGTACAGTGGTGTCTGAATGTATGTATAGTGGGATATGTGTGTACGGTGGGGTGCGTATGTACTCCAACGTGCTGTGTACTATTGTTTCGTAGTGAATTGCTACGTTACAACGGAATAGAAAAATACAATTCCTTGCTTTGAAGTACTCATATATCTTACAGCCCAATAGGCGAGATCTCCAACTAGAAATGGGATCAAATTTACCCAAACCAAATACATATCGTGTTACGTGATTGAAAACTACTTCAATTTTGTGGGCAGATTGCGAACTAAGCTTGCTGTAAATACATTCAGGATAACATATTATTGGCAAAATCAGTTGTATTGCAAGTTTTCTCCTGATGCCGACCGGCGTAAAGGATGCAGACATTCTTAAATTACGTAGAGTGATGAATACTTTGCTAATTACGAAGTTCACGTGATCATCACAGGAAAGACTAGAGTTGATTACACAACCAAGATTCGTCACTTTAGACACAAATCTAAGACATTTATTATTTATATATAGGTTGGGTTTGGCAGAAAAGGCAACGCGACGTTTAGAAATGGGTAACACATAGGATTTATCACTGTTAAGACAAAGCTCATTTTTTAAAGACCAGAGACTGATTGGTCATGAGGTCCTGACAAGTAGAGCTGAATATCGTCTGCATATGCATGCATCTGCACAGACTTGCATGTCCTAAAAATGTCATTTAAGAATAAACTGAATAGTTGCGGTCCCAGTATTGAGCCTTGGGGAACACCAGTACACAGAGGTTTAAGTCTAGAAAATTTGGTACCGACCCTTACACGCTGTGTCCTACCTTCAAGGCAGCTGCTCATCAATCGTACAGCAGACTAGCCAAAGCCAAAATTATTACTTAATTTGATGCAAAGTAGTCTAAGGTTCACCGAGTCGAAGGCTTTAGAGAAGTCAAGCAAGCATAACAAAGTTAATTGGTTATTGTCATAAGAAATACGTATATCGTCCAGAATTTTATAAACTGCAGTGGAGCAGTTATGCTTTGCCCTAAACCCAGACTGGAACGGGGAAAGTAAATTAAATTTGTTAATATGCAAGTAAATTTGCTCTGTCATCAGCTTCTTAAAGACTTTAGACAGACAAGGAAGAACACTTATAGGACGAAAATCACAAGCACTACTCGCAGACTTATTTTTAGCAACCGCAATAACGTCGGAGATCTTCCACGCATCGGGGAATGACGAGGTTTTAACACAGTGGTTGATCACATGACTAAGAGTTGGTAAGATTTGTGGCATAATTAGCTTTACAAATTTTATTGGTATCCCATCTGCGCCGACTGCGTTTGACCGTATCTTATAAATGCATCTTGCCACATCAAACTCTGATACCACATTGAATTCAAATGACTGACCGACATGCACAACAGGAGACGGAATTATGGGGTTGGAAGCAGGAGCACAAGGTGATACAGAACGACTGACAAATACATCATTAAGCTCTTCAGGGTTAATACAACAATCAGGACTGTCACTAACATGAACACGAAGGTTTTTTAGATTACGCCACAAAACATTATTCGGAAGGCGTGGGTTTAACATTTTACCAAAGAACTTGCGCTTTTCACACTTAATAAGGGCAGTGGTCTTATTTCGTACCGACTTATAGGCTTGCCAGTTGGTATCGGTTCGGCACTTCTTCCAAAAAGAGTACGATTTGTTACGTTTTATAGTCATAGACCGAACGATTTTGTTGAACCAGGGGCACGACGGTGATCGATTAAGAAGAGTGCGTACTGGAACATGAGCCCTAAACAAGCTTACAACATCTTCATTCAGAAAGCTCATTTACAGAGCTTAGGCTCCAACAACCACTCCAGTCAATGCGGGATAAGTCAGCAGATAGGCTATCAATATTTATTAGACACCCAGAAAAAGGTTTAGTTATAATTGCCAAGATTTGGTTATAGTGACCAAGTGGCATAGTTGGATATGGCGAAATAAATATCTAGTTCACGAAAGTCTGCAATTTACTTGAGACTTCTAGTTAGGACAAATGTATATTTGTTAATAATTACAAAACGACTACCTTGATTGGACAATATTGTTAGTTGAATAAAATCATTGTCGAGCAAATATAAACAATGCTTTGGTTGATACAAGTTTTCAATTAATTTTGTGCTGTAGACGGGAATCAGCTAACCGTTTATTATTTAAAAAAAAATTTCAGTTTGACACAAATAAAAATTTACTCGATGGTTGTTGTGTTTACTTTCTTCTTTTATTTGGATATATTAAGCATAAAAAATAGATACATATTTACATAAATAATTACTAGTGTAAATAATACATATGTATATGGAGGTAAGAATTTCCTAAAAAGAAACGATGAAACAGGAATAGTCGTGCAAAAACCCAGGTCAATATCTGCTGGAAGTGCTGATTTAAGTATACTGCTTTGCTTTTTCCTTGGCTAAATAGACACTTTCAAATTATAATTCTCATGAATTATATATCCACCCGAGAAACCCCGGTTGGCATCTAACTTTATAATTTTAAATAACTATGCGCAACTGGCAAAAATGAAACTGAGACAAACAAGCCTGGGCATGTCATAGCACACACTTTTCTTTCTCTACCTACCCTGCAAAAAATTGTGCGACTAATCTCTAAAGCGAGTATTCCGAGATTACTCTCAATCGGGTACAATTGGGCATTAATTAGTCCCAACTATTCTCATACGGGTACTATTAACGATTTAATGATATGTACGCACTTAGTCAATGAAATTTCATGTGCGGCGTTGGCACACAGAGAGAGTATCGCATAACAAAACTGAGCACCCCGGTTCGAATCTCAGCTGGCTCAAATTTTTATTTTTATTTTTTAAAAGTGACTAGTCGCTGAAAGTATTCAACTCGGAACCCGCTGGTGGTAGCAGAGGAAGAGGGAGGCCCCCACTGCGATGGAAAGATCAGGTGGAGAAGGACTTGGCTTCACTTGGCGTTTCCAATTGGCGTCAGTTGGCACAGAGGAGAAACGACTGGCGTGCTTTGCTGAACTCGGCCAAAATCGCTTAGGCGGTTACAGCGCCAAAAAAGAAGAAGAAGAAGAAGAAGACTAGTCGCTGTATACCCATTCGGGTATAAAGGTGAACAATTAGTCTCTTTATAGGACATGCTCGAACAAAAGCGATCAGTTCATTTCATATAAAGAGATCAAAAGTGGTATTAGTCGCATGTTCCTTTGCGATTGCTCCCCGAGTCATCCCGGATTAGTCCAAGTTTTTGCAGGGTAGCGCAGTGATCGACATAATGGTCGGCATACTAGCACATTCAAACGATTCAATAAGTGGGACTGTGTGCATTGCTCAGCTGGCGCTTTTCGCATGTGAAACACACATGTGCTCAGAGAGCGCTCAGCATTATTTAGGGGTGGCTCACAAGCATGAATATATTCCGCTCTCAAACCAAATCGTGGTTGCCTCAACTAAGATTTGGTAACTATGACTAAACCATGTGTTGAAAGAAAGCTCATCTGTATTAGCAGAGCTTAATGACATCCTTTTATGAACCATACGTTAAGTTGAATGGAATTTGTAGAAATATGCTTCAAAAAAATATTTATTAGTATTTACCAAACCCTTCAACTAAATTAACGATTTGGTACAACCTAGATGAATATTAGAAGCTTTAATATATTTAGTTATAATTACCAACCCATTGTAATAGTTCCCAATCCTTGGTCATAGTTCCCAAATATTGTCAAAATTCGGGAACTAAATATCTTTAGTTGTCGAAACTAATCCTTTTTCTCAGTGGACGATAGTGAGGAAAGTTAAGAGGACTATCTGCTACAATATGATCAAAATTGATGTCAAAAGCACAGAAAATTAGATCGTGATCATAAATAAACGATATCTGCTCAAATTTTAACACAGTAGACGGATCAGAAACAACAGTTATTTCCGTATCTTGTAGGTACACAAAGATTTACAATAGATAGACCAACACTAGACACATCATCTAACAAACGGGAGCTATACAAATCACTAAACAACAAATTTACATTAAAATCGCCACAGACAATAATTTCATCATAATCGACAGCTACAGCAGACAACATATTAAAAAACGCATTCACGCTACAACACTTGTTAGGGTTATACACACACGACAAAAGGACCTTTGAAGAAGAATTGGAATTAGATACCTCAACTAGCAAATACTCAGTGGTATTACCAACCGATTGCCAAATTAAGCGAGTTTTTAGATATTTCTTGCAATATATCCCAACTCCACCACCCTTGTCATTTTCTTTGTTGGTGTTTCCGACCGCCGAAACTGGTTTGTCTCCAAACCAAATTTGACAAGGGATGACGGAAAATCGTTCCACATTACATCCACCACCTTCTTATCTAATCTATCAACCCGAACTAGCTTATAATTATTAATGGAAAAGTGTGAATCACTTATACCAGCCCTAAACCACGTCTCCGACACACAAATAACATCAATACTCGAATATTCAAAAGACCTCCTAACAACATCCATCTTCTCATTGTTTAAACTGCGCGCATTAAAATGGACCACATTAAAGCCTTTCTGTCGGCTGCATAAAATGTTCAGTACTGCAAGGCTATTACCATCAACGCTACTTAATTTGTTCGTCATAACAATTACAAAAAGCAAAAAACAATAGCAACTTTAAGATAGTGAAGAAATTACGAAAAACAGAAACAAAAAACCCAAGTTGCGATATCATTACAAAATATAAAGTACAACAAAAAACATTTGAAAATATATGCATAACAATATATCTAACGAAACGGCAGCAGGCCATCTTCGCTGATTAACTTTGTTGATGTGCTATTATTATTTTTATTATTGTCATCTCTCACATGCACAAAACCTCTAAACGAAAACAGCTTTAGCAGTTTTCCTTCACGGCGCAGTTTTGTGGCCTCTTGCAGTAAACGTCTATTCTCCTTGGTGAGGCTCTCAAAAATATGAAAGCTGCCAGCAATGCCAAGGGGGGAAGGGGGACCGCCGATTTTGTTTTCTTGCGATATTCGCTAAAGGCGCGTAAAGTGCGGTTACGGTCGAGAGGGGAGTGAAATTTAATCACGATCTAAGACAGATATGCGGGCAGACCACGATTGAGAGAAATAGAGGTTGTGCCCATCACGGTACCGCTATTCCCCTCTCAGTGAATTTGACAGAATCGTTGTTTGTATGACGTCACACTTGTGCAACTTGTTTACGTTTTCCTTGAAACATTTTCTCTTCTTCTTCCATTCTTGCTCACGTTTTGGCATTTCTCTCTCGCAATTGCACCAGTGTGACGTCACACAAAAGTTATTCTCAAAAATCCTCTCTGATGGGCGCAATCAAGGCGTATTTAACAGGTGATAGCAGCACCCTTTTATTTTCCTTCGCCTCACGGCTTCGTATGTCAAATGGCTGCTGTTGATTGGTTGGAGCAGTTGATTGTTTATTGTTTTTTGTTCTCTTTCACATCATTCCTATGAAATTTTTGACAGTCTTCGCCGCAAAAGCAAAAACAAAATACATGTACATTTTGTTGTTGGCGTACCGATACCACCTTATTGAATACGCCTTGGGCGCAAACTTGTATTCTATCATTCTTGCGGGCAGACGACTCAACCACCGTAGCAGTGAGGACAGATATCTCCTCTTCGATTCGCTTTACCAGTTTCTTCTCCACCTCAGCCAGTTTGTCTCAATAAGCGGTCGCAACTGTTCTGTCTGCTGCTGAACTCTCTCCTCAATCTCTTTTAATTTACCAAAAACAGCTGCGAGTGAATTACCTTCGTCGAGCTTAACTGCTTTAGCAGCGGGGAAATCTTTGCTCAGTCGACGCTTGAGGGACGAAGAAGAGGCAGACAATTTATCCGTAGCAGCCGTGGTAGCCGACATCACGATTAACACGCAATTTAATATGAATTTACCGATGAATAAATAAATAATATTTGCACATCGCCAAACTTGAGGTCCAGAAAATATTAGGGACACTGGCCCGCGATTATGTAATTTGATTAAAATTAAATAACAATTGACTGAAACAACACAACAGTTGAAGCGATTGTTGAGATTATTGCGAGACGAGCGAGATGAAAGAAAACACGTCCGTTCCGTTCGACTGCTGCTGTAATAATTCCAGAAAATTGACATTTTCCAAAAGTGACGGGTGGGACAACGATGACATGATATCTTAGTTGATGGATTTGTTTCCCAATTTTAGACAAACTATAAATATTCCGTTCAAAAGAGCCTTTCTCGCATTTAGCTAATAGAATGTTAATGTCCATTTTATGCTTTAATGGCATTATCATATTTGAAAATTTAAAAAAAAAAACTCCTTAAGCTTGTGGTGACAGTATTTTGGGAAAGGAGGGTCGAGTTTCTATTGACGATGCAAAGTTTGTGAGTAAAATGAGCTCTACTTCTTTCATATGAATATTCATATTATTTAAACGATGGGAAGGAAGCTCTCGCATTTTCAAAGTTAGGTACAAAAAAATTGGCTGTGATAGGTGGGACATCCAATAAGCATTTCTTTGAAAGATGAAAACTTTTCACCATATGTAAATCTTTTTTTGTACTAACACAGCACTGTACGAAAGTCCATAAGGTGTACTTTCTCTTTAGATATTTATCACTTGCATTGTCAACTTAAATACACGATCATTGCCTTGACAACTTGATGAGAAAATATATAACAAATAAAAATAGAGAAAATAGTGAAAACTAAATCGACGAAATTCGATCTATGATAGCCTGTGGTATCGTCTTCGCTAAAATGGCCCTAAGGTAAATTTATTAAGCTATTTATGAAATATATTTTAATATTTTAATTATAAATACTTTCAGGAGAAAACCAAACCAAAGAAAGCTCATTGTTTTTTGACATACCTACGTTTGTAACAGCGAATCGCGTATGTGTTTGTTTTTCTTTGGCGTTAGTAATATATGTACGTATGTATAAAAGTATTGCATGTTTTGTAGACTAATAAAAGACTTAACACTCATATATATTTTATTACATACATACTAGGGCGGAGCATTTTTTTTATTATGCGCCTATAGCAGAGGTGGATTCTAGGTGTAATTCTAAGAAAATTTTCTGAAGAAACCATGGGTCTAAAATCAATTTGGAGTTTGTAAATTGCGTGAATAGGTTTCGAAGCAAATGTCAAAATTTTCGCTGTTGGGCCCTCCCGTGGAAGTTTGAAGAAAAAGATAAGTGCAGAGATGGATTCCTCATACCAAAAAACCCCTCATAGCATATTTTTATACACATTTAAAGCACTACCTTACGACACTACAGCAAAATACTAGGAAACCTATTTTCGCAATTTGGCAAACTCCAAATTGATTTTTTTCTTATGCGATTGTCTTAGAATTACACATAGAATCCTTTCATGCTATACGCGTATAGTCGAAAAAATCTCCCATACAAATACTAAGGGGACTAATAAGTGCCAAAAGTCGAGGAGCACGCTTTTTTATCTTTCCGTAAGCACTATGCATTATAGAAATACTCTATAATTTCACATAAGGTCACAATTTATTTCAATGATCAGTTTAGCACGTTATTTGTTGAAAATACATATTTATTTTAAAATTTTTTACAAAAAACAGAACAAATTTTGTTTTATTTAATGGTTTATTTCTAATATTTTTCGTAATATAAATACAAAATTCATTTCTTATGCATATATGTGTGTATGTACAAAAAGTTATGATTAGGGTAATTCACGATTTATTGTATTTGGTTAGTTGTGAAAATGTTGTTAACTTGGTTTTTGTGGTAAATTAACAAAATTTAGGTTTTGAAATACACATGTACAAATAAACCTGCGGTGTATATCGACATCCATATTGTATTGATAAATATGTACATACATATGTACATATATACATACATTACAATGGGTCACGGAAAAATATTTGTAATTACTCTCTTGGTTTTTCAAAGTTCATGTAATTATTTTAATATCATAACAATTTTCTTCCTTGCCGAGTCATAAAAACAGCCAAAATGGAATTTTGTTAACAACCTTTTTAAAGAGTTATATACACATAAATTTGGCCATTAATGATACCTAAACGATATGTCAACATTAATAAAATACTTGTCTAGTGGTTTTAAAAACCCATAGAGTGTGGTATGAGCATTATATGTATATACATACAGTGAGTCACTTAAGTAAGTATACACCTCAATGGAAGTTTCAAATTATTTGAAAATTGCACCCAATTTTAAAATCGAGCAGCATTTTTTACAATACATATTAAAAGTGTAGCATGCGTCATCATGTACGCATCAAAATAACGGGATATTTGTGTCCCGTTATCCTCAGCAAACAATTTTCAAGAGCATGTGCAGAAATTGTATCACATAAGTAAGTATACAGAGAACGTTTGTTTGTTGAGCATCGAATTCGCGTGAGTTAAATAAAATCAATTTTGTAAAAGTAATACGGTTATTTTCTAAGTAAGTAATACCAATACTGAAAAAATTCAGTTCATATAATATTTACACTAATATTCCAGCAATGGCGCCAAGAGGAAAAGAACTTTCAAATGACCTTAAAAATGTGATAATAAAACATTATAAAGAGAATAAATCTTTGCGGGAGATTGGAAAAATTGTTGGTAAAAGCCATGCTACAATTCAAAAAATAGTAAATAAGTTTAAAATATCAGGGACTATTGAAAACAACCTACGTTCTGGCCGTCCTCGTATATTTAATGACTATGAGACCCGTGTAATCGTTCGGAAAATAAAGGAAAACCCTAAAACAAGTGCTCCAAAAATAAAAACTGAAGTTGAAAATGAAATGGGAAAACAATGTAATGCTCAAACGATCCGCCGCGTATTGTATTCTGCAGGTTACCACGGGCGAAATATTAGAAAAAAGCCCTTTGTTAGCAAAGAAAATCGCCGAAAACGGATCGCCTTTGCTAAAGAATACCAAAGATACGATCATATATTCTGGAACAATGTGATTTTCTCAGACGAGAGCAAATTTAATATTCATGGGTCGGATGGACGTGAAAAGGTCTGGCGAAAAGTCAACAATGAGCTAAATCCGTCCAACATGACCGGTACTGTTAAGCATGGAGGGGGCTCCGTAATGGTTTGGGGATGTATGGCGGCCAATGGAGTAGGTAATTTGGTTATAATTGATGGTATAATGGACCGATATGCTTATTTAAACATCCTTAAAAATAATTTGAAAGAAAGTGCTATAAAATTGGGTATTGAGGGGTCATTCATCTTCCAGCAGGATAATGACCCCAAACATACCGCACTCATTGTTAAGGAATGGCTCCTATATAACGTTCGAAAACAACTTAAAACCCCACCGCAGTCACCGGATGTTAACCCAATAGAACATTTATGGGAGCATCTGGAACGCCAAATACGAAAGCATGATATAAGAAATAGGGAGGACTTAAAAAAAGTTCTAATGGAAGAATGGTACCAGATATCGCCCACTACCACACAAAACCTGGTTAAATCTATGCCATCACGGCTTAATGCTATTATAAATTCCAAAGGTTACCCAACAAAATACTAATTAATGTGTTTTAAATGCAATAATATAATTTTTATTAAATTACAATACTCCTGTATACTTACTTTTGTGATGTGAATTTTAGATAATTTTACTTTAGCTTGCATTATTGTTTTTTTTTTCTTATAAAATGAAATATTGTTCTTAGCACATTAATTTTATGTTTTTGTAAAATTAATAAGAATAAATTTTCTTTTATTTTTGGCATAACTATTGAACTTATTTAACAATGAAAGAAGGATTGGACGCTGTATACTTACTTAAGTGACTCACTGTATGTACATCACGATTATAATATTTTGGCGTTAAAGCCAGTGTTGCCAACTTTTGAAATTCAAAAAGCACCAAACCTTGGAAAAAAGAGTGTTTTACCGTACTAAAAGCACTAAATCTTTTTTTAATCAAAGTATATTCTTTTTTCATAACAGTTTGTGGTAAACAAAAGGAAAACACTATTACATGTATAAATAAATACCAGGGAGCCGCATGGATACACTCAAATTACATTTTAAGTCACTCGCTTTCTTTTCACATCTGTACACACTCGCACTCATTTATTTCCAAACATAACGTGCGATATCATTGAAAAAACATTGTCGGTTGAGTGAGTAATTCACACTATCAAGTGCTCGATTCAAATAAAAACTGCTTGATTTGAAAAACAAATGCATGGCATAACTGCTGTAATGAAAGTATCAAAGAAAAAACATTTGTAAAGACAATTTTTGTTAATTTTTTTGGTTTCCTAACTGCATATTATAATGCAAAAATATCAACTGATTAAGGGCATCATCATTTGACAAAAGGTGGCATCTTTTGTCAGAAATAACATTTGCAGCAGAAGAAAAAACTCTTTCTGACGATGCGCTAGTTGAAGGAGCCTCGTATTACTCTACGACTGAGTTTATGCAGCAGCGGCATTTCGCATTTGTGTACCTCTCACCAATCAATTATACTGAAGTCCGTATGAAAATATACCTCAATATTTTCATATCGCCGCAGCTCTGCAGTAGCTTTATCAGTTCTGCTCACAAAGGTAGGTTGTTTAAGAAGACCTGAAAAGAGCTCAAAGTTGTCTGAAGGGAACAAAGGTGTATCCGCAATTTGTGGTTCCGTTGTACTGTCAGAATTCTCAGTTAACGTTCTCATAATTTGTAAACATTTCTCTTTTGTGTACATTTGCTCAGATTCGGTAAAGTTCTTGAGCTGTTTTGCTGGCGGGTATAAAAAAAGCACAATTTTGTGCAAATCTGTTAGTTTTCAACAGCAACTGTTTTTAAATAATAAAGCAACTTATTTTTCAAGTCCCTTATAAAGCCGATGTCTTCTGAGGTAACATTGCATTTCTTTTGTAGACTAATTATATAAATGTACGTCAGGTGCATGACTAAATAATTTAGTAAAACTAATATATTTAAAAAAATACTTCATCAATATCCACTTTTTTCAAAATTGTCGTATTCTCTACTAATTGTTTGAAGTCAATGGGTGTCATTCGATTGCTCGACTTGCTTTTCATAACAGCATTTTTCACTCGCTTGACTTGATTCGGAAAGAGTATATCAATGCCATATTTGAAATCAAATGAGTACACTGCAGCTAAACATTGATTTCAAAACTAACTATGAATCTCACTGTTTGTACGGTGTTTCTCACTAACCTAATAGAGTTCACAGCAACGAGTTCATACTGTTTAGATGGAAGTGAGTCAACTCATGCTTTTGTCTGATAAATACCCACTCATGCTTACGAAGTAATACCGAAGTACTGCACATTAAAACTGGTACATCTGGAGAAAAAACAATCGAATCGCAACAAACGAAATAAAATTTTAAAGGGGAAGAGTAATACTTAATGATACCCTAAGTAGAAATGAGCGAAAAAATTTGTTGTTTTATAATATAACTCCAAATATTGCAAAAAACCGTGTTTTTACACTTAGAGGTTAGGATATCTCAAAATTCTGACATGGTAGAGAAATTCTGCAGCCAGTTTTGGATTCAGCACCGAAAAATCTACAAAAACCGATGCACTCAGTTGGCAAAAGGAGATAAAATTTTTCGAACCGTGTAATCAATCAATAATCAAGAAAATAAAGAAATAACTTAACTTATCTGCGTGCTAGCATTTTCAACGCGAATACAATTTTACAAGAACGCAAGAACGTGGGTTTGCAACTTCATCTTTTTATCAATCATGGTTTGCGTTTTAGTGCATTTAAATTTGTAGATTCTTGTAAATTCAGAAATTTTAGTTTAAAAAAAACACTAAAAAGGGCACTAGGCACTAAACCATTTTGTTTGGCGTTTTAATTTTTAAAAAGCACTAAATCTAGTGCTTAAAGCACTAAGTTGGCAACTATGGTTAAAGCTTTTGCTAAGTGTTTGATCAAGCTTCTCCAGTACGGTGCTGCACTCCCCTTTTTAACCGACTTCCAAAAAATGAGGAGGTTATCAGTTCGTCGGCATATTTTTTTTATGTATGTTGTCGGCATATTTTTATTTTTTTGTTATGTATGTTACCGCATAACTTTGGACCACGTTAACCGATTTCGATAATTCTTTTTGCATCGGAAAGGTAGTGTCTCGGAGTGGTCTCATACTAATCTGGTTTAGATCAGATCATTGGATCATGAAAAATTTAACGATACTCCTAAATTTTTATATGAGAATTGAAGTCGGTTTTGTTATTTGCTTAAAAATTACTTGGTTACTCATGCGTTTTACATATGTTATTAGTAGCGGCACATAAAGTGAAATGCATTCAACTTTGTTGATAGTGGTAGTTTAAAAAATTTCCTTTTTTCGAATTTCAGGCAGCAGCCACGCCCACAAAGGCATAAAAATCGAAACCTCTTGGAACAAAATCTTCTTAGTTTTTTTTTTTACTTTAATTCCTGAAAGAAAAAAATTAAATGAACAGACGCCACACACATACCAAAGCATCTCGTAGTGGAGATACGAACCAAAATCAATTTAGCTTTATACCTTTCCAACTAGTAGCCGGAACTCCATATATAAGGTATCGTTTGAAAGGTATTGGCCTATAGAATAACAATAAATATGTTGGGTGTACCCACATACCACCTTAAACCGGCAAAAGCAAAAAAAAAACGTTTTTTTGTTTCGCAACACTTTGGCCTAATTTTAAAGAATCCGGTTAATCGTTTATAAAGCTTGAATACATTTTCTGGACACACTCTGCAAGACCTTTCCAACGATGCCTCAAACATGTCGATTGGACGTCTTGTAGTATTACAGTAAATACACCACTCTAATGCATTTACAAATATCGACACGATATCAATGCCATCATGACCCACATAAGTCATAATGAACTCAGCGGGAATTCAACACCAAACGTTCAAAGGCACAGTTCAGCTTACACTTGCCAATTGCATTACTCAAGACAGGCACACTGACCAACTCACGTGACGATCACCTTAACAGATCGTCAGCGTCAGTTTGGCAGTGCGACTGCCAAAATAACTATGACACATACGCTGAGTTAGCATAACATATGCACATTTGTAGTTTGTAAGTATTAGTGTAAATTAGGGTAAGAAATCTTGTATAAAAGAAAGTAATTTCGAATAAAGAAATCAATTCTAGTTGCACGCTACATATAAGCGTTTCATTCTTTTCATGGCGATCCTGCCTTAATCTGCGAGAAAAAAAAATAAATATAAAATTTTAAATCGTTTTCGTGATGAAGCGAAAGTGCGCGCGTTATTAGACAGTTAAATTACGCTTTACCACAATGGCTTGATGGAAGAAAATGTTAAGTGTTTTGATGATTGCGTTTTCCGGGTACGAAGTCGGAGAAAGAAACAAATATAAATGCTGTAGAAAAATATACAGAACAGACACATTTCGAGGATGTGTACAAACAATTGGGAAGAAAATACGAGGAAAGTGAACAAAAGACAGAGAAGTGGCAAATCGTTGCACTCGTAATAATTGTTATAGCCTTAATCGCGGTGTATGTTGCAGTAAAAAATACAATGAAGCGGTCAATGACAAACCGCATCTAAAAAAAAAAAAAAACAACAATGAAAATAAGCTTTTAAATCATCTCTAACTAAAATATATATGAAAAAGAAGAAGTGCCTATCTCCGAGGCGCCGACGCCCTCACATTTCTGGGAGTGAGGACAGCTTTAAACTTCGCATCATCAACAGCAGCCAGCAAGCAACAATCAAATCAGCAACACTCTACAAATCGAATAGAAAGCTAAGTTAATAAATTTAATTTATGTACTCATTTATTTTTTTACCTTTTATTCAATTTATGCAACATAAAATCAACATCAGTGTAAAAATTTAATACCTATTTGACATTCCATTACTACAAACGGATTTAAATCAATTTTGCAATATTTTTTTTTAATAATTAGTAAAATTCCTAAACCTAAACCATTTTAAATACAGCATCGAAGCTAATATCAGACTTCGATGGTAGATTCGAAAATTTACAGAGATTCTTAGATGCAATTCTATTAAAAAATTATATAAAGAATAAATTGAGACAATTGAACATGGTACAACAACGCGTCTAAACAAAAAATTCGATATTCCAAGAAATGAACCAATGGCAAGAAATATACGACGCATTATCTGAAGAAAAAACAAAAGCTAGTAAGTCGTACAAATAATAATAATAATAGATTGGCGCTTACACATATGTTAGTGTTTGGCCGAGCTTCTCCTCCGATTTGTGGCGTGCGCCTTGATATTGTCACACAAAGCGGAGGGACCTACAGTTTTACGCCGACTCCGAACGGCGATTGTATTTTTATGAGAAGCTGTTTTTCATGGCAGAAATACACTCGGAGGTTTGCCATTGCCTGTCGAGGGACGACCGCTGTTAAGAAAAACCTTTTTCTAAATTTTTTGCGATGTTGCTTTGACCAGGGCTTGAATCCAGGTGCTGGTGAGTGAAAGCGCGCACTGCTTACCACTACACCACAGCGGCCGACAAATGCATAAATAAAAATGCTACTATAAAAATAGAAACAGTAGTAAAGCATTTGAACATAATTTTAGAAGCTCTAAAAAGAATAAAACAGGTGATCAATACAACAGACCGTATACTTACCAAAGAACACCAGAAAGAAGTCCGCTAATTTTTCTTCGCCGTACGAGATAAGTTGGTATCTTCTTTAGCTAGTCACAATATAGAAGTAACAATACCAACCACAGTATATGAAAAACTCCAGATCGATTTCAATTCAATTTTATCAGAACGTGCTCAGAGCCCGATTCCATCACCTTCCTTGAGCCAAACTCCATCAGTGGAAGAAAATAAACCGTTAGACATCCCAATCATAAACGTCACAATGGTGCAAACTGTAGTCGAATTTATTAAAACTGCTTCATCAGTGCTACCAGAGTTTGATGGTAAGCCGGAGAACTTACACAGTTTCCTAGACGCCCTTGATATACTTGATCAAATCAAAGATGATCACGAAGCCTTAGCGATAACAATGATAAAAACCAAGCGAAAAGGCACGGCAAGGAATTTTATCAGTACCGAAAACATAATAGAACAGATAAAAACAAAATTAAAAAACGCAATAAAGGGTGAATCAGTAGAAGTTTTAACCGCTAAACTCCTGAACATCCAACAACTTAGCAAAACTGCTAATCAATACACAGCAGAAATAGAAAAAATTACTAGGTCATTGGAAGGAGCATATATCTCGGATGGACTCAACCCAGACTTAGCAACGAGATATTCAACCCAAGCAGCAGTCAAAGCAATGTGTAAAAACTGCTCCAATGACAAGGTCAAAATTATAATGCAAGCGGGAACGCTCACAACTATGAACGATGCAATCTCTAAATTTACGAACAGCTGTACCGAAATAACGGGCAGCTCAAACACAATTTTGAATGTACGACAGCAGAGTCAGTACCGGAGTAATTTCCTATGGAAATTACCAAAGTAGGAGATTTAGACCGCAACCGAGATACAACAATAACTCGGGGTCCAACAGCAATATATAAGCGAATCATTTCAGCATGCTACTGTGGCTGCTTTCGTCACTCGCGCGCACTGCCGTAAGCTGTGATATGCACATACCCACCAGCAAAAAGTTTCACTTCTGAAAAAAGTAAGCGAGTTAGTAATAGGTCGCGGGGCAAGGAACGAGGTCATTCCGTTGTAAGAGAAAAATATTTTTTGTTCTTGTCCTTTTCAAGAAAGTTTAATACTAAATTCATATGAACCAGTTTAGCGCTCATCTGATCGATTCATATCCCTGCATACGCGAGTTGCTCATTTCTAAACTTCCTAGGAAGGTGCTCAACTGATTATTTCATATTCCTGCATACGCAAGTCAGATATGCAAACAACTGATAAACTGATATTGCCAGGTTTGCAATTTTGTAAGCTATGATTTTCGTTGGGCATCGGCCGTGTTAAAATTCATCAAAGAATTCAGTAGTTAGGCCCTCACTTTTGCTATTACAGATTAATTTCCTAGCTATTACCTTTTGTTACTGGGTATGTATGTAAATATATAAATTTGTATATACATATGTATGTATGCATTTATAGGGCATTTGCTTTTAAATCGTTAAAATGCATATTAAATTGAGGTAGGTATAAAATTGTTAATGACAAAAACGAAAAGCACTCAACCTCATATACATATATGCATATAGATGTATAAATATATCCCTGTAGGGAAACCCCGAACTGGTGAACCAAATTTGTAGTTCCGAACTAGATCTTTATCGCCAAAAACGAACCAGTCCGATAGTAACTGGATCGCCACCAGTTCAAAAGCAGCGATATGTGGTACTTTTAAAAACAATTTTAGAAATCTATATCTAAAATGACGAATTTAGAACTGGTTCAAAACTATAGAAAAAGGGATGCAGAACGAACTAGATCTCATCTAGCGAATTTTGAACTTGTTCGAAACTACTGAAAAAGGGATGCAGCGGGCGTCTTCTTTACTTTAAATAGACTTTTGCTTGGCGGGTTTTTCGTTCAAATACGCTTTCAGTCTTCACGTCGCAGATGCTTTTTCATTGTTTGGTAATACAAAACTAATATAATAGAAAACATCTTGTTACTTTTTTCGTTTACAACTGGTTCGAAACTATAGAAAATGGGGTGCAAAGCGAACTAGATCCCATATGTCGAATTTAGGACTGGTTCTGAACTATAGAAAAGGTAATGCAGCGGGGGACAATTTCCAATTCCTATGACATCGCTGTGTTAAATTCGCCGTTGTTTGCATGCAAAAGAGATTTATCGCGAACTAGTAGTGTTTCTAAATGTACTAGAAGCGCACCAGTTCAAAACTAGAGATTTTCCCCACAGGGATCTTATACTACGTATCCACTGCGAGATTTAATGGAGAATCAGGCCTCTGATAAGAATTAAGGCGAAATCCTGCGAGAAAGGCCGTAGATTTAAGTTATATCTTCAATAATATTGATCAATAAATACGATATGTTGGGTATGGCAACCTCCAATTTATATGTCATGTCAATAACGAAATATTTGATTTACATTTTCCTTCTCACAACAACCGCCAGATACATTTGTTTGTATTTTAGATTGAATTGTTTTACGTTTTAAATTGAATTTATATTCCATAAAGGGCTTTAAGGAGCAATGTAAGCAAATGTTTAAATATTAAAAAGAATAAACGTCACATAAATCTCAACATAGAAATGGGGATGGTGTAGATTTAAATAAGAGATTTATTAAATCCCAATAGCTAAATGGGGATGGTGTAGATTTAAATGAGAGATTTATTAAATCCCAATATCTAAATCTCACAATGGAGACACAGTATTAATGATTTAAAAGAAAACGTCATATATGTATATCATCAATAGCAAAAATGTTTACTTTTTGTATGGAAATAAGATCGTATGACCTTATTTCCCATACGTAAAATTTTTGGTTATGGCTTTATTTTACTTGCCCTATTGGAAATCATGTCATGTAGCCTTATTTCTCAACGTGAATTGAAACAAAGCCATATGGCGTTATTTTCTATGGGTTTATTGCACGGCACCATATCTATGTATTTATGTATTTGTTATGTGTTACATATGTGTACATATTACTAAAAATACAACAAATCGTGAGTTACTTGGTTGTATTATAATTAGTAATTCTTCTTAGTTTATATCGATTTTTGTTATTTGCTAAAGTCATCAATAACATTAAATATAGACTTACGCGCTAATAAAAATTTTGGCGAAAATTTTGTGTATGCACTTCACACATATCGCGTCGCTAGAAATAAAATTTTAAGTCATTAACGTAAACCCTCATCCTATTATTTACCAGGGCGTAATGGAAATGAAAACCCCCAAATTCCGGACAACAGCATCGCTCGCTAACTGGACCGCGGAGGTGGGGCCGAGTTTGAATAAAAAAGTGGCTCTTTACTAGGAGCAGACCCACAGATCAGTATAACCGGAGCCAGGAGGATTACACCGACAGCGGCGCTTTACACAGATTGACTTTGCACACGTTGATCTTGTAGCTAAGAACATAGCGTGCAAAACAGCCGTGGCAGAATTTTCGATTGTATCACAAATCATAAGCGAATTCAGCTGCTTTGCTGTTTTCTGTTTATTACCATTTTTTGTGTATTTTAGAGAGATATTTTTCATTGTGGTCTCGGTTTTAACTGCTGGCTGTTGATGGCTAATCTTGTTATTGAACAGAACTATATATCATAACCAGATACGAATAAAGACGTGCGAGTGTTTTGACGGCGAAAAAGACCGCGTGAAAAGAATTTCCGAAAAAAAAGACGCACAAAAAAACTTCGACGAAGAAAGACGGTTAAACGGAGATTCATATCTGGCCAAGGACTGTCACTTCAGCATCATTCCCCAAAAACTCTTTGGTCAATTTGTATACTGTTACATCCGCCGAAGGTTTTTACGTGTCTTTTTTCGCGGTCACCTTTTGAGCTCGCGTCTTTAATCGTGTCTAGTGGCAATATGCTTTGTTACATATTAACTCAATTGAGCTCAACAGTTTTTTTAAATACATTTTTTAAATTTACCTAAAAAAATATATAAACGACGTCATTGCTGCAAACGTCAAACATACTAAATATCGCGCCTTACGTATGCGTTTGCGATGCAGCATATTAAAAATATCTGAACTCTCCTTTCTTACCCAGATGCTTGTTACGAATCCAGTCAGTAGTGTCCTGGGATCGGTGCGTTTCGATGTTATTCTAAAAATAAAAGCGTTAATGTGCGTGAATTATTTGGAATAGCATTGTGTTTCGAGGTTTGTATTTACGCTGAGAATTGTGTTTACCGCAGGCCTTAGTGGTGCATAACTGCTTCCTTGCTGATGCGACTGAACCTGTTGTCCGTAGAACTGATTGCTATTAGATTCGTCACCGTAGTTAAATGGAGTAACAATTGTATGTGGCACATGAGCTACCTGGCCTCGTATATTGCGCGCTTTCCACCATTTTCGGGTGTCATCTAAGATCTGTAAAAAAGCACAAACCCGATAAATAAAAGTGCTCAGTTTTTAGATCAGTGGTTCTTAACCGGTGGTCCCTGGAAACACCCGAAGGCATCCGCAAAGTCATCAACACAATTTAATTAGTGGTATCCACCAAAGTTAGCAAGTGGCCTGGCAGTATTACTTTTGACAACAATCGTGTGCTTAAACACATCTGCCCGTTTGCCAGAGTTCTAGGCCACATGCTCAATTTGGTGTATACCACTATTATGAGTGCTCACAATATGTTCTTAAAAGTTAATTCGAATCAGTGTTGCCATTTGAGATTTTCATTCTCATTTTTTAAATTTGTTTATCATTTTGAATTAATTCGTGATTTTTCAGTCTATGCATACCAAAATTGCCTGGCATGCCTAATACAAGTATATTAAATTTATTATTTGTACAGCACCCAAAATTATTCCAAGTGAGATAGAATTTCTTTTGGCAGAAACATATATTTGGTTTAGAAAATCCTCTGCAAGTCTTAATCAATAAATAGCCACATTTTCTGCCATAAATGATGGACTACATCCAACACGAATTGTCAAAGCGTGTGATCCGAAATGGCTATCTATTGGTCTGCGTTCCAAACTTTTGAACCGTTAAGCTCAGTGCTTCAACCTTATTTAACTCCTCTTCCATAATAATTTCATTATTCCATTGAAGAATATATAAAATAATCGGAACAGAATATTCAGTCTTTAAAAATCATTGATTTTTTTTCTGTAAATAGGGTTTTAAACATTGTAAAATATTGTTATTATACTATTAATATTTGCAATGACTAGGAAAACACTTGGATTCAACATGGCGTATGAGTGATGTTTATCTGGTGATTTTTTTTTATTTGATGATTAGTAATATTTAATGATGAGGTCCTTTATTGGTATGAATTACAATGTGATCTTAGATTTATTAAGCATGTGCTCACTGGTTAAGGAACAAAAAAAAATTATTGCAAATATTAATTTTTTATAAGGCAAAACTGAGTTACTAACTAATTAATATTTGTATTTAGAACTAATTTATTATACTAATATAACCTGTGTCCTAATAAACTGATATTTGGGAACCTACCTTCGAAATTTCAACGAAATCCGACAAGATTTGATGAAAATATACCTATTTTTTTATGAAGATGCATTTAAAATCTGCAGTTTCCGGAAAACAAACAACAGCGTTGAGCGACCTCTAAATGTTGTTCAAATAAGCTGAAATTTTAGAAGGATTTTGTCTTCCCTATTATCTTTAAGAATCCGAACGATTCCAGTCGAAATTCAAAAAAGCTCCAATTTTGAATCACCCTAGTGAACATCTATCGAAGTGCTACCCAGCAGAATTAAGTTTATCTAAATTTTGTCCAACCACTTCCACGGATGTTTTCATATTATTCAACTATGTTAAATGACCAGAGAATGTCATTTTCGATTGATAATTCCATATACACATGTACATAAGCTAACTTCGCAATGTATAAGCATTCCGAAATCAAAACGAGAGTGTCTAGTACCGTTTTTGTGTATGTATTGTGTACGTGAGTGCCGTTTTTGTGTATGTGTTGTGTACATGCCCTGCAGCAAATCAAACTGGTTCAGAACTTGCGCTTTGCCAGACTGTCTCTAAATTTTGCTTCAGGGTGTTTACCCAGTGGAAGTCGGTTGTATCCCTGCAAAAAATTGTGCGACTAATCTCTAAAGAGAGTATTCCGAGATTACTCTCAATCGGGTACAATTGGGCATTAATTAGTCGCAACTAGTCTCATACGGGTGCTAATGGAGATCGATTAGTCTCGACTCATCCCTTATGGGTATAATTGGAGATCAATTAGTCCCCAACTCATCTCTAACGGGTACTACTAACAATTTAATAATATGTACGCTCTTAGTCAATGAAATTTCATGTGCGGCGTTGGCACACAGAGAGAGTATTCGCCTAACAAAACTGAGCAACCCGGTTCGAATCTCAGCTGGCGCAAATTTTTATTTTTATTTTTTAAAAGTGACTAGTCGCTTTTTATACCCTTTCGGGTATAAATGTGAACAATTAGTCTCTTCATAGGACATGCCCGAACAAAAGCGATCAGTTCATTCCATATAAAGAGATCAAAAGTGGTATTAGTCGCATGCTCCTTTGCGATTGCTCCCGGAGTCATCCCGGATTAGTCCCATTTTTTGCAGGGATGCTTTCATGAAGCATGTATGCGGTATGAGTAGAAAAGTGTGAACAATTCATGAGCGGCTATGAATTTCCAGAAATAAAGTCAAATTCTGGCGAACTGTAAGCGAACGTACTTTCTTGTTGCTTTAAGTCAGGCATGGGCAGAGAACGAGCACACGCTCAAAGAGCATAACCATCACGTGTAGGTATCAGGGTTGAAAAATGGAAATTTGAGATTGCACCTAATATCATGAAATAAATGTACCTAAATGAGACAGATTGTACCTAAAAAAGTTACATCATTGATTTGTAGTTTTTTTTATAAATGTTATTTAAAACATGTATACAAAAGATGGATTTTTTTTTTTTAACTGAGCCTATATCTATAGACTACATATAATCTAATGGGAATCGGAGAAGCGTTGTTTTTGTCTAATTTTGGCTACTGAAAAATATTGGCGAAAAAGACAAAAAACACACTTTGCGAAGTATACTTCTTTATCCAGCTTTTTATAAAACAATAGGAAAAGTCTGCTTATTTATCCGATTCCTTTCGATAGATGCAGCAAGTCTAGAGAAAATAATCAAATTGCAGGAAGTAACTTCGAAAGCATTTTAAACATATTTCCAGAAATCAAAATGCGAATATGGGTCAAATAGCTATAGTTCTCATATAAAGAAAATATTAAATTTGAAGACATCCTAGACACTGAACTGTATGTGTGAATAAAGGCTGGTTTTCATTATGTCATATTTTGACAACAAAATTTTTCGCCATATTTTGACACAACTTTCTTTCCTTTATCCCTACCTTTATCGATGATATTATGGGCCAAAAACTTACAAATAGCCGCTTTAGCAGCGGATGTACACGCATGAAGGCCTATTCTGATCTAAATCAATCAAAATACCATCTTTTAGTCCCATTTGACAATTTGTTTTCACTCATTTGACCGCAAATGCTATTGAATTTGACTTAGTGAAAATAACCGTTAAAATTAATAGAAAAAAATACGAATTTGAGGATAGCTAAGCAAAGTGTTAATTTTTCGTAGTGGCTGCTCTAAATGCAATGTAAAATGTTTAAGATAATACATAATATGACTTTTTTAATTTCCTCCTTTTGACCACTTTTCTTTAAAATTGTTTATTCTTCAAAATGAAAGCAAAGTAAATATACTAGCACGGTAAAGGAAAAAGAAAAAAAATCTAAAAATGCATCTGATCAAAAGATGATTGTACCTAAAATCTAGTGTCTGTACCTAATGTACCTTTAAGTCATCAAACGTCGGAAAAAGGTTCAATTGTACCTGCTTTTTCATCCCTGGTACGTATACAAGGAAGAGCGTAACAATGAGAACGCGTCTGCATGCAAAATGAATTAGGCACACTAACACATTCTCACTTTTAGGCCTGCTCAAACAGGCGCGGTGCGGTACAGCGCGGTAGATTCCCGTACGATACGCGGTAACGATATACGCAAAGGCACTCAAACAGGCGCGGTGCGGTATAGCACGAAACATTGTTGCCATGTGACGGCACTCTACGCATTCCTCCTTCTAAATTTATACATATATTATAAATCTGATTTTCGCGATGGACAGCTCAAGCTCTGAGTACGAATTATTGCTATTAGCAGCACTTCTCGACGAAGAAAACAGAAGGTATGAATATGCCTACATCTTTGTTTTATCCTGCAAAGTTCTTAATTTATGTATATGTTTAAGAAAAAGAAGATGGGTTCACGAAATAAATTTGAGAAGAAAAGAAGGTGGTGAATTTTCCAGCCTGATGCCCCAACTGCGTAACCACGAAGAAAGATTTTATAAATATTTCCATATCTGCGCTCCATTATGTACCTTTTGCGAAAGAATTGTAAATTCCAGTAAATTTACCGTTCATATTTCTGAGCAACATTGCCAGATTTGAAAAACATTTTTCAAACAAACGAAAAAGTTCAACTTTATTTTATTTACTTTGTGAGAAATAAAACCAAAGAATATCACATTTATGCCAACGAATGTATGACGAGCACTTTTAAACTCACGTTTTTTATAATGAAAAAGGTAGAATTTATAATCTGTAGCACTTTTGTAGATAGAATATGTGGTAGAACTCTAGCTCTAAATTGCAACTCTGCTTACGATATATCTTCTTATACCGCGCCGTGAACGCTGCATGCTGCGGTAGAGTTCTGTACCGCGGTGTACCGCACTTCCAATACCGCGTCTGTTTGAGTGCTCCCATATACCGCCATGGTATTTGATACCGCATATCGTACGGGATTATACCGCACCGTGCCGCACCGCGCCTGTTTGAGCAGGCCTTTTAGCGATCGCTTGTTTGTGGTAGTGCCCACCTCTGCTTTAAGTACATTTCTCTATAAATTTTACTACAATACAGCATCACAAAATATTTTCAGTCTTGTGCAAACATTTTAGCGAACGGACGTGTTGCGCGATAATATTTTCGGCGCAAACAGGCTTTTACATGATACGGGTTTGCATATGTAAATGCTACCGTTTTGTTTGTACTCGTATGCGCCATATATTAAAATTTATCAGATCCCGCCCAAAATTAAGCTTTTTATTGAAACATTTTGGTCCAGCATTTTCACCAACAATTCACGTTCACGATTTCCAGTGATGCATTTATCTACTAATATTACGATTTAGTGGTTGTCAGTTTTCATATTTCCTTTACCGTCTTAAATAACCTAGCAAAAGTATGTTCGTGAAGGAGGTCTTGAAATTCTCCAATGATCTGGTGTTTCACAGCACGGTTAACTGCACAACGAAATAAATTTGAAGAAATTTTTCCTCTATACTCCCTGGCGGGAACAATGATCCGGCTCGACGGTGAATCTGTCCTAAACTGTATAGTATAGTTGGTGGGTGAGTATCGTTATTAAGCTAAGTATACACGGTAGAGGAAAAACGCGAGAGGTGTAAACACTCATTAGAGCTCTACGAGAGGCCCACCTACAAAGTCTACGTGAGAGTTATTTAGTGAGACTTTTTCGCCGCGTACACAGTTCAACACAGCTAGATCGAAAAATCGACGACAACTCTACGCTCTATTTAGCAAGCTAAATAGACTTTTTGCTCTACGGAGACGTATGGTTAAGTCTTCACAATGAATTTCATTACAGATTGTTCAATTTTGAAAGGGCTACGACATTAAATCGTTTATTCGATAAAAGCACACCATTTTAGGTACATTTAGAACGTAGCCAAATAATGTATCGGGAATCATACTCTTAATTTCATTGGCATTTGAATGGCTTTTCCAATAGCCTCCTTCCTTTGAAAGGGGCATTATTATTGGTTAAAACATAAGGGGTATTCACAAATTGAGCAGGTGGTCTGGCACTCTGGCAACAGTCGTTGCTTGAGTTATCTGCTGTTTTGTCAGAGCGCCAGGCCACTTGCCCAACTTGGTGAGTACCTACATATACATAGTGGTTGGCGGGAACTTCTCGGAGAAACTCCTTTCAAGGGAATTTTAAATATTAAAGATTGTTTTATGTGAGTCCAAAAGTACCCATAGTACCGAAGAGAAAGGTTGCCATGTTTAATTTTTAGGTACATTTGTCTACTTTGAGGTAAAATTTTTTTCGGCAAATAAGTACAATTTGAAAATTCATTTCTTGTTCATATTGCGAAAATGTATTTTATGACGTCAGCAAATAGGTGAATGCTGTCAAATCGACGACGGGTTAGCGCTCCGCTGATAGCGCAAACTATATTTTCTACATCGTGGCTTTGAAAGAAATACATATACATAAATACACAACAAGCGTTGACAACGATTCGAGATAGAAAACTAACTCTAGTCGAGAGGTAACTATTGTTTACCGTGTACACAGCTTGTAGAGTACGTGGTAGAGAAAAGTTGAGATTTCTGTATTTTGTCTCTAGCTAGTGTGAATATCTCCTAGAGTTGCTCTACCGTGTAAACTTAATTGGGAGAGGAGATTTTTGTTTCAGTAAAACTCTAGAGAGATTTCTCTACCGTGTACGCTTAGCTTTATGACAGAAATCCTTAATGTCTTATTTAGGAGCGCAACCATTGCGTTATGGTTGATTTAACGGTGGTTACTTGAGATTGACGCCTGGACAACTCAATCTTGCCAATCGGAACACACGGGAGTTCGACATACTCGGCGGTACAGCACGTCGATGTAATCGGACATTCATGGCACTTTTCCTCACTTGATGATTTTTAGTAATAACTCGACTCCAGCGCTACCCGGCGGCTCTTAAAATAACTAAATGGCAAGTAACGAAAAGTGTGTAACTCTACTTTTCACAATTTTCGAAAATTTCGGTTTATCGCGTATAGTTTTTGAAACATTTCATTTTAAAAACGTTTTAAGTATGTATTGTATTCTACAAACAATTACTAATAATTTGATACCTTAGCACGAAGTGTGCTTTCAGAATAAACCAACTTTTAATGATAAAATATTCTGCGACCTCGGCCATAATTTTTATTCTAAAAACTTTTTAATTGAAGGCATATTTGGAAAATACGTCGAAACGATCTAAATCTTTTTATAACTACTAGTACCTTTAACGTTACATATACCTGTAAAATGCTTAAAAAAATGTTCTCTAGAAGTGTACACCCATACAACTGATTGTTCAGGACCTTGTTTTTCGTTGTAACTCCCCCTATTAAGCAGGTAAAAATTTAGTATACTTTAATATATAGCACGCATACAATTTATTATTCAGATATGAAGTTAGAGTTATAGCGCAAAAACACATATCTGAGTAATTAGCTGTATTGGAGCTATATGTTAAAGTGAACCTATTTCGATAGTTTAAGGAATAACTAGGGTAATATTAAAAAACCGTTATGTGCAAAATTTTAGTAAAACAACTTCAAATCGCTATTCGTATCTCGGCAGTGGTACATCGACTCCGTCATCATCGACTTGGGGCTCGGGTTCTTCCTCTCCACAATAATTTAAGTACGTTCTGAACATCGGTTACTATATATATAAATATATTTCGAGGAAAATATTGCAACGTATTCAGGGAATGCAAGGCATTTAAATCCACTCTTAACCAGAACAATTTTGAATAGGGTTGCCAGTTCGTCGCAATCTGCATTCGTATTTAGTTGCGCTTGATAATGATAATTCGCTTCTTGATCAGATCTGTGTATGTGTCACTGGCTCGTCGTTCAACGATTCCTTGTTCATCATGGCTTCCTACATTCCACCAAATAGTAAGGATGACCTCTATCATGCGCATGCTGATAATATCAACTCTCTAGTTTTGAACAAACTTGGTGACAGTCACTTATGTGTTTTAGGTGACTTTAATTTATGCAATGTGCGTTGGTCGGACACTTTTTCGAACTTCGGGCTCACTCCTAACAATATAACTGCCCCGCTTGAGTCATACCTCATCGATAGTCTTTTAAGTCTAAATCTTAAGCAAATTCTTTGTAAGTGACAATATAATCTGCAATATTGAGGAATGTTATTGTCCTATGTCTCAGTCTGACATGCATCAGCTGCCACTAATACTGAAATTTGAATTGTATAAATTTTTAAAATCTGCTCCTGTTAAGCAAGTTATCTTCAATTACAAGTATTGTGATTTCGGCAAGCTAAATAACTCGCTTTCCATGCTCAATTGGGATGAATTACTTTCAGTACAGGATGTTTCTAATTGCTATCATTCTTTTAAAACAGTGTTAGTTGATTTATGTAGGGAAAATGTGCCTATTTTGAAAAATAAACCACATAAGCTACCATGGTATAATCGGGAGTTAAAAAAGTTAAAGAATCTTAGGAATAAATTCTTCAAGAAGTTTAAAGTAACTGGAAGTCAGATTTTCTTTTATAAATATCAGAAATATGCTAAAGATTTTAATTGCTTAGACAAATTCCTTTATAAAAACTTTATTTTGGGGGTGGAGTTGAGCATTAAATCTAATCCAAAAGCTTTTTGGTTTTTCATAAAGTCTAAGAAATGTGGCTCTTGCATTCCTTCGACTGTCTTTTTGGACGATAAATGTGCTAGTGGCCCTACTGAGGTGGCGAGTCTCTTCGCTGAATTTTTTAGTGCCAACTATGTCTGTGATGATGGTAATTCCTGGCCTGATATAAACCCCGATTCAGCTACTGAGTTCAGCTTTGGGACTCTAACTCTGTCACTTGATGACGTGGAAGCTGGCATTTCTAAGCTGAAACCGTCTACGAAAGCGGATGTTGATGGGTTTTCTGCCCTTCTCTTCAAGAACTGTCCCGCTCTAATTCTACCTCTACATCGTATTTTTAATTTGTCTCTTGCGTCGGGCGTCTTTATCGTGGAATGGAAAAGTACTTCTATTAACCCTATATTTAAGAGTGGGAATAAAAATAATGTTCGCAATTACAGGCCCATTTCTAAACTATCAACTGTATCGAAGCTTTTTGAATCTATAGTCAAAGAAAAAATGCATTTTATCACTAAAAGTTTAATCCTGCCTAACCAACATGGTTTTTTTCCAATCGATCTACTGTGTCTAACCTAGCTGTATTTTGTGAATACTGTATACGTCTTTTTCTGCTGGTTTCCAGGTTGACTGTATTTATACGGACTTTAGTAAAGCCTTTGATAGAGTCTCATTCGATTTTACTTAATAAGTTAGCATATCTTGGCTTCCATTCTGTATTTTTTAAAGTGGATTAAATCCTACTTGATCAACAGGCGATGTGTTGTCTCAATAGATGACATTTCGTCAGATGCATTCATTGCCTCCTCTGGGGTACCCCAGGGAAGTATTTTAGGTCCTTTACTTTTCACATTATTCATAAATGACATTAGCTCATGTTTTTCTTTCGCTAATTTTTTGCTATATGCCGATGACCTGAAAGTATTTTCGATGATAAGAAACGAAAGGGATGCTACTTTGCTTCAGGCCGATATTAATAATCTTAATCTTTGGTGCATAAAATCACGCCTTTCTTTAAATATTAAAAAGTGCTTTAAAGTAACTTTTGCAAAAATTCATAGTGCGTTATCAACGAGTTATACAATCGCGGAGTCTTCGCTACAATCTGTCGCCGGGCCAAAGATCTTGGCGTCATTTTTACTTAAAATTTTTCTTTTAGTAGGCATATTAATATTGTGATTTCTAAATCCTTCTCTGTTTTGGGTTTCGTGAGGCGGAACTGTGTAAAATTCTCTGATCCCTATACTATTAAATTACTATACTCATCTTTTGTTCGTCCCATTTTGGAATATACTACATTTATTTGGAGGCCATTCCACAAAACTTTCATAAATAGATTAGAACGTGTCCAAAAGGTGTTTCTTAAGTTCGCATTGCGGTCCTTAAACTTTTCGGATCCTATACCACCGTACAGTAATCGTTTGCTCTTGGTTAACCTTCTGTACCTGTAATGTTCTGTATTCTCCCTGACTTTTGTTTTTAATATTACTAGTGTTCGCCCAGCGGTTGAAATTCAACCGATAAAATTAAGGATAGTTTATGTAAGTTGAATGAGCTAAAATAACATTAGTTGGAATGGGTTAAGTGGAGGGGAGTTTAGCTTAGTACTTGGTATAACATAACATAACCATAACATAAGAATAAGTAACATAACATATGAAGCATAACACACCACAATATAACATCGCACACTCTTCAGTTGTATTTCCTTTTTATCCCTTTTTTCACCTCTATCTAAATCTTATTTATTTTGGTTCATTTTATGCCAAATGATGTTGCCTTTGATGCCACATCAAGTGACATCATGTCATGTGGTGAAATTGGGTGTGGTGAGCTGCGGTGTGGTGGAATTGGGTGTAGGAGTTACGGTATGGTGAATTTAGGTGTGGTGGATTCAGGTGTGGTGAGTTAAGTTATGGTGAGAAAGTTGAGGTGTGGTGAATTAAGGTGTGGTGAGTTGAGGTGAGTTAAGGTGTGGTGAGAAAGTTGAGGTGTGGTGAATTAAGGGTGGTGGATTTAGGTGTGGTGGATTTAGGTGCGGGGGTTAAGGTGTGGCGAGTTGAGGTGTGGTGAATTTAGGCGTGGGGAGTTAAAGTGTGGTGAATTAATGTGTGGTGAGCTCAGGTGGAGTAAGTTTTTAAGTTAAGATGAGTTAAAGTTAAGGGGTTATGATTTTTATCCTTATCTTCATCTTCATCTTCATCTTCATCTTCATCTTCATCTTCATCTT
>NW_023458563.1:25053695-25084764 GCF_013731165.1 Rhagoletis pomonella
TCTTCATCTTCATCTTCATCTTCATCTTCATCTTCATCTTCATCTTCGTCGTCTTGGTCTTCATCTTTATCTTTTCCTTTATCCTGATCTAAATATGTCCATTCTTTTCTTCATTTACATATTCACCCCCACCATTGTTATTAGGTTAGGTATTTAAATTTTCCTTCCTCTTTGTCTTTATATCTCGGTTTCTTTACTTTTATTTTAATTTCTGTATTTATCACTTTCTTCTTCTCCATACTCAACTTTACCTTCTTCCTTGTTTGAGTCTAATCTATTCATGTACATACATACATACATTTTATTCCTGAACTGCTGCTTAGCACGTTTCTTTAATTCGCTATCAATATTAAAGCATACATTTAGGGGGCATTTCCGCCCCAACCATGTACATGTGTGCATTGGTATTGGTGTGACTTTTGAATTGATTTTTTCGCTCTATTTTAAACTGATTTGAAATTTTAAAAATTGCCTGCACATCAGCATCAAAATACCTTTCTAATGATATATAATTGTTTATACCTTAGAAGTATAGTTTAGCCGTAAAAGGGGTGTAAAGGAAACATGATTGCCTATTTATATAATGATTAATGGTAGTGTTGATTGTCTTTTTCTCTTAGGTCGCATAAATTTCAACATCCCTAAGCGAGTCTTGCGTAACTTTTTGCCGTTCTATTGTGAAATCCAATGCCCCCTTGGTACGTACCTTAAATGAGTTTAATTTGATCTCGAATTCTATCTCACTTGACTTCTCTTACTCAAGAAATTTATTTATTAATCTTTTGTATTCTTTCTTTTGATTCTTGTATCTAGTTTAATCAATCGTTTTAGTGTCCTGCATATGTATATTAATTTTGTAACTAGTCTGTAAGGAACCACCGTTTCATAGACGAATAAATAAATAAATATTTAAAAATTCAAATCTCTATGTATATGTATAAAACAATGTTGCTTACGTAATAACGAGCATAGCTCTAGAATGGATTGTCGTATGTGAGCTGTCTTTTTTGTTGCGTTTGTCTCTGCCCAAAGCAAATTAAAAAAAATTTTCCGGATAGAAAATTCCAGATAATTTTTTTTTGCCATAGATTTTGTAAACGATTTTTTCTTTCTATAATTTTAATCATAATATTGCCATTGAAATGGTTGTCCAGGTACAAAATTGTATCTATGCTACACAATTGTTTAGGTTAGAGGGCGTGGTAAATTATTACTGGTTCCATATACAATTGCTGGATTTAAACAATGTATTATGGAATTTCGATTAAAAATACAAAATCAGCTTTATTATGAGGTTCATTTTCCTCGTATTGGTTCGCTTATCATTTATTCATTTCCGTGTATTCACTACGGTCGGATGAACAAATTTCGGGCGTATTTGTTTTCGGGCGAAAGTCACGATAGATAAGGTTTACTTAGAATATTCTTTTGCAAATATGGTTCGATTGCTTCGAAGACGGTTTGAATTCTTCGACATTGTACTTTCAGTGTTCAGTTTTAGATGCACTCATCGCGAATTCATGCATTACGATCTCAGGAGGAACCAGCTCATTAAAAACTGAAACAAAAGCGGAATCGCGATCTGCATCGTTAAGTGAGAAGAAATACCGTCAATGTCCAATTACTTCGACATGCCGCACCGTTGAGTATATCGAACTTCTGTGTGTTACGATTGGTCCAGCAAATCGCATCGCTAATTTCACAATGCGTAAAAGTTTCATTCGGAGACAACGGGATTGAGATCTGCAGGGGTTAAAGTCAAGTTACTACAGTTAAATCAACCATCAGAACCCCTGAGCTCATTGCATTGTGGCGATTTACCATAATAAGGACAATTCTTGATGGATGCCCACAAATGCATTAATTAGGCAGTTAAAGGATTTCATCTCAAATAAGTCTATGTATACTGGATATATGTGGACCAACGATATTCACTCATTTCGAACTTGTCACCAACTATTAGAGCTCCAAAACTATCGACGGCACTATCGATAGTTTAAAATTTCACACCACTATCGATAGTTGTAAATACTATCGAATGGTGACATTCCTATATATCTAGAAAATTCAATTCAAGAAATTTGGCGCTGGGAGTTGGCTTGTGTAAGAAATATAAAAAATTTATCAAATATACATATGTATGCACGTACTTTTAATTTATTTCACCTTAATTCCTTTATTACCATATCAGGGTTCTATGATATTGGCGGTTGGCTCGAAAATGGAAAATTCGGAAGCTTCGCAAGGTAAAATTCATTTAGCCTGTGGACACGGCTAATTTATACATTTTGACAGCTTGTAACACGGAGAACAGTCCTGAAGCAGAAATTTTGTCCAGCGGGGATGATTCCACGACAGTCAAAAGGCGCAAGGTAGGCGGCTCCGAAGTATGGAAATATTTTACGCATTCGAAAGGGAAAAAATTAGCAAAATATCGGTCATGCGGCAAAGAATATAGGACAAGTGGAAACACGTCGAATTTGTTTGACCACTTAAAGCGTGCACATCCTAACCTAAGAGGAAAACCAAGTTGTTCAAAAAAAATAACCAATATTTCACCAGAGATGCAAGATATGATAACAATTCTGAGCGTAAGAAAAATATTGATGGCGGTTTGATGTGGATGATTGCTGCGAACATTCAACCTTTCCGCATTGTAGAAGATACCGGATTTCGTAAGTTTGTCGAGTGCCTAGATCCTCGCTACGTCTTACCAAGCAGAACCTCTTTGCCAAACGTACTATTGGGAAATACATACCTTAAAAAAAAGTTGCAAGTTATTTTAAATGGCACGCAATATTGTGTAATCAGAACGAATTGTTGGACGTCGAGGGCCAATAACTATTTGGTGGTCACTTGGCACCAGGGGCGCACCCAGGAATATATTTTAGGTGGGGGTTTTATATTTCTGAATATATATCACCGGAAAATACTGAAAATTTGCTTCAGATAATGCGCTCTTTAAAATACATTCATGCAAGTTTTATGTACAGTATGTAATAAATAAATAAACGTTTTAAAATCCATAAACTGCACTTTATTTACATAAGATTAACAGAACTCAAACACTTTTAACCGACTTCAATAAAAAGAGGAGGTTATCAATACGCCGGAATACATAACTTTTGACCACGTGAACCGATTTCAATAATCCTTTTTTTATTGGAAAGATGGTACCTCAAGGGTCGTCCCGTAATTTGGTTTAGAGATCCGATGATTGGATCATGAAGAAATTAACGGTACCCCTAAATTTGAAGTCGGTTGTGTTCTTTCCTTAAAAACTACTTGTTTAATAAAAAGTTCTATAAACTCAAGATGCGCTCAACTTTTAAAAGTACCTAATAAAAAATTTTAAAAGAGTCAGTAAAAATAAATTTATTGATTCCATAAATTTTTGCACTTTTATGTTCATTTTTTCGATTTCTGGTTTCTGGTTTTCGATAGAGATTGTGGGTTTTTACGATTGCTAAATTTTTTTAATATTTCGAATACCGAAAAAATTAACTGAACTCTCAATAAAAACGAAAAATTCATATAAAACGACGGACGAGAAATGGAACAGAAATTTTCTTCTACCAAAATTTCTTAAATCAGTTTGCAGCTCTCAAGAAAAAAATGCTCGTATATTTATTTCCTCATAGAAATTTACAGCAAAAGCAAAGCGCTTTTTCAGGCAACAGAAATTATAATAAATATTTCTTATCTTATTCTTAGCTTTACGATACAGTTTATATTTGAGGTTATTCGCTTTAGGGGGGGTTTGAAGATATATTGCAGAAAAGAAACATTCCATGCTTTGCCCATACCATTAATTTAATTGCACAAGATGGTTTGAGTATATTATACATAAAAGACGTGTTGATGAAGTGCAAGCATATCGTGTCGTACTTTAAAAGTAGTACAATTGTATACGAGAAAATCCAAGCTGCACAATGCACTTCCAAACCATACAGTTTAATACAAGAAGCTCCGACGAGATGGAACAGTGCGTATCTTATGATCAAAAGGATTTTGTTAACGAGAGATTCAATCTCCAACATTTTACTTGCTAAGCCAAAAGCTCCACCAACACTTACTCCGACGAAGTGGAAATATTAGAAGACCTGTGCGCACTATTTTCTTTATTTCATGATGCAAGGATTCGGCAAGCAAATCCGTACCTATTTCATTGCTAATTACACTTTCACAGGGTCTGCACCAAAGTTTAAATCAGCTTAAAATAAATACTTGCAATTACTTGATCGAACGACTAAGCGCTAGGCTATTTCTTTATAAAAATCGAACCATAACTAGGATTGTGACGATTCTAGATGCAAGATTTGAAAAGGAGGGGTTTAGGTCTTACTACAATGCTGATTAAGCATCAAAGCTTTTAGAAGATGAAATAGTAACGTTACTGAGAGATTCGTCAGCAAATGCAGAAATGTCAAAACCGTCAACGTCATCGAGGATGCCACACCAACAATCACTATTAATATTTCTTTAAAAAAATCGAAGAAAAAGTCAAATCAAGCAGAACAGATGCTGTTATAACTGTGCGACAGTACCTTGAAAGGGCAAACGCACCACAGGACAGCGAGTCCTTGGAATATTAGAAGGCAAATTTTTCTAAATATTTTCTTACAACAATATTTATATGAATAAATGCAATTTGTTTTACAGAACAACGAAAATGAAATGGAACTGTGAAAACTTACGCAGTGTGCTTTTTTTGCGTCCCAGGTACGTCTACAGAATCAGAAAGACTGTTTAGCAAGGCTGGTTTAACGGTTTCTGAAAAAGAACATCATTGAAACCAAAAAATGTGGATATGCTTCTGTTTTTAGACAAAAACAAATGGGTGGCTGCAGTGGATCTGTAACTAAACAAAAGTAGCATGCCATGACAGGGGATTTAATACATAATTTCACAATCCGACAGTATAAATACTTCCGAAATATAAGATGGTGCAGGGTGTTTGTAGGGTCGAATACAACATACAGGTAGATTTCATATAGCCCCAGTACCCTCAATTTCCATTAAAACTATCTATAACATATTTAAGGAATGCATTTTTGGTTGCATTTTTTTATTTGCATGCAGCTGTGCATCCTCTCACAATTTCATATTACTCGAATAACAAGTAATGTAATGCTATTCAAGAGCTTTAATTTGAGCCATGGAGGAAATATTTAGGCCTTCTGAGAGCCAAGTTATAACAATTTTAAACCAAACTTAATGAAATTAGAAGACAAAAAAAAAAAGAATGCAAAGAAGTCGAACGAAATTTCGAAGTTTAACTTCAGAATCGTTATAATTTGGCTCTCAAAGGGCTCAGAGACTTCTACCTTGGCACAAATTTAAGATCTTGAATAGCACTACAGCGGACTTGTTTAAAATTGTGAGAATGATGCACAGTTGCCTACAAATAAAAACAGAAAGCAATCAAAAATTTCTTAAATTGAGGTGTTACATTTTTTTTAACAGTGGAATTGTGTTTCTCGTTTCAAAATCTATAATATTAGTGTAATAAAACATACAAAAATTTTTTTTTTGGAAAAAATCGGTGGATGTTGCATGTTTTTTTCGAAGAACACTATTTTTGACCAATTTTTTAAGATCAAGGAGTAATTGCGAGTCAATGGCAGTACTTTTCCGCGAAAGGAAATAAAATTATCTTTCAAAACCATTTTGTTTTATTCTAAAGTATTGCTTCTGTCGAAAGCTCTACGATTAATTCGCAAGGAGTGTTCAAAAAGCACACTGTGCGGCAGGGAGATAAGTACGTGCATCAAGGCTTCGCCATTGTGAGCAAAGACGGAAATATTGAACCTCACAACAAACATCCAGTGATAGAGAGTCCGAGCTCTTTGCTCAAGACCTCCTTGAGATCGGTGTGGGCCGCATGCCAAAGTGCCTGGTGAGGCACATGTCTGTTGATAATATGATAATGCAACAACATATCCTATAGAGTTTCTAAACTCACACACTGGCACAAGACTATGCATAATGGAGCTGCAAAGACATATTTAGGGTGCTCACAGTTCTATATCGAGCCCTAACCGTCAAAATAACGTAAGAGAAATTTTTTTCAAAATTTTCTTTTTGATGCAGAAATGCATCTAGATGCTCTAGAAATATTTCTGCATCAAAAAGAAAATTTTGAAAAAAGCGTCGCTTACATTATTTTAGCGGTTAGGGCTCGATATTATCTACTGTGTTAATTTTGCCACCTGGTAACTTTAAAACATTTTACCATATGATAATTTGGTTTGTTGTTGGTTCCCATACTAATTAGATATAACACTTTGGGCAAAATTACTTGACTTTGTGTCATGTTTTTGTTTTGTTTTAAACTGGCATCTCTGATCAGCTAATTATTCGCGCTAAAAAAAAGGAAAGTGAAGCAGAAAACATAAGGTGGGTGCAATTTGAAAGACTTCTAAATATATATCTGACTACATTTGTTTTATTGACAATTTGAAACACATATGTGAAGGGTTGCACACAGTTCGAGTGTGTTATCTTGTTAAAGTTGCCACCTTTTAACTTTAAAAGCAAACTGTGAATACCCTAATTGTGCATGCCATTTCAGTTAAAACGTTTGCAGTTTCCGTTAAAAGTAGCCTTCACGAAAACGATTAATAAAGTCAAGGATAAATACTTAAAGTTGCAGGAATACATCTGGGCACTCCATATTTCTCGCACCGTAAACTCTACGTTGGCTTCTCACGGGTATCGAGAGCCAGAAATATCCATACATGCCCAAGACAATAACTCCCGAAACGTTGTTTACGAAATGTATTGCAGTAGATAAAAGTGGTTATACTTAGTATGTAGTGAAATTATTTGTTTCCTTCTTTGTTACATTTAAAAGAATTACGTTAAACCAAAAATCACGCGGGCGAAGGTACGGGCAAAAGCTAGTTATTTAATAAATATGCGGACACTCTCGGTTGGTGAATATAGGTTGGAAAATATACATAGGTTGGAATCATGATACAAAAAAGAAGGTAGTTTCACTCAATGATTTTGGCCGCCATGTTAGCCATTTGACTCTTGCTGGCATTATGACATCTCTATCAAAACCTATGTGGCTACCAGGCACAAAAAAAAATATTTTTCAACTGCCTTTGAAAAAATTTCAAACAGATTTTAAAACGAAAAATCAGTCATTTTAATAAAATGAAAAATTAATTGCGCGTTTAAAAACTGTAGGAATCTTTTAATATTGTGCAAGGATTCCAGAGTGAAATTTTTCAAATTCTCTCGTTTATTAGAAATAAGCAGAGACTCAAAATAATTATTATCCTAATATTCGAGATCAAGAGAAATTTATTTTAAGAGAAATTTTTTTCGTCTTTGTATAATAATTATTTACGAGAAATATCTTTTTTCGTCTCGTGGGGTGATTATTTTCAGATGGAAACTATTTACGTCTTTTCATAATAATTATATGGGATATTTATTTTGTCGTCTCTCGGGATGTTTATTTCAAGACAAATATTATTTACGTCTTCTCATAATAATTATGTGGGACTTCATTTTTATGTCATTTCAAGACGGAAAGGACTTACGTCCTGTCATAATAATTATGTGGGACTTTTATTTTTTCGTCTCGTGGGCGTTTATTTTAAGACGGAAATGATTTATGTACGTCTTTTCATAATAATTATATGCGACTTTTATTTTCCTGGTCTCTCGTGGCGCTTATTTCAAGACGACAATGATTTACGTCCCACGTTTTCTCTAAATAGAATCGAGACATGTACTGCCGATTTCACGAAATTAAGCGCAAATATATCCGAGCTCGATTATTGGAATTTGATTTGCTAACATCTGGCAACCGTTTTCAATCAACTAAAACCACGTAAAAGCAAATCCCTTTAATTTGATGCCATATTGAAAATCGAACGAATGATACAGATTTGATGACATGAACAATCGTGGCGTTAAATATTTAACGCGTCAGATCTCCGAACTCAATTAAGAAATTTCATTCTTTTATTTATAATTATTAGGAGAAGACGTAAATCATTTCCGTCTTGAAATAAACGTCCCGAGAGACGAAAACAAAAAAAATAAAAATCCCATATAATTATTATGAGAAGACGTAAATCATAGAAATCCCAAATAATTATTATGAGAAGACGTTAAAAATTTCCGTCTTGAAATAAACGTCCCGGCGAGACAAAAAAAAAATAATGTAAAAAAACATATTTTTTAAAAACAAGCTTTTATTTAACATGTACAATCAAAGGAATAAAATAAAGTAGTGTAACAAAAGATTTTTTAGCAAGAAAATTTTGTCAAATTAAATTAAAATTAATAAAATAAAATAAGTTAAGGTCTCGTTAAAGTTACTAAAAGCCATTTAGTGAAAGGAGTTACTCAAACTCTAATGAAAATTTCTAACAATTTGTATTAATTTACTTCGTTTTTCAAAAAGATTGTCGCGCGAATAGCAAACCGTCATTTAAATATCTGCATACATACATATACATACCTAACCAATTATGCATGTACGCTGAATTCGCCGACAAGCTTTTTTAAAAACGAGGTAAGTTAGTAGAAATTGTTGGTAATTTTCATTGGAGTTTCCTTTCACTAAATGGCTTTTAGTAACTTAAACGAGACCTTAACTTATTTTATTTTATTAATTTTAGTGCAGTTTTGACAAAATTTTCTTACTAAAAAATCTTTTGTTACACTACTTTATTTTATTCCTTTGATTGAACATGTTAAATAAAAGCTTGTTTTTTAAAAAATATTTTTTTACATTATTTTATTTTGAACTTTTTAGTTTTATTTTATACTAGCCAATGCCCGCTTACTTCGCGGCGCCTAATAAGAGCTTTTCGTTGGCCAATGCAAAAGAGCGTTTAAAAACAAAATTAGTCTGTAAAGTAAAAATTTTTGATTTAAGTTGAAACCACTAAGGTGCAGTATCCTCCTCACACATAGGCCAATAATAGTAACGCTGTGATACCATATGGAATACCTATCCCTTTTGGTGTCATGAGCTTTACCAATGGTCTTATTTCCACCCGTGAGATCCCTGCCAAGCATGCGTAATCTTTTTGTATGATCTTGCAACTACAACATTGGTGCGATGCGTATGCCAATAAAAGTTCTTATAGAGAAACTCAAGAGCACAGAAGTGAGTTTTCTGTTATAGGAGGGCCAAGAATCCTCGCTGTCATATAGGATGAAAAGTTTTCCGGTACATTGCTAAATGAGTCGTGTGATCTCTTAAGTATCTTTCAAATGGAGCAATTGATATACCTACGGTGATCTTTCCTTGTTAATTCACCACTTTTACAAACTTAACCCCATCCTTCATTTAGACATCTGAAAACTAAATTCGTATAACTTAAACATAGGGCCAAAGCAGACCAACCACGGGGTTTCTATACATTTCGGCTGCAGCGCCATCCATTGGGTTCATTTTCTGTAAAACCATTGCTTACCATAAAATGAATACGTGTTATGAATTTCAACCTTAACTCCAGCGGCACTAATTGGGTAAATTTTTATCAAAAGAATTTTCCATCATACAGGTACATAGCTCACATTTAAAATTTGAACGAAATCGGTTAATAAATACGATTTTTATAAATAACTCTACTCCAGCACCACCTAGCGAGTTTTCTAGTAGCATGTAATATATGTATGTCAGATAACCTCCGACAATCTGACGGAACTCTATTCAGTGGTTTTTGAGTTTATTCCGAACAACGAAAACGGCTATCATTTTATGCAAATAGGTATGTAGATATAGGGCAGTCTATAACGAAACCCGAAAAATCAAAGCTCCATTCTTTGTGCAAAATTTAAAAAAATTCTTAAAAATTTTCACATAAATTTTACCTTTTACTAAAAACTAAAAACAAAGTTACAATATTTCAATGGGATTTAGAAATCTAGGAGAAAATGGTTCCCAATCGAGTGATACTTGCGCGTTTACGTAAATGTATATCGATGCAGTCTTTCAATAATTACCACTTTTCGCCATAAGTACGGTATTGATAAAAAATGTAGCTGTGTAGAATTTCAGGCCGTTAGCGTAAGTAGTTCCAGAGATAAGCTATATGGGAAGTTCAGTTTGTATGGAAGGAAGGAGCCACGCCCCCTTTCCCAATGCATTTGCAATACATACATCAGTGCTAAGTTTCAGTTCCCAGCGTAATTGGTTTTAGAGATATATTGTTTTTTTACAGCCCGATTCTGTGTACTTGATAAATTTAAAATCTTTATAATTTGTCAATTTTTTATTATTTATCAAGAATTGGTATTCTAGCACAGAAATCAAAAGCCCTTTTCTTGATAAATTATCAAGATTGAAAATGCTATTGACAAATTGAAATTTCATGTGAAATGTATAAATTTTGTATCTTAATAAATTTGTTTCTAACAATTAGATACTCCATGTGCCGGCATTTGAACCTGCGACACACGGAATTATAGTCGACATCTCTACCTACTCGGCTACGGCAAACAAAAGCTTTTTCATATGTGACAATGAAATCAGTTGCACTCATGTGGAAATCAGTTCCACTAATGTGGAAATCGTAGAGCTTTTGTTTTATAAATATTGACACAGAATGCGACCGAAGCTTTTGCTTGATACAAATCTTGATGAAATTTCTTTACAAAAAATTTATCAAGAAAACATAGAATTGGGCGGTTTGTCTGTATAAGAATTTTAGGAATATCCCGAGCTACATACCGAGTAAATTTAAAGTCGGTGCAGCCGTTTAGTAGTTTAGTGAAATACATTGTAAAGAGAACTGTATGAAATTGTTAAACGTGACGTCTCAGATTTCTTAATATTTTGGCAGCAACAACGAAAAGTTTAAATTTTTTTAGCGAAAAACCTTCCACACAGAAAAAAAATTTGTGGTTATATCAAGGCGAAATTTTGAGAACGGTCCGTTGCTAACTCTAAATATAAACTACGACACACTAGAAAAAGTTAATACGTTCAAATACCTAGGAATAATGATCGACGATAAACTAAAACAAAAAAAAAATTGATTCTATATTTTCAATTAAAGCTCTAGCAATATGTACATCGGTGAAAACTGCATTTAACTCCATACATTAGCTTTTGCGTGATGCGCTTACAAACATACAGACAAACATACAGACAAACATACCAAAATTTTATATTTGGCTTCTGTTGATCTAATAAACCCTATTAATTTTTCTTTAACATATTCTCAAATACTCTCGTTTGATTCCCATATGGCAACACTTAGTTTATATTATAAATTCAACTGAATTAAAGTTTTCAAACCCGCTTCAAGAATATTTCATTTATTTTACAAACTTTAATGAATACAATTTTTCAATCAGTTGGCAAATCCCCTAAAAATATTTTAGCATTAAAATTTCCTAGCCTCTTTAGTTTGATGCCAATATTGCAATATTTAATTTATGCTATCAATTAAATTAAATTAAAGTTTTCAAATAGGTGGCAACCTTCCCCAAAAATATTTTCAGCTGTAAGCCTTTGTAAATTTCTTTCTTTTGACAGCCATATTGCGGTATTCACTTTACCGTATCAATTGACCTAAACTGAAATTTTAAACACAGGTGGCAACTCTCTAATTTCTTCTTCTATATTGGAAGCTAGATCTCTAGCGATACATCGGTGAAAACTCTGCATTCAATTCCATGTTTTCGACTGATGTGCGTACAAATATACAGACAGACAGAGATTCAAAAATTCTAAAAATTGTTTATTTGGCTTCTGTAGCTTAAATAAAAACCCACCATATTAATTTTTCTTTAATATCTATAAGGTAAAGACATCGACCTGTTACAATTTTATTATATGTATAGATGTAGATATAGATTTCATTTATTTTATCAATTTAATACAATAAAATTTTTCAAACAGGTGGCAGCCATCCCTAAAAATATTTTCGGCAGTATAATTTCCTAACCCCTTTCAGTTTGATCCCCATATAGCAATATTCAATTTATCTTATAGATTAAATTAAATGTACATTTTCAAACAGGTGGCAACTCTAAAAAAAGTATTTTTGGCTGTAAGCCTTCTTCAGCCTCTTTCTTTTGACGCCCATATTGCAATATTCATTTTTTCTTATCAATTTACTTAAACTCCAATTTTCAAAAAGGTGGCAGCTATCTAATTTTTTTCTTCCTATATTTTAAGTTAGACCTCTCGCAATACATCGGTGAAAACTGCATTGAAATCCATGCATTCGTTTTCGAGTGATGCGCGAACAAACATACAGACAGACAGACAGACAGACAAAAATTCTAAAAATGGTTGATTTGGCTTCTGCTGCTCTAATAAAGACCCCACACATTAATTTTTCTTTAATATCTATAATGTACAGACATCGACCTATTACAATTTTATTATATGTATAGATAACCAGGACATAATATTTTTATTAAGGGCTGACTCTACATTTATGAACATAGTACATTTAATAAAAGCGGCGTAAATCTTTTCGATCATCTGTTTAGGCTGAGCAAAACACGTTGAGTTCAGGTAGTGAAAAAATTGTACGATGGAAAAAATGGCGGAAAGTTGGCAACTGTTGAACTGAGCGGAAGTACTCAACGGTGCGTTTCTAGGACAAACAGTCTACGGTTAGACAATATGAACGCGCCCAATGTGTCACGAACTAGGAGCATAATCAGAAACAAATCGGTGTGTTATTTAATTTAAGCTTTCAGATCAAGTACAAACCACACACCCGGTAGGTGCTCTACAGAAATTCGTATAGAAATATCCCAAGGTCAACAACTGATTTATTCAAACTAATTTCCGGTATTTTATCTTACCAAGGAATTTACAATAGAATCTATTAGAGCTCTAGATACCCGGGTATCGAGCAATGCGAGTAGCTCGATACTCGCTCGAAACTCGTTCATTGCTCAACTGCTCAAATGTTTGTTCAAAATTTTCGAGTTTTTGAACAATTTCATAAACAAAAGAAAATTTGTAAATTGTATTTGTCAGCAGCTGCTTTCTAATTCATGTTAAATAAATTATATTATTAAATACCAATGTAACAATCTGCATTATATATCAATAATTTGAAAAATTTAAAAAGTTGCTACCAAAAATGTCAATATAATAAAAAAAACATGGCTCAAATTACTCGAAAAAAACTCGAATTGCTCGAGCTCATGCTCGAAAATTTTCGAGAAATGAGCATTGAACAAGTGTGCGAGTACTCGCTGCTCATATACCCGGGCTGTTTGAAAATGTGCGAACAAAATCGAGAGCTCTAGAATCTATCATACCACTGCCTAAAACTATCCTACATAGTTGCGCCGGCAAATTACGCTCTGCTATCACGAGCAGTAGTGAACACGCTGTAAAGAAGCTGTTAAGCAGGGATCGCACGATTTGTAGAAATAATGAGTTAAGCTCAATAACAACTTTCAAACAACAACACTCTGTAACTGTTAAAATGTACAAATCTTGTGATCTCTGGTTTAGATGAAGATAAACTTGGGAGCTGCGAAAATGTTAAAATTTAAAGCTAAGTGCGTAGTATATATTTACGTTGTATGTTTGTGTATATGTGGAGATTCTTGCAAATTATTTTGAAATTTATACACACACATGTATACACAGCAGCAAGCTCATGCCACCAACAGCGATGTGGTATGCATAGAATTTCTACTGGTTGTAAGTTAACTACCCTGCAGGGAAACCGCGGACTAGTGAATCAAATTTGTAGTTCCGTACTAGGTCTTTATCGCCAAAAAGGAACCAGTCCGATATGAACTAAATCCCTACCAGTCCAAAATCGGAGAAAAGTGTTGTTGTTGTTTACTTTACATAGATATGTGTTCGGCGGCTTTTTCGTTCAAATACGCTTCTATTCTGCGCTTCGCAGATGCTTTTTCATAGCTTGGTAATACAAAACTAGAATTTGTGATAACATTTCAACATCTTGGCACCGCCTGGAATCTAAGAAATAACAGCGAGCACCTCTGCAAACTCAGCTACAGCTAAAGGTATGTAAACGTACATTTCTTACAATCATTCAAACAAATTTAATTTCAAATTGAAAACACATTTCCAAAATAACTTAAAATCGCACACACGGAAGAACCAAAAAGATTGAAAAATCATGATACTTTTTTCTTTCGTCTGTCGATTTCAGAACTGGTTCGGAAGTATAGAATTTAGGACTAGTTCGGAACTATCGAAAAAGGGATGCAGCGGGGGGCAATTGACACTTCCTAGGACATCGCCATGTTAAATTCGCCAGTTGCTTGCATGCAAAAGAGATTTATCGCGAACCAGTACTGGGCCTAAATGTACTAGAAGCGCCCCAGTTCAGAACTAAAGATTTTCCCAATAGGGTACATACAAATGTATATATGTATGTATATCCATGCATGAGCAAACATGCCATACGGAGTTATACCGCCCGGTACGATACCGCTGCTGCTTGAGCAAACCTTTAGAATGAAAACAGCTCTTATCAAGATTTTATTTTGTTGCTTTAAATAGAAAAGTTCTTTATATGTAAAGTCTATCTTAAACTGAAGCATTTTCATCTAAGCTAAGGGCCCGTTGTTGATTTTGAAATTTTAGCAAAAGTCATTATCGAGTCGAAGACGTCGATAACGATGTTTAACCGCAAATTAGTGTTAACCAGACATTCAGTAACCGGACCTAAGAAATATTATTTTCCAATTTTTAGTCCATTTATAAAAGCGTTGTATATTAAAAAGTTTTATTTTATTTTATTTATTTTCTTCTTTTTAGTCTTGTCTGTACAAAATTTTGCAATAGATATTAAAATAGTTCAACTTGCAGTGAAAGAGAAAATAAGACTATGCAAGCAAAATGTTGTTTGCTCACGTTTAGTATAAACATACATATGTACATACTAGGAATGTTAATCCCTTGATCCCGGGATCTCGGACATTTCAAGGTCTCGAAAATCCCGGTATTCTTGGCAAGTAACCCAGGATTTTCGGGATTTGTAATTTGCACTGATGGCAATAATAGAAATTCCTTTTCTTGACCAGTATTGGCTATATTTCTTTTTTTATTTAATAATTAATATTTTTTTTTTATAAATGTCTAGCTTATTGTACATATAACACCGCGCGATAATAAATTTTAAACACAAATATCAATATATTCGCGAAACCCTGGGACAAATATAGTAAAATTGCGCTTTTAGTGTTCCACCGACGTCAGTAATTCAAAAATGATTTAAAAAATTCATAGAAATGCTTTTTATTTGTTTTTGAAAAAATTATATGTTAAGGGCTTATATAAACTCGATGACATCCTCGAATTTCGTTTTTCTAACTCTGTCAGCTTAAAAATGACCTATTCGTCCTTGTGAATCCAAAAAATTTAAATTTTTTAAATTCGAAAGAAATTTCCTATTGCATTTGTTACCCATACTATTTCTACATTGCACTGATTTTTTTTTTTAAATTTTTGCAATTAATCATATCTCTGAAATTACAAAGTCCTTCAAAATAAATCGTGCGGTCAGAGAAAAAAATACAAACGCCAATTTAAATAAAAATGTAGGTTTCAAGCCCATTTATTTATTATTTATTTCATGGTAGGAGAGCTTCTCAAACAATATAGAAGCAATTTGTTCGATTAAATTTGTTGAAAAGTAATGAATATCTAAATCCCGGGGTGCCGGCATTGTGACAACGCCATCCCGAAAATCACGGGATCGGAAAAAGCCGAAAAATTAACATCCCTAGTACATACATACATATAGCAGAAGTTAATTTCATTTAAAGAAATGACGTATCGTCCATTTCCGTACAGCGTATGTAAATAGTGCATATATTTAGGCGCAATATTTAACTTCTTCGGCGGGGCGACATCTAGAGTCTTCTAATTGTATCTCCTTGATATGATGCCTACAACGAGGTTCATATCTAGACTAGGTTGATATCTAGAATTTGCCATAAATAGCTTTGCTATATTTATAGTATAAATTGGTCTGGACATACAACATTGCAAGTTAAGAAAAGCGTTGTAAAAAGCTGTTAAGTGGAGATCACACGATTTGTCCATTTGTACGGATTTGTACATTTTGGCAGTGAAAGAGTGGTGTTGTTTAGAAATTTGAGTTCAGCTCAATAAAAGAATTTCCGAACAACACCACTCTGTGCCTGCCAAAATGTACAAATCGAGTGATCCTTGCTTAAGATGAATACAAACATAGGGAGATGCGAAAACGTTAAAATTTAAAGCTAACATAAGGGCATAGCGTACATACATATCGTCGATGTTTTTGCAAAACTGCCCATCGACCAGTTACAAAACCGCCTAAATAGCCATTGTGACAAAAAAGAGATTTGGTAACCCTGCACTCCAGGCATCGAAATTTATGCATAAGAATCGTAAAATCGTTACTAAAGCAACAGATTTGTAAAATAATAGCTAGAGAAAATACCGCCTATCAAGGCAATGCCTTCAAAGAAAAACCGTTTTTTCGCTCTAACAAAAAATTTGAGTGCCTAAAATAGGCGGTTTTGCAATTGGTAGATGGGCGGTTTGCAAAAACATCGCCGATTTGTATATCCCTACATATGTACGCTCTTAAAACGAATGCGCGGGAAATTAAAATTTTTGTAACGGTGCTAGAGCACTTTGCAGATTTGTGTCTTTAACACCAAATTATTTGACTAACAAATTTTTGCGTAGAACGCTGAAATCGAATCGCAAACGCACTGCAGAAAGTTGCACGCTGTCAAACGACAACAATTGACTAAGGACCGTTCAATATCCGGTTAACACAAACCGTAGGTAAAATGTCCATAATGACGTCCATTAACTTTGACGAAAGCTTAACTTATTTTATTTTATTCATTTTAGTGCAATTTTAAAAATCTTTTGCTTAAAAAACTTTTGTTACACTATTTTTATTTTATTTATTTGTTAAATAAACGCTTGTTTTTAAAATATATATTTTTTACATTATATATTTTATTTTTATTTATATAATACAAATAGCTCTTATAAAGATTTTATTTTGTTGCTTTAAATAGAAAAGTTCTTTAAATGTAAAGTCTATCTTAAACTGAAGCATTTTCATCTAAGTGAAGGGCGCGTTGTTAAATGTATGGCTATCACCAGTACATCATTATCGAAGATTTCGACATCATGCATATATACGGTGACCATATTAACCAACGTAAAATAAAGGACACCAAAAATCCCCCCAAAACGAAAGAGGATTGACGCCGCTTTATGAAAACAGTACCAAAAAAAATTATTTTGGTGAAAATTTTTTTATAATATTTCACAATTTTTTTTTTTGTAATTTTTTCGTTTTGGGGAACCATACAATTGTTTTCAACTAGTCTTTGTTATATAACATTTATTAACTGGAACAGGAGAATACTTTTTTTTCAAAATTGCCACTTTTTCTGAATTTTGCACTACAAAATTTAATATAATCAAATAAAAATTCACAAACCAGACTCAACTAGTCTCTTGCAAATATTATAAGCTTTCATTAAAAAGATCAAATTAAGTGAAAAACATGAAGGCTCCAGTGAATTACGAATACTAAATGCCAGTTTTGAACCACTGTTCTCTTTCAGTAGAACTGGAAACTCAGCGTGCAACACGACCCTGGCACAACTTTCCCTTTATAGATTGTGCAAAGATTACTTTATAGATTGTGCAAATATTACCTATTAAATAAAAACCCTTAAGTGGGGCGCGAAACGAAGTGGTGAAGGTTTTCATTCTATTTTATAAGGGAAATTTTTATTTTTCATACTCTGTGTTTAAAAATTTACCTCTGACAAATGCAGAGCTGATTTAAAGGACAGTTTAAGAAATAAAGGACAAAAGGCGTCCTTTATTTTGAATATATAAAAAAAATCCCAAAATTTTCATCTTTAAAAATTCATGTTTCTGGCATGCGGGGGACGATATGTACTTGCCGATTTGTTTTACAAAAATTATTTAAAAAGCAGACGCCTCGGTTGCTCAGCAAACAGGTTAATCGTTTCTGCAATTATGTATTTCACATTGATCCTCTAAAACAAATTTTCGATGTGTTCTTAAAATGCATAAACTTAAAGGTAAATTTTATAGGAAATTAAACTAACAATGTATTAAAACTAGTAGTAACCCCCGAAATACGGGTGAGTACTTAGCTCAAAATTTATTTAAAGAACTTCGTGAAAGACAACAATTCGTCGCTGGAATAATCAAATAGTGTAACATGAAAAGTATAGTTTTGAGAAAAACGAATTGGAAGTTTTTATAAACCATTACAAACCATACAAATACCATTTCGTTTTTCGGGAATAAATTAGTGAGCCAAAGAGATATTTAAGAAAACTAAAGATTTTTCTAATAGATTAAAGGATTGTCTATCCATTGGTGCAATTATCGAATAATAGTGTATGTGGCATTTACACTGTTTCTTTATTCGAGCGACGAATTAATCTTGTATTGCTAGATACCTGATAACCCAGGATAATTTTTAAGTTCTTAAAAGACATTACTCTACTCTAAGCTTCGTGCATTGGGTCATGAGAAAACCGTCATCTTTATGGTATAGTCCAACCTTTCACAATATCTGGTATAAGTCTTAATCTGAAACGCAATAATCATTGAAAATTGGCGCCGTTTATGGTGAAAAACATTTAATATCACACTTTCAACCTAAAGCTTTCTTAACCCCAGAAGCCAAATCTATTTGGGAGTAACGTAAAGCCTTAACATACGCCGTAGAGGCTTATGTACTTAAAAGGTAACCTGTGAGCTAAAATATAGTTAGTCCTGTCTTATTTTTTTAAAGAATATTGAAGTTGTGAGTTTGACTAATAATAAAACATAGTTTTATTAATAAAAACTATAACCACATTTATTTAAAACAACAAAATAAAAAGTAAATTTTGTGTTAAAATTAAAAAAAAGACCCATTCCGTATACGCCTCGCAGACGTACTTTTAGGGCTAATCCTTTCAGTACGAAAATTCAACCACTGCTTCTAAAAAATTTTAAATATGTATACCGGCTAATTTTGGATCGTTCATTTGCGGTCATTCAGGGTCCTTTTTAATGGTCAGTGATATCCTAGATGTTTAAAAAAGGAAGGGATCTTAGCTACTTTTATTTTTTGCTTTCGTGAAATATATTTTAAAACTATGAATAATACCTAATAACTTTTCCGAATCTCAATTCTACGGAAATATGGTTAATATTTTTCAATAGATTATATTACTCACTATCGACTTTTCTGCCGCTTTTTACTTATTTGACAAACACGGTCAACTGCAACTGCAGCTTGCACTTTAGTTTGATATATAGCTCAATTCTATGGCTGCTATAGATCGGCCTAACTAAGTCGTATGACTGAGCAATTATATATAGATACTAAAGGCCTGAACTACAAAGCATAGCGACATGTAACACATCATGCAAGTGCCAGTTCATGTCATGTCGCTTATACATGTTTGAAAGTGATATATGAAGACATTGACGAATAAATTCACATCAAATCATGCATCAAATTTATGCATGTCAACAAAAGGAACACATGCAACATATTCAGCATTATTATTTACATTGTATATACGGGAAGAGATTTTCCGAATTTTGCAAGCTCCTACTATAGTAAAATTGATTAAACAATTATCTAATTAAAAATCTATATACCAACGGTGGGCAAACGTGGCTCTTTGAGCCGAACGTGGCTTTTTGCTTAGCAAAGTGCGGCTCTTTTTACTTTATCCTTGCTCAGAATATTTTTGCTCTTTTTACTTTTTAAAATACATATTTTACAAACCTACATATTATACATATAAATACATATTTTAGCCAACAGCAATTTGCCAGCAAGAAAACAGCTTATCAAGAAGAGCTGGCTGGAATTTACGCAAATCGCTAAATTGAATTTGATGGTTTGGAAGTTGAAATAGCAAAATGCAACTAATTAAACTTGTAAGAAATAAGTAATTATTCGTTTAGTCAGTGAACTGTGTCAGGATAAGAATTCAAGATTTGTCGCTTATACATGTTTGAAAGTTATTATGAAAATATTGCCGAATAAATTCAAATGAAATCACGCATCAAATTTATGCATGTCAACAAAAGGAACACATGCAACATATTCGCATTATTATTTTCATTGTATATACGGGAAGAGCTTTTCCGAATTTTGCAAGCTCCTACTACAGTAAAATTTATTAAACAGTTATCTAATTAAAAATCGATATACCAACGGTGGGCAAACGTGGATCTTTGAGCCAAACGTGGCTCTTTGTTTACTTTATTCTTGCTTAGAACATTTTTGCTCTTTTTACTTTTTAAAATACATATTTTACATACATACATAGAAATACATATTTTAGCCAACAGCAATTTGCCAGCAAGAAAACAGCTGATCAAGAAGAGCTGGCTGGAATTTAGGCAAATCCCTAAATTGAATTTGATGGTTTGGAAGTTGAAATAGTAAAATGCTACTATTTAAACTTGTAAGAAATAAGTAATTATTCGTTTAGTCAGTGAACTGTGTCAGGATAAGAATTCAAGATTTGTTTTCTTACGTTTTCAATTTTATACTTTTTACAGGTCTACGCTGGTAACATAAATTTTATAACCGGTAATTAAAGTATCTGTCAATTTTTAAACCTTTTTCGCATTCTGTGCTCTCTTGTAACCGGTAAATTTGGTTACCATCTCATAAGCTGGTAACAAAATATTGCCCCGTGAAATATCCAATACAGGAATTTCCACAAATCTTCATAGCTGAGTTGCTGAATATTTTCACTGCATTACCAACGTACCTAGAATCGCGGTGACAAGAAGTGGTAACATTATTTGGTAATAAAATTTTCCGGTCACAAAATCTTCTGCAACGTGCAGAATAGATCTGTTAATGTAAAAAAAATTTCTATCAGCTGTTCGTCTAACTTGCAAGTTTCTGCAAATTTTCTGTTCGCGTACTATTTTGGATATTTTTCTCTTGTGAGAGAACAGATGACATTTCGCCGGAATTTCGCTGTTGGACATTTTTTACTGGAGGTTTTAAACGAACGTACCTATTGACTATCCAACATTTAACAGAATTGTTACGAACGGTTTTAACTGACCTAAAACCAGATTTTGAAAATCTCGCCAAAGGGTCTTTTGAATTTTGTTTTATATCTATCTTAAGTACAATAGAATAATAATAAAATTAATGTTTTTCATTTCTAATAATAATTTTATTTAAAAATAAAATTTTTATTTTTCTTGTTCTTTTTTTTTGTGGCTCTTTGTAGCATTTAGACCGTAGATGTGGCTCTTTTCGGCCTGGGCCTTGCCCACCCCTGCTATATAAATTTTCATACAAGGCAGGATTACACAGTATTAAAAATATGCTGCAGAAACACAACAGCAAACAACAGCTGAGCTATGAAGCAATGACATGCTATAACAGTATGTTTGAGATGGAATATCATGGCATAGCAATGCATGAAATTTACATTTTAATAGATACTCTGGGAAGAAGTTAAGAACATGTTTAAATTTATTTTTTGTTACCTACTTCACCGATTTGAAATCTGAAAACTATACCCTTCATGAGCATGAAATGGCTCAAACCGTGCCATTTTTGGCCGTATTTTACTTCAAATGGCACTTAATTTTTCAATTTGGCACTTTTGAAAAATATTAATATTTCAATTCATTTTTGTGAAATACTTGCATGTACTTCTTTTTGTCAACTAAAATTTTCTAATTGCTATAGTGTATACAACTGGTTTATCTTACTTTGCATTGGACTTTTGTTTAAGGAATGTGTTTGTAATTTTAATGCTAAATGAGAAGAACTAAAAAGAATGACAGCTTTTTTGGCACTTTTATTTTTCTATTTGGCACATTTTGGCACTGTTGAGGATAAATATGGCACCTCATAGCTAAGTATAGTTGGCAACCCTGATCGTACTAACTGAAATTTTTTCGCCTGCGCGATAATAGAAGTACCTATGTATGTACACTTTTAAGATGTATGCATATGAATTATGGGTTGCTTTTATTGGATCTCTGTATTTCCATAACTTCCTATGTGAGTAAACCAAATAATGTAATTCTTAACATTTTGTGAAACAGTGAAATTAAAACTTTTTTTCGCGTTTTCATTGCACTTTCGATTCGCTTTCAGTGAAAAAATGAAAAGAAACGTCAAAGTGTTTTCACATGAAAAAAAAGTGGAACGAAAAGAAACTTTTCACTTTTTCACAACCCTGACGATTCTCGTTCTGTGAAACAGTGCATACGTGAAAACAAGATGGAGAAGATAACAAGAGGAAAGCGCGCCAGCGAAAACCAAAAAGAGTTTTTAATAAATTATCTAGAAGACAATGTAGACATTGCAAACGATAAGTATGAAGCCTTTTTAACATAAACAAACGAATACCCATTATTTATAATTATAGATTTGTGACGGAAGATGGTGCCAAATTTCGCCAAGAAAAGTGGAAAGAACTAGCGGAGAGCCTTAATGCTCTTGGCGGCACTCAAAAGGATGGTGCAAAATGGAAGAAGTATTGGAGCGATTGAAAGTATGTATATAAATTATTCATGATTTGATTATTTTTTTAATGTTTTGTTTTAATACGTACAAACTGACTTCATACTCGCACAAAATATAGTGCGATAAAGCAGGCAGAGCAGAGAAGTGGTATAAACGGTTTGTGCCTCGCCAAAGCACTGTCACCGCTGGAAAAGCGCATAATTAAAATTACAACTGCGCAGGCAGTCGATGGTGACGAAACGGGCTAAGTGGGCTTTGAAGCACTCGACATGGCAGAAGCTTCTCAAAATCTCGCTGACATTGTGGAGGAGACATTCGAAGTGGTTGTGGCTGAATGCGAGTTAGACGGTACTACAGCTGCAACCGCATTGGAAGATGCGACTACGTGTCCAATGATGGGGGCGAGCACCTCAACTGCTGCAGCAATAAGAGGCAGCACAGCAGCAGCCCGTTCGAGAGGGCGAAAAAGAAAGGCGCAAGCAGAAAACCCTCAGTTAAACGCGAACAGATCCAAGCGGTGAAGGAACAGACAGAGGCAATAATAGTGGGAACGCAAATGAAAGAATGTATTGTAGAAAAACTACAACATTTAATTGAAATTTTGAGGCGGCCGTGAGAATGTTTTAATTTTAGAAACAGCCTTGTCCATAAGTATTTGACAATTTTTGTTATACCTTTTTTTAATGCTTACGAAAACTTGAAGTCCTGTTCATTCTTAATATTTTTAGAGTTTAAGAAAATATGAAGTCGGTTTTACTTTTAATATTTAGAATTTAAGAAAACATGAAGTCGTTTTTACTTTTAAACTTTTTTTGGAAAATATGGAGTCGATTCTATTTTTATTCTTTCTAGAGTCTATGATAATATGAATATTTTTTAGCTTTTAAAAATATATGAATTTCTCTGTTTAATGAATTTATGTACAAAACTTACTTGTGATAAAAACTGCATTTATAAATACTTATCTTGGAAATATAACAATCTATGTGTGTATTTTTATATTTCTTCTGGAACCTAATATGAGATATCGAATATGAATGAATTCGATTTTGTTTCTTTTTTAGTCTTTAAGAAAATATAAGGTCCTCATTGCAATGAATTTATGAACAAAACTTTTTGTGATAGAAACTGGCTTTAAAAATAATTAAACATTTGGAAATATAATATTCATATGCATATTTATTAATATATGTAAATAAGTAAAAATACGAATGTAAAAGATTAAATAGTAAATAATAATTTTGAATGTTATTAGTAAAAGCATTTTGAACAATTTGCTATCGTTGTCTTTTCGCAATGGATAATATACTCTGTGTTAAAATAGCTGAAGAAGGGCCACCACATTCTTCAGGTTCATCAGAGTCTTCCAAATAAATTTCATCGAACGGCACTCTAGCCCAAGCAAGCGTTGATTATCTGCGAAATCTGCTTTTTAGTAAGCCAATGTATCTTTCTACAAGAGCTCGACTTGACTTGTGTGCTATATTGTAGCGCTCTTCTGCGGTACATGATGTCGCACTAATTGGTGTCATCAGCCAAGGCTATTTTAAAATTTATATTAGCATAACATCTTTAACAAAGAAAAAAATATAAATTGTACCTGTAGTGGGTAGCCACTATCACCCAGAAGCCAAAAATCGCGCCCACTCGCCTCATAAAGCTCCTCCAGAGCTCTGCAAGCTCGAGAGCGACGCCATACATATGAGTCATGAGCAGTACCTCCAAACCGAGCGCTAGCAGACAAAACGATATAATCAGCATCACATATTATCATAACGTTCTTGGAGTGCCCACCCTTTCGGCAATAGTAAACATGCTCTATTTCTTTTTCTATTTTTCCATGAATTTTATTTTGAGCGCCGGGAAGTTTTCGCGTTTTGGGAACTTTATATGTCTGTGGGCTATGTTATTAAGTGCAGTTGCCACCACTTGCACACATCTGCTAACTGATGTTTGGGATAAAGCAGATAAACTGTCTTGCCCCACACTTCTTTGAAAGCTACCAGTGGCAAAAAAGACACAGGGCGCTTAAAATAATTACATGACTCGGAACAGCATGTCTCCGTTGCGAGTTCGGCATAAATGACATTAAAATTAATTCCAGACACAAAGCTTTAGGGAACCGATATAAATCAAAGAAATGCTCGTCTGTTATAATCTCAAAGGGATTTTGGTCGTCGCGAAGTCTGCGCCTGAGCACTCTCAAATTATCTCTGAAATAACTCTCTAATTATCTCTGAAATACATAATGCGTTAAATTGTATATACTGTATTTAAAAAATTTACACCTTTATTACCTTTGCTCATCTCGAATTCTTTGCGATAATTCTAATAAAATAATTATTCCCGACATGTTTTGTTTACGTTTTTCTCAACTTTGACATTTACTTCGAAAATTCAATAGCACAGTTGCAAAAGTTTCACGACTATAGTGGTAATGGAACACGATTTCCACAGCACAAACCAGAATCGCAAAATAAGTGTTTGTGAAAAGGCAGAGTGAAAAGTAGTTGTGAAAACGAAAATGAAAACTTTTTTTTCTTTTTTTCACTTCATCTTATCACAGAACGAGAATTGACCCCCAGAAGTGCTTAAAACTTAACAGTTTGGCAATTTAAACACTGTTGAAGTTGATTTCCGGTATTTCTCTTACTAGCGCCTGCAACTATACTTCTTATTTACTACCGCCGGCAGCTTTAACAATTTCATAGTGGTTTTACGTTCTTTGGCAAATTGAGCTCTGTTAGCCATAAAGTTTACTATGTTTTGACCGCCTTTGTATCAAGACCGCTGGATCATATAGGAATTAATTTATATTTTAAATTGCATTGTCAGCGTGATTGGAACTATGCTGAAAATTTCAACTCTACCTTGTCGGGAAGTTGGTTTAAAATCGATTGGAAATTTCCGCGTGATGACCAAGTTAAATAAAAGCTTGTAATAAAAGTCCCATTTAATTATTAAGAGATAACGAAAATAAGTTTTAAAGTAATCGTCCCACGAGACGAAAACTACTTTTCTATTGTTCAGTAATAATTATAGAGCAATATTTAATTTTATTTCTTATAGAAGGAATAAAATCTTCTCGAAGTACTATGTGTTTGTTCAAAGCAATATATCGTCACCTGAAATGCAAAAAGGCGTAACAAACATCATCGTTGAAATCCAAAAAGTCATAACTAATAGAAAATTAAAAAAAAAATCCACCTTTTGATTTATATGATGGATTTCATGGAATTACAACTCCCCACATCATTTTATGAAAAAAAAATTAAAATATTACGTCTTTTTGCATTTCAGGTGACGATATGTATTTCCTCAATTTCAGAGGTTTTGGAGAAACCGAATCGTATGTAAGCAAGAATGATAGAATACAAGATTGCGCCCCTCAGAGAGGATTTTTGAGAATAATTTTTGTGTGATGTCACACTGGTGCATTTGCAAGAGATAAATGCCAAACGCGAGCAAGAATGAAAGAAGAAGAAGTTTTGAAAGAAAGACGTATAAAAGTTGCACAGGTGTGATGTCATACAAACCAGGGATGTTGCGAATGTGGAATTTTAGACATCCGCGGATGCGAATGCGGATGCGGATGTTTAAACGCTAACATCCGCGGATGCGGATGCGAATGCGGATGTCAAGTATTTTTATACCCGAGCGCACTTTTGCACAAGGGTTTTATAAATTTGTTCACATAACGGTTGTTTGTAACAGGTAAAACGAATCGAGAAAGATATAGACAAATATATACATAAATGATCAGAATGAAAAGAGAAATCGATTAAGCGGTGACTGTCTGTCCGTCCGTCTGTGCACACGATAATTCGAGTACAAATTGAGATATCTTAACAAAACTGGGTATGTGTACTTCTTTTGAGCGGTGGACGGATGGTACTGAAAATGGGCAAAATCAGACGATAACCACGCCCACCTCCCATAAAACGGCAGTTTTGAGAAATGCGAAAACTGCGATATTTTATTAACTACTGAAGCTTATTCACTAAAAATTAATATTTACAATCATTTTTAGGCGAAAAATAAGAATATTATAAATTTTGGGAAAATGGGCGTAGCCACTCCCACTTACATGTGTATATCTTGGGAACCGCTCCACCAATTTCTCCCAAACTTGGCACAGTTGTTGGCCTTCACAAAACACACCAAACGGCATAAAATTTAGAAAAACTGATAATAACCACGCCCACATCCCATATAACGATATTTTAGGGAAATACCAAAGCTTCTATAAATCAGTAAATACTGAAGCTAATTTATTCAAAATAAATTTTTGCAATAATTCTTTAGCAAAAAATTGGCTTATAATAAAATATTGTTAAATGGGCGTGACCCCGCTCACTGATAACCACATATGTGTATCTCGGTAACCGCTCTATCAATGTGTACCAAACTCGGTATGATTATTGTGGTTGCCACATAAGGACAAAACGTTGAAAGTTTTGAAATCTGACTAAAATTACGCCCACTTTTTTATAATGGTAAATTTCAGAAATGTTTGAAACCTTGATATTTCGAAATTTAAGGAAGCTAACTTTACCAAAAATTTATACTAACAACAATCCCTTGAAAAGAAGTAACATTATTATGGAATTTTGCAAATTGTGCGTGGTGCCGCCCACATATATCTATATAAGTTTATCTCATTACATCTAACTGAACGTTCTACCGAAGATGTTTGAAATAGACGTAAAACCACCACTGCTTACCATGTAGCGGTAGTCTTCGGAAAGGTGAAAGAACTCTATTGAATACTTGCGCCGGGTATTTAATGTTCGGCTCCGCCCGAACTTTGACTTTTCTACTTGTTAAGAAATAATTTAGGTGAGCAAATTAGGTGATTTATTTAAATAAAAATGGAAAGGTTAGTAATTTTTAATAATGTTTTTTTTAGTATTTGAATTTAAAAATTGGAACATTGTATTCAATAACAAGTAAGAAAGTCTAAGTTCGGGCGGAGCCGAACATTAAATACCCGGCGCAAGTATTTAATATATGACTTTCACCTTTCCGAAAGCTACCGCTACATGGTAAGCCGGGGCGTATCAATTTTGAGTAGACTCCTTAAATTTCGAAATTTTGAAGCTTCAAGCAGTTCTGAAATTTACCGTTATATGAAAAGCGGCCTCAATTTTAGTCCGCTTTTAATAATTTTCAACGTTTTGCTTTTATGTGGCAAGAACAATAACCATACCGAGTTTGGTACAAATTGGTAGAATGGTTACCGAGATACATATATGTGATCATAAGTGGGCGGTGCCACGCCCATTTTCCAAAATTATATCATAAACGTATTTCTTGGTTAAGAATTGTTGCAAGGATAAATTTTGAATAAATTTGCTTTAATATTTACTGATTTATCGAAGATTTCGTATTTATCTAAATTACTGTTATATGGGATGTGGTCATGGTTATTGTCCGATTTTAAAACTTTTCGGCCATTTGGCATCGCGTACCAAGGCCAGCAACAGTGCCAAGTTTGGAAGAAATCGGTGCAGCGGTTAGCAAGATATACACATGTAACCATAAGTGGGCGTGGCTACGCCCATTTTCAAAAAATTTATAATATTATTATTTTTCGTCTAAAACTTATTGTAAGTATCTATTTTGAGTGAATTGTCTTCAGTAGTTAATAAAATATCGCAGTTTTCGTATTTCTGAAAATTACCGTTATATGGGAAGTGGGCGTGGTTACGATCCGATTTCGCCCATTTTCAATACCAACCTACCTTGGATAAATGAAAACCTACATACCAAATTTAGTTGAGATATCTCAATTTTTGCTCGAGTTATTGTGTACACGGGCGGACGGACAGACGGACAGACGGGAGGAGGGAGAGACATGGCTTAATCGACTTCTCCATTCATTCAGAGCATTTATGTATACATTTGTCTATATCTATCTCGATTCGTTTTGGCTGTTACAAACAACCGTTATGTGAACAAAATTAGTATACCCTTGTGCTCGCTCGAGGCGACAAACTTAGAAAACTTTAAACTTGCCAAAATTGTAAATTCTTTTCGATTGGCGCTGCACCAATTGAGAGGTCTTTCAGTTATATTTATTTTTTTTATTGCGGTGCAATAATTCTTTTTTGAGAATTGCATCGGGCTGCAAATGTCGGATGTATCCTCCTGACTTCCATCTTCACAATCTTGCATTATGGCAAGATCGTTGTTTAAACACCGTTGATTTCCAAGGAATTCTTCATTCTCATTCTTTTGGTTGTTTCTGAATTTGGAGAACCTGTAAGGTCAACAGCGTTTTTCAATTTTGTTTTTGTAATTCATTTTTCATCCTTTCTTCTGTGACTGAAATAGCTTTTAAGCAGAAATAACGAAAGAATGTTACCACCTCTATTTGTATTTTTTATCATTTAATACTACAGAAATTCATATACCAGACCCAAGGTTTGATCTATGGTAATTAATTAACATTTTTTATTTTATTGAAATGTTTTTCAATGGGTGGCTTTGCTCGTTTAGCCATTTCCTTCATTTGGTACCAAACTTGTTTAATTTGGATAAGAGGTTTGTTTATTATCCGGAAAAGACTTTTAATTGGGAATAAAAAATATTTGGCCAAGTTTATCTGTAAAAAAAACTGTTATTTTCGGTCCCTTCAATATTCGCATTCGCAAAAGATCCGCATTGATTATTGCGAATGCGAAAGCGAATGCGAATATTAAAATTAATGCGGAAGCTCCGCGGTTGCGAATGCCAATACGAATATTCGCAACAACCCTGATACAAACAGCGATTCTGTCAAATTCACTGAGAGCAGAATAGCGGTAACGATATGGGCGCCACCTTTGTTCTCTACATCGTGGCACGTCAGTATATTTGTATACATATGTACATTAGACTGCATCACTCCTTATACAAAAAAAAAATCGGTATTGTTTTTCCGTTAGAATTATAAAATCTATTATATTTTAAGACCTGCACCAAATTATTTCGGAAAAATATTAAGATATACGTGAGCTGGACCGAGTTGACAATACCTCCTTGAGTTTTTTATGAATAAAAATAGGTTTTTAAAGTATTAAAAAAAATCACTACAGATTGCAAAAAAGTTAAAGCTTAAAAAATTTCATAAAAATATTTAAAAAATTTGGACTTATAAGGTATCATTGCAAAGGTATTTTCTCACCCGTTTAATTTGTTGGCATAATTTAATTCAAAGTTTGAACGAGAGTCATTCCAAGTTTAATTAAAATGTGTTGATATTTAAAAAAATAAAAGTGAGAATTTTTGGGAATTTTTCTCCTCCTTTAGGTCACGTCCTTCGAATTTAAGTTAGAAATTCGAATACAAATTTGCCATTTTATAATAATTTTTTCTTTTAAACTAAGCTACTAGATTTTAAAGTTAAAATAAATACAAAATTTTATTTTTTCTTTTAAAATCAACAAAAGTCCCACTTTATTTCACAAGGCTTTTATTATTCACAAGAACTAAACCATCACATAGTAAACTTAAAAAAAAATGTAAAATAAAAATTAATCTAAAGCTTAAGGGACGAAATGGCGAAAAATATATATTTAAAGAAATACAAGGGATCATATTAAAAAGATGTAATTGTAAAAAATACAGGTCAACCTTCCTTGAAAGAAAAAGTTGCATAAACGTTGAGGAGTGGTAATTTTTACACCAGCATCAGCATTTCTCCGCCCACGCTGCACCTTCCACAGCAAAAACATAACTGATCAATAACGACAACGAAGTGAGAATTCAAAAAAAATTAAAGAGGTGGTAAATTTTACCACCACCTCCACAGTGAAAGGTTAAGATGTGTTGGTATTTGAAAAAAAAAAAAATAAAAATTGGGACACGAATGACTTTTTTGGACAGAAATAGTGGTGTGGGAAAATACCTTTCTACTGAGATCCAATAAGTCTAAATCAGAATAATTCTGGCCCAGTTATTCAAGATTTTCGTAAATCAATCTTTGAAAAAAGTAAAAAAACAGCATCAAAAATCTCATTATTACGATTCCGTTGAAAAGATTTTTAAACATTTGTATGCAGATTTTTTAAGCCTAATCTGTTCTGTCATACGAGGGGACTTTTTTCAAAAAGTTCTTTAAGAAACTATTTTTATTCATAAAAAACTCCATTTTTGGAGGTATTTTCAAATCGGTCCAGCTCACTTAAATCTTAATATTTTTCCGAAATATTTTGGTGGACGTCTTAAAATATAATAAATTTTGTAATCCCGGCGGAAAAAAGAAATCTATATATATCTCACGTTTTTCTATTTTTAAATGTATTAGAAACCGCACGTTACCATAGTTAAATTTGTTGTCTGTTTCAACGCACAAGTTCAAAAATGTATACCACATTAATCAATCTCAAGAACTGGAACCTACCAAGTAAATTTAAACGATACTAGCGATAAACGATACTATTCATAGAGTTCCCTAAACTATCGAAACTATCGAATGGTGTAACTATCGAAAGTTTTGCAGCTTTACCAACTATGCTATACAAATTCACCATCGAACCAGATCATTGTTCCAGACAGTGAATGAAGAGATAAAA
>NW_023458563.1:25084774-25103528 GCF_013731165.1 Rhagoletis pomonella
ATGCTGCAGCTACACCGTACGTGACCCTTAACATGCGATAATCATTAGTAGGAAGTGATGGGTCTAAACGGCACACAATACGTTGTAGATCAGTTTGATCCCTTGAAACGTATACTTGTATAAAAATTTTCGCCACATCTACGTTAGGAGCGTACCGATGCGTTCTGAACCTTATTAAGATTGAAAACAGTGTAGGTTGTAACTGAGGCCCAACCATCAAGGCGTCGTTTAAAGAGTAGCCTGTTGCTGTTTTCGCGGATGCATTAAACACTACTCTTAATTTTATTGTAACACTGGATTTCTTAACAATGGAGTGATGTGGCATATAATAGAAATTTTGAGAGCAAACGGAATCTGGAACTTGCTCCTTTGTTTCATCTTCACCAATTCAGCCATAAAACGATTATACTGTTGTCTCAACTCCGGATTTTACGCGAACTTCCTTACCATACGTAACAGACTACAAACAGCAAGGATACGTGATACTAACAGTATAGCTCTACCCAGAATTAGAGCGTATGACGGTAGAGCGGTTGTCGGTAAGTGCACAGCTGTAAACTAGCCGCAGTGAAATCCGTCAGAGTAAACACAATTGCGGCGCACGACAGTTGTCATTTTGATTTCAAAATTATCATTAAAATTAAATATTGTTTCGGTACGTCCATGTGTTTAAATTTTCTGGAAATAAAAACTTGCCAATATAATAAAAATTACTACAACCAACACTCAATCAACATTGTGCCGTCCCCGCTGGGCGGTAAAAATAGAAATAAATTTAAATCAACCGAAAAACGTCGGCGGTAAAACCGCTGCCGCCGCAATTATGAGCCATTCCATATGCCTCTGTGAGTTTTAAATTTGACAGCGGTTAACCGTCGACCGCTTTACCGTCGTCCGCAGCCATTCTGGGTAGAACTTATGTCTGATTTTAATGGGAGTTTTACTATAAAACGGCCGTCTGATGCACGACGTAGGTTAAAGTCGAAGTGATCTTCGCAATGTTTCTCTTCCGTCATTAGGAACTTTTTTTCTAGGAGCTTCTTCTAACTCCCACAATTTGAATAGCGTAGGTTAGCATATTCCGAAGAGCGGGTGGAGATGTATCCACCTATCCGAATAGTGTCCAGCCAAAAACTGTGGCATAGGCGCACCTAGAGGACCCTTACGAATTTCCGGTATGATGAATTTTACCATTTCATCTACACCAATGAGGATATTTATGGAGCGTGAATTCATAAATTGCGAATCAGCCAGCGACAGATCATTTAAGTGTGGCCAATTAACAACAGGAACATTGCTGGTTGGCAGGTCGTTTGATATTTTACCAAGAATTAGAGCATTTCGCCACTAGACACGAATAGATGCGCGGGCTCAAAAGATTACCGCGAGAAAAGACGCATAAAAAAACTTCAGCGACGAAAGGCAGCAAAACCTAGTCCACGGGGAAGAAAGACGCAATAACTTATTTTCGCGGTCAATTATGTTTGCGGGTGTAATAGTATGTACATTCCCCAAAAAGTTTTTGAGGAATAATGCTGAAGTGCCAGTCCTTGGCTAGGTAGACATCTATTATTACGCGTCTTTCTTCGCCTTCAACTAGGTTTACGCGTCTTTTTTCGTCAGTGCGTCCTTTTTCGCCGTCAAAACAATGGCGCACCTTTATTCGTGTCTAGTGAAGACTTAGATGCTAAACTTAGCCTTCACCTTTACTTCACTTTTAGCTCGCCGACCGTTAGCAGAACCGATTCCTGTAACGATGACCGACGAAGACCTTTTTCGCAAATGTAAACGTTGAGTGCAAGATTCGGCGAGAAATGAAGCGTGAGAACCAGTGTCAAATAATACGCGTGCGGTTTCCCAGCGGCCGGAATAATCTTTGACGCTTACCATTGCTGTTGCGAGGAGAACTGCTTTCCACGTTGCATTTTGAGACTACTTTTTGGTTGTAGAGGATGCTGCATCGAACAAAATGTGGTTGTAATCAGTGGCGAGCACGGGCATCTCGGTGCCCCTCTCCTTTCCTCGTCGCGCTCTCTCCTATAAACTTCGAGTTGCCGCAACAAAAATTGCCTTGTGTAAATGAGCACTTATGATTTCTTTCTTTATGTATGTGCATAAAGGTGTATATGCATGCACAATGCTTGTAGCAGCCTTGACACTTTCCAAAGTTCGAACAATGTCAAAGGCGCTTAACTGTTCAGTGTTGTTGTAGTTATCACTGTTTTTTCGAAAAAATCAATCAATAAATAAATGTAAACTTCCTTGCTGATTGATGTATTCTGTCACGATTTTTTGTTTATTTGTTGTTATTTTAAGCAATCCGGTACGAAAGACTAGCTTTTTGTTGCGTTTATTCTTAGATTAAATCGAGTTAAACCACCGTTCCCTTTGACAATTCATTTATTACTGATTGAGCAGTACATGATGTAAGCAAAAATAGCTTAAAGCAAAGAGAGAGTAATGAAGCCAACACCTACCTTGTAATGGAAATCGAAGTATGTAAATATTTTAATGCCGTTGTAATGAAATGCGACGTTTATTTCGTTATCTATACTAATTATATAAAGAGAAGTCCCTTTTTTTTGTAACAGATAATCTCGCGAACGGCTGGTCCGATTTTCATGAAATTTTGTATATAAATAGCTTTCGGTAACCACCATGTTTTAGGCTAAAAAAAATTTACTTTTTTCGGGTAGGTGGACCAGGGACCGGTCTATTCGAAAAAATGTAATTATGGTCCGATTTGCTTAAAATTTGGTACGTAAGTAGCTTTTTAGCATATATTAGCATATATGATCCGTTTTTTTCCGAGAAGTGGACCAGGGACCGATCTATTCGCAAAAATCGTATTTACGGTCCGATTTGCTTAAAATTCGGTACGTAGGTAGCTTTTTAGCATATATTAGCATATATGATCAATTTTTTCTGAGAATTGGACCAGGGACCGATGTATTCGAAAAAATCTTATTATGGTCCGATTTGCTTAAAATTTGGTACGTAAGTAGCTTTTTAGCATATATTAGCATATATGATCCGTTTTTTCCGAGAAGTGGACCAGGGACCGATCTATTCGCAAAAATCGTATTTACGGTCCGATTTGCTTAAAATTCGGTACGTAGGTAGCTTTTTAGCATATAATAGCATATATGGTCCATTTTTTCAGAGAAGTGGACCAGGGACCGATCTATTCGAAAAAATCTTATTTACGGTCCGATTTGCTTAAAATTCGGTACGTAGGTGGCTTTTTGCCTGGATAAGCTTATAGATTCCTGTTTTCCAATTTTCATGCAATTTCGAATATAAATAGCTTTGAGCAACGACCATATCAAGGGACGTAGATTTTTTTGCGCCAATCAGAAACAACGGATACTGTCAAAATATAATTATAATATATAATAAATCTCAACTGATATATATTTTTAAAGCCGTTTTTTAGTTTTCGCAAGGCTCGAGAGCGGCTGAACCGATTTTTTTGAAACTGCCACCTGCCGCACGTGTCCCAAGGATGATTTTAGGCTTAAAAAAAATCTATATGTAAAGGAAAGTGTGCATGGTAGAGTTCTGGAACTTGGTATGGAGATATACGAAATCAATCGCATACCCTTGGAGAAAAATTTAAGCTATTGTAAAAAGGGGTGTGGCATCTCCCATACAAACCGAATTTTTCATATTGCATATCTTTGGAAATGTTTTGGTAGAGTTCTGGAACTTTGTATGGAGATGTACGAAATAAATCGCATATTATTGGAGAAAAATTGGAACTATTGGAAAAGGGGGCGTGGCATCTTCCATACAAACCAAATTTTTCATATTGCATATCTCTGGAGGTGTTCATGGTATAGTTCTGGAACTTGGTACGGAGATATACGCAATCAACTCTTGAGGAAAAATTGGAACTATTGGAAAAGGGGGTGTGGCATCTTCCATACAAACCGAATTTTTCATACTGCCTATCTTTGGAAGTGTTCATGGTAGAGTTCTAGAACTTGGTATGGAGATATACGAAATCAATAGCATACTCATGAAGAAAGAGGGCAGCTGTTGGAAAGGGGGGCGTGGCACCTCCCATATAAATCGAATTTTTATACTGAATATCTCTGAAAGTATGCATGGTACAGTACTGGAAATTCATGTGGAGATATGTATGTAGTTGAAATCAAGCCCATATTCATGGAGAAAATTTGGGCTATTTGAAAAGAGGGTGTGAGGCCTACTAACGTACCGACCTTTAGCTATCTTTGAATGTATTTTTTAATGCACCAACTATACTATAAAGCTTCTAGGACATTCACTATAGAACCGGGTTGCTGCCGCCAGGGAGTGAAGAGGAAAAAATGTATTTCGCTTTGCGAATAACCGTGCTATAAAATGCCGCACAACTGGAGAATTTCAAGAACTTCTTCACGGATATAACACTTTCCTTAGGTTATTTAAAGCGGCAAATGACCACCAAACCATAATCTTAGCAGACGAATGTGCCTATGAAAATTGTAAACGTGAATTGTTGGTGAAAATCTTGGACCAAAAAGTTTCAATAAAATATATAAAAATTTTGGGCGGGACGAAGTTCGCCGGGTCTGCTAGTAATATTATAATCACTAAACACAAGCAAATGGTGATGTTACCTCTTTTTAAATAAAAGTTTATTTAACTGTTTTTGAAAAAATATACATTTATACAGCTATTTTTGTCGAAGAATTTAGTTATCAGCTAAAAAATTTAGGGCAACACTGATTACAACACCTTTCAAACCATTTAGCCTGAAAGCATAGTGTAATAAGCAAAGTGAAATCAATATATGACATATTTATTTTTTATACGCTTATATGAGAACAGTTTTGTCATTGCGTTAACCCATTTGAAACTAGCAACATTATAAATTAATTTCAAAAAAAAAAAAAAAATTGATTTCAAATCAAAAAATAATTGTGTTTAGAAAGAACAAAAAAAAAATCGTTTAAAATGCCAGGTATGTTTCATGTGCCAACAGATGTTACGCAAGGAAGGGATGAATGCGTGTAGTGTTAAACTAACTGGATCATCGAAAGTTTGCGCTCTGCACTTCAAACCGAACGATATCATTTATGCAAGTATTAATGCCAAGAGAAGACGCCTCGATCCAGATTCAGTACCATCAAAGATGTTAACTGCTATTTTATCAGATGAGAGGTAATGATCAAAGTGTGGGTATGTTCTCAAATGCACTAGTGCAAAGGCATATCGTGAAAATAACGTCCAATAACTACAACCCCAGTGCGCCAAACAGATGTGAAGTATCGCATAAAATTTATACTTTCGCCATTTTAGTAATAATAGATTGTCCTGATTTGCAGTAATTAATTTGAGAAAGAATCATTAATCTTAATGTGCATTTATATACATATATGGGGAAATCTTTTGAGATGGGGACATTCTGCGTACTGGCATATTGTTTCCGAGACAAAGCAGCTGCACTGCCAAGTGCGGTTTATATACCTTCGTCAATACTATTTATATGTGAAAATATCAGTGAATAGTTATTCACAAAAACAAAATATGGTTTAATGACTAATTTATTTGCTAAAATCGAGAAAATCAGGAAATTTCTAGTGCAACTCGCATAAATTCTGAAAAAAAAATATTGAAAATATTGAAAAACACCCTATCACAGAATTTGGTTGAAGAACGCCCTATCTCAGAAGTCGGTTCGAAAGAGGGTTAATGTAAACAAATATACGAATTGTTTACATTTAAATTTTCAAATAAGCGTACGTCAAATATTGATTTCACTTTGTTTATTACATTATGCCTGAAAGCACGTATTGAAATATGAGCATCATACTTATCGCTATTAAAAGTGAAAGTACACAACGTGCATTGCGTCGCAGTCATCGTCACCGGCAGTTGTCAAAAAAATTTAAAAGATTTATTTGTATGAAGTAAGTTACATGTACAAAGTTGATGGAGCCGGTGGCGCACAAACTAGCTCAACTTTCAACTTTGCTTATGCATTTGCGTCAAGTGACAACTATTCTGTGTTTTGTTTACATGTTTGAACGTAAATTTTTCCAGTTTGTGAAAGTTTTTTGATTTATGGAAAACCGAAATTTTAAAAATGATGGAGGAATACCTAATAGAAGAAGTGCAAAAGTAAAACGCAAATTTTGCAAAGATTAGCAGCGAGTTTATGATATTTCGGACACAACGTCAAACGGATAGTGTGTAACTTGGCGCATAAGCACCGTTGACGGTGATGGTGACGGTGACCGTGACGGCGACGCAATGGATGGTATGTACTTTCACTTTAATTCAATTACCCTACAAACAGTCTATCAGAATGCATTGAATATTATACTCGCCGTCCCTTTTACTATTAATCAGTGTTGGGCAAATTTTAATTGTACAGACAATAAACAATTAATTTATTGTCAACTGTGGTGTGAGTTTTACTAAAAATTAATGATTACAAATGCCTACCATACGTGGATATGATAGCCATCCACATCCCAGGCCTGTGCTGTATTTGTTGTTTTATTTATAATTAGGTTAATTGTTATCAAAAAAGTAATTAATTGTAATTAATTTAATTGCTGTACGCAACTAAAAGTTTAATTTCAATTGCAATTACTTTTTTTATTCAATTAACAAGATGATTAAAACTTTAATTGAATAACGCCCAACACTGCTATTAATTCAGTGCTTGACTGTTAATCCAAATGATTGCTACATGCATGTCTGGAAATATGCATAGATTTTTCAAAGATTAAAAATTAAAAAATTTCATTTTTGAAACGATAATGCGAAAACTGATTACATACAATAGTGTAGGAGATAATTCTATTTGACGAAAATTCTACTAAAAGATTCTTCTCTACGAAAATTCTACTTTATTGCCAGTCGAAAACAGGGTTTTGTAGCAGGAACTCTTTAATTAGTATTTTAAATTGTAAATTGCTAGCGCCTCGTACTTGTTCTGGCAGCTTGTTGAAAGTTTTAACGCCGTAGTTCCTCATTGATTTAGTACTTCTTTCAGTTCTAAAACACTTGGTCCTCATGTCACGTTGATTCCGAAAATTATAGACGGGAATTTGTGTGTAATTAATATCAGTATTGTGTTTGATTAGGTTATTTTTAATTTTATAAACAATGATAAGTGTTTGCAAGATACAAAAACGATTATCGTCCAGTCTGCAAGTATATAGGCTTCTGGACGGGTAGGGATAAATCTATACAAGTAAATCCAAGTACATACTCGATTCTTTTCTCAATTTACCAAGTATTTTTGTACTTGATACTTTTTACTCCGACCCAAGTAGGTATCGAAAAAAAGTACTTGTATCGGAAGCGCAAAACTTATTATGCTTCAGCATCTTCTTTGAAAAGTAACCCATTAGAGGAATTGGAAGATATGCGCAATACATTTCCACAGCTATATAAGCAAGACCGTCTATACATAACGGTTGTTGGGTCATCTGTCCCTTGCGAGAGGCTTTTCTCAAAAACAGGTACAACTATATCAAAACCACGAAACCAACTTTCATGAAAACACTTGGAGAAGTTGATAATTTCGGGAAACATAACAAAAAAGGGAAATAACTCCATATTTTATATGAAAAAAACTTTATCTATTAATCTTGTAAAAATGTATTCTATTGTTTTTGAAATCAAATACTGTACAAAAATAATTGTTGTCTTAAATTTTTGTATGAAAAAATATTAAAGGATAAATAATCTTGTAAAAAAACATATTGTTTGTGTAAAAAATACAATTACTTTGAAAAAATATGCAAACTCGTACTCTATGTACAAGTACTCGATAACTTTCCGATACTGAGTAGGTATCGATACCTTGTTTGATACAAGTACAAGTACTGATTTGAGTAATACCTTGATGGTATCGACTTATCCCTATGGACGGGGTCTGCTTTTGATTAGAACTGAGAGAAGAAGCATAAATATTCGTATCTGACAAGAACAAAGAGTTGCTGGATCAGTTCTGGCCGTCCAAACTTCAAATACGTTTTGCTAAATAAAGTCGATTTTTTGCACAACTAAATATGTAGAACAGGGTAGCCAACTCAGTTTTGAGAATTTTGCCCGAAATTTCGTAAAATTCCCCACCTATAGATATCTCCTTACTTACAAAAAAAAAATATGTATTTTGATATATTATTGATCTTTCTGTTTATTTTATTTTTAAACGTAATCCATCTATGTATTGATAAACTAAACCAAACTTTTATAAAGTTAGTTAAAAAATAATGAATAAAAAATATTTATGTAATATTTACATACATGCAGTGCGAAAAAATTTTACTCGAACCAATTATTTTTTTTGTTAATTAATTTGAGTTATTTTTTTATAAAAATATAGTTCATTCTTTAACAAAAACCATATAAATCCAGGTTTCAAACTTTGTGAAATATTTGAAAAAAAAATTCAACAAACTTTCGTACAAATTTCGAGCTTTTTAATTGGATTTTCTAGAAATATTTTAAGTATGCAGTTTTGTAGCCCACTCAATTCTAGAATAATAAACAGCAAGTTTCAAATGGCTAAACATTTTCTTTTTAGGATTTTTTCCGAAGTTGTTGCGGGTTTCTTCCATATAAAAATAAATTATGTTTATTCGCTATATGAAAGCAAATGCTACAAAGAAAATTCTAAAAAATCAACGGTAATTTTTAGCCATTTGTAACTTTATTATACTAGAATTGAGCGAGCTGAAATTCCCCACAAAGACGGTCCATTCCCCTATTCCCCACGTAAACTGAAATTCCCCGCAAATCGGGGAATTCCCCACGAGTTGGCTTCCCTTATCTAGAATCTTCAACCGCAAGGATCGGGAAGCTTGAAGTATTCGTAGCAGGGCATGAACAATATATTTGCTTACGAATCTAAAATCAGTCTATTTATCTCTAAAATTGTGCTATGGATCAACAAAGTCGTTAGGGGAAAAATCGTCTGCATTTGATACGCTGGAAAAAATGACTGGTGGACAGTAAGCTGAGTTTAAAGGAGAAATTCAAGGGAACATTATATTCCTGTAAGGATAAAGGTACACCGAAACTGATCTGCAATCTTTTTATTGTCAGTATTTCTGAGGTGCCTGATGAAATTCCAGTAGAAGCGATTGAAATGCAATACGGTATCAACTTGAAAAATGCATGCGAAGTAGGAATTATTCTTTAAGCTTTCTGAGCCCAAAGAGGCTATTTCTTTTCCAGTGATTCGAAAAATTCCCTTAAAAAAAAAATTGTGTAAATTTAGCTAAAAGGTAGGTTACTGATTTCCTACCTTATTATTCGCGGAATTACATGCTCGATTATTCACCGAATAGTTTGATTAAATTTCGGACTTCTTAGAGTGTAATATAGCTGCTGTGGTGTGCGTAAATTTACTACGAAAGTGTGTACAAGCTACAAAATACACATCTGCTGTTTGATTTCACCCATAGAATTGTGTAAAGACACTAACAAAAAGGATTTTTACACACAAAAATGTGTAAACGAGAAAAATACGTATTCATCGTCTAAATTTACCAAAAAATTTAAAAAATAAACAAAAATATACTCGATTTATAGTCGCATTTTTAAAAAGATTTTTTAGAGTGTTGCATTATGTTACCTTACTATGTTTTCATCGATATCCTATCTGATAATTAGAAATAAGCACCGAAGGAGGTTAGATGCCACTGCCGACATACGTTTGGCTTTGAGTAGTACTGAATCAAGGATTCCTAAGTTAATAAAAAGTATGTAGTAACAAAAATCGCCCTCAAATTATGATATATTATTATCATTGTAATGTAAAAATTTCATAAAATTGGTAAAACACGGATATCTTCGAATATTTTTATGCGTGTTTTATTTATAGATAGAACGAGCCTTTGTTCATTTACACTTACTATATATCCAAATAACTTGTGGTCTGCCAAAAGACAGAAATTTGGTCAAAAAGTCCTACGTCATTAAAAGGTTAAGATCCACTATTCTAGACAAACATTTTAATAAGCTACTCCTCCAATTCGACACACACGTACAAACATACGTATTTATTAGCACAGACGAATAGCAGCGAGTCTTTTTTTAAAAAACCCTATACTCACCTCCAAGTATTCACCACGAACGACACTAAGTTCTTTATCGTTGTTAGCTGTACGTGGATATGTGACTAGGACAATTTTCGCACCAGCTGCTTGCAAATCCTCTAGCCAGGCCTCGAGCATTTGCTCATCATTGGTATTGTTTTCTCGACCAGAAAGTTCGGAAACTACGTTCATATTGCGAACGCCTACGTTGCTTCTGCTGTCCCTTGTGTGCAATTGTTGCATACCGATTGCGATTTCTTGAATGCCTGGGGCGTTATTATTGTTCACTGGTAAACCGTGTGGGCCTGGGACGTTTCGCTCAATCGAATCAACTGAAATTTCGCTACGGGAGCTGAAATCCCCGGGCACACCCTCGGCAGCACTGCCTATACCGCAGGCTGCAGCCAGCCGATCGCCACCACGCTCGTAATTGCCAGCATATTTCTCACTAGGTGCATTTGTTTCGTACTCATCGGGCTGTGCGATATGTAACGATGCGCCGCTCAAATTGTTACTGACACCTTCCAAGCGTCCATTCACACCACTATGCCCGCCATGAGGAGCATGCAAATTCGCTTGGGATTCCAGTCGACGCTTACTGATGTTTGTTGGCGTACTAGGTGTTTCCAATTCGTCGATAACCAAAAAATCTGGAGACCATCCATCCATGAATACCGGATGGTATGAGCCGACGTCGTTTTTCCACTGGTCTCGTGGTATTATCCAGGCGTCGCCAAGGGAACGCCATAGCTCGGTTTCTTTGCTCGTGACACAGTTAATTAAGAGATTTATGGCTTCACGTGTAAGCAGAGGATTAACTACGCGTGTTGGCAACTGGGACTCATAATAAGTATCACTTGACGCTTCCACGATAAGTGCCAATGGTGTGAATAAGAAATGAACTAGCTCGGGTGCATTCGGATCATGAATGTGTGCTTTCAACTTGGCCAGCAAGTTAAACGACAGCTTGAATTTGGCGAATATATCGATAAATTCTTTTTCGTGAGGTGGTCGAGTACGGAGTGTTAGCAGCCCCTCGCCCGGATCTTTTTTCTTTGTTTTGCGGTTACGTCGCCGACGCTCAAGCTCACGGGAAGCTGCAGCCGCATGCTGCAGGCGTGCTATGAACTTTTCAATATCATCAAAGCAATGGTTCAAAACGGTTACATCACGCTCATATTTATCACTGGACGTCGAGCTGGTTTCGTCGTTCAACGCCCCCTGTTCCGAATCAGTTTCGCCATTCCCGCCACCGCCCCCTCCACTTGTTTCTGTCATTGGGTTGCGAACATGTAAGCCATATTGATCTATGCTGTTGCGTGATGGCGTAATTATACCGCCGCTGTGGTGGTTATGGAGTTGCTGCACCTGCTGCTCGCGGATCGAAGAAGCGGGTAATGGCTTAGGCATACCACTGGTTGGAGTTCCACTGCCGCCTTTTTGGCCTAGCTGATGGTGCTGTTGCAGTATGTCCTCTCGCTGTTGTGTTACCATTTTCCCACTTCTCAGAGTTTTCAAATCTTCAACCAAATGCACAGCGGATACGTTTTGTGACTACATGCAGTTTTAAAATTAATACAGTTTAAAAAATTACCTAATGCATTTCCAAAATACTGACCTGGAATATATGCATTTCTGAACGGGAACCACTCCCACCGGTGACGATGAATACTAAAATATTGTTGTATAATTCCATGGCATCTGTGGATGTAAATGCTGTAGGTTCCTGTATAAGAGCCGCTGGAAACCGTTCAATTATATTCTAAAAATTAGATGAGAAGAGAAAAATCAATCAGTGCACAGTTAAAGAATTGGAGAGACATATTTTAGAGTCAATGTTATTTACCCCAGTTTCATAGTCCATTATAAGCACCCATTGGTAGTCCAAGCATAATTGCATTTTCTGTGACCAAATGCCAGTAGTTTTTTCCAACTGTAGTAGTCGCCGCATGCCATCAGCTGGGTAAATGATTCCGGACTCCTTATTCACCGTGAAGGTGGCTAAATGTTCGAGGAGATATATAGGCTTGTCATGAGCGTCACTATTGGCGCGCTCTTCACCACTTCGGGAGTCACGTTCGTCGTCGGAATATTCATTGGAACCTACTTCACCGGCAATGCCGCATAGACTACCACCAACCGCATTATTGCCTCCGTTTGAGTTGTGATACGCCATGTTGGAAGGATCTCATTAACGCAAGATTCAAGTTACTCTCGCTGAAGAGAAAATGAAAATTTACAAAATCTTGAAAGCATAAAAGCTATTCGGCATATGAGGGAAATTCAGGCATAAAATGTCATTATTCCTAACATCTAGAAATCTGGGAGTGTTAGTCATTCGATAACTCTACTTTTTAGAGTACTGAACGCAATTGCCGTTTTTCCACCCCCGTATTTCACTCAAATAGCTCGCCGCTTTGATCGTAGGTGCCACTTATCGAAGCATCCTTTTTACACTGAAAGTGGAACCATGGGAGATTTTCTTGTTTTTAACATCTGTCAGTAATATTTACAGATCAAATGTAAAAACCTCAACCATTAGACATGGTCCCTACAGTGTTGTGTCCCTACCCTACTTTTTTAAATTTGTATATGCGAAAATATCCAAAAACCAAATGATTTGACGTCGGTCTATGGAATTTATGACCTATGCCCAAGAGTTCACAATTACATCTATGAGATTTCTCACTTATTAGCTTCAAGGGGCCTTACGAATTTTTGGCGACGCATTTACAAAATGAATATTGGAGGCCAAGCTGCTGTTAGATACTTAGGTCCACATGACTATGAATTCCGACAGTTAATATCCTAATAGAGGTGGCTTCGATAGCTTGCTACCCTCATCAGCGCACACAACCGCAATCGCATACAAAGAACAGTCCCGTAACAAAGTCCACTAAACCCACGCCGGCAGTAGTTGGGGTAAAGGCCAGTATGCAGCTCTCAAGAAAAGCAAAAACTCCATATGAAATGACGTACCAAAAATGGCTAGAAAATTTTCTTGAGTCAAATTTTCTTAAGGCAGTACGCAGTTCTTAAGAAATTTGCTACGCTTTTTACTACGGTTTTCTAAAGTTTTTTGTGCAAAAAGAGCACAAGGCAACCCAGGTTTGTAACAGAAATATATGCCCGTTCCATTATTTCTTGAGGAGAGAGTAAGGCAACAGGCTCAGATGTCAAAATTCCTTGGACACACACTTGAAATAATGGCAATTTTTTCATTATCGTTGTATCGTTGTAGAAAGGTTGTTGACAACATACATACATATAAAAGTTGCGTTCCTTATCTCCCAGAAATAGTCAGAAAAAGTCCGAAGTAGTCAGATTTAGTCCAAAAAGCGTTCCTCCGTTCATTGATATAGTAAATGTTTATTGTGCTTGTGCTTGTGTGAATGTGTTTTGTACATACATTTCTATTCTTATTTGACGTTAGTTTTGTTGTTGCCATTCTTTGGATTTTGCTTACGCTCTTGCATTTTGACTCTTTTCAGATTTTAGTCCGAAAAGATAAGGAATGGACCTAAAGCTATTGGTTCTCAATTACGTTGCAGAAATATCAGCCCGTAGTTATAGTCGAAAGTTAAAACCTCTTCTAGTTAAAATTAATCTTTAAGTTTAGAGCAGGCTTTAAGTTTTAGTCAGTTATAGACATTTTAGGGGCAGGTTTTTGTTAGATTGACACAAAATAGGCCCATTAATATAAAATGAAAAAAGTAACCAATCGGCATTAGGAAAACTTTGTTATTTTAGCAATTTCACCCTGTGTCAACTGACTTTTATAAATAATTTTGAAAATGGCGCAGAAAACTGTAAGTAAATAACAAATTTTTGTAAAATATAATTTATTAACGTAAATAATTTAATTTTTATAGGAAGTGAAAAGAATTTGTGAATTCGTTAATTGGACTGCTGCTGAAAAGACCTGCTAGCGGTCCTTGTATGTTTTCCTATTTCTGGTTGCGATTGTATCATCCAAAATCGCAAAATCTCGAAATATCCTTTGATTGGGAAGCATATTCTTCAAATTAAGACCACTTTTGTATTTTCTCCGCAAATTTTGACAGGAAAACGTCTACTTAGAGTACGCTTTTAAGATTTTAAAACCTCGTCAACATCATTTTAAATTTAAAACGCCGATTTAAAGTGAAAAGGTTTTTACGTTGACTATGACAGTGTTGAAAGAGTGTTTATCTTAATATACAGTTTTAAATGTTAAAACCTGCCTCTAAGTTGTCTATAACTATGGGCCATTGTCACCGAGTACACTTAAGATGCAGTGGATGATGTTAAACCATGTTCTGACCAACAACGTAAACACTTTGAAAACGAGTTTTGGGATTGTGGGCTGAAGGCTGTTCACACCGGCTGCTAGTGTTTTCGTTGACATTTCTTACATCCTTTGTTTGCAGTTTGGCTATAAAAAAATACTTTTCTTAAAGTTTCTTCTCATTAGCAATCTTTTTCTTTTATTCTTATTTTCATTTGGCCAGTCAACTAGCAATAAATCCGAAGTGGTATATTAAAGATGATAAAATATGACTTCCACTTCGATGAATAATCGAGAAAAAACTAGTGCAGACACCGATTGGATGAGTGGAACGTGAGTTTTCAAGTAGTTTTCAGCGAAAACTGGTTTTCGTTTGACAGATTTTACATGGACGAAAACACAAGTTTTAGGTCGAAAACCAGTTTTAGCAACGAAAACATGTGTTCGATGTGTTCGAAATTTCAAACAGGTGGTAACCAAACCTTCTTCAATTTCTTTCGTCTGACAGCCAAATTGTGATACATATTTAAATTACCTTACTCAACGTAGGTGTTACATTTTTAAACAGATGGCAACCCTTATTATTATATTCAAGAAATAAAGCCTTTTCAACCCCCTTTCGATTGATACTTAATCTCTTAATAACCCATCTAACTTTTTAGACGTGGCAACCTCTTCAAACATTCTTAATGTTTAAACTAAAGGTTTTTTAACACTCTTTCGCTTGACACCTGTATTTTCATATTTCAAATAACTTGTGTAATAAAATTCGACTTCTCGAACAATTGGCCACCCTTTTCAAACTAGTTTCACGCTAAAACCTCCAAAATATCCTTCGTCTGACATTGTGATACATATTTTAACTAACTGTTGAATTAAATTGAATTTTATTTTTTAAACGTATGGGAACCCCTAAGTATAGTTCATAAATTAAGCAATATTTTAATAATTCATTTGACTTATTAAATAATTTGAATTTAACGGAAATCCTCTTTAAACACCTCAAAAATATTCTTAGCATTCAAACTAAAGATTTCTTAACAATCTTTTGTTTAGATATTTTAATAGTTAAGTTAAGAAACAAAGCTCCTCAAACCCATTTCGATTAATACCAATTTTGTAGTAATTGGTTTACATTTTTAATAGTTTGAATTAATTTTCTTAAAGGTGGCAACTCTTTTTGAAAAAGTGAAGCTTTATTGGACATCTACCGACCAAAGAGCGTGAGAGACGTGGCAATATATTTCGCATGCAATATATTTCGAAAAGGCTGTCAAATTGGGAAATTTCAGAAAGCAGTCACACCTTGCATGTAAAGCGTATTTCGAAAGAGATTTTTTTATTTCCGAAAGGCGAATTGCAAATTGCTAGTGAAATATATTTCCGAAATCGTATTGTGCGCTTTGAGTTGCAGTCACACCTTGCAACTTTCATTTCTGAAACTGATTTCCGAAAAGTGACAAAAAGGTCTTTCTGGCTGTTCACACATGGAAATAAAATTTCTCTTTCTCAATTTGACAGTGAATTGTGTGGAAAAGTTGGAAATATTTATGTCTGACACGCTCCAAGCCTTTTAATTTGACACCTCAATTTTGAAAATCGAACGAACGGTGCAGATCTGATGCCCTGGGCAAAAATCCTTTAGCGTATTATATATACATATATAGATTTCTAACCAAAAGTGGCACTTTTCAAAAAAATTAAATAAACTGTTTGTGCGCATGTTCGCTGTGTGCCAAATGTACCAAGCTGCGTTAAGGGCCAATTTCAAATGAATATTTAAACGGAACTTGAGTTTAATTGTGGATTGTTGTTTAAATACCATTTACTTAGGGCTTACACCGGACAATACTGTCATGACAATAGCAATAAATGCACACTTTTTCACTTATACATGCATACTTCTTCAATTGTCTCAATCATTGTCTTGATTAATTTGAAGACAGTAAATCGGACAATGATTTGACGTATACAGACAATAATTTTGACACCTTGTGCAAGAAAGAAGAGAAATTCATAACAAAATAACTATAATGATTAAAGAGACGCTGGTGTGTATGCAATTTTGTCTCTTCTTTTTATACCCGAGCGCACTTGTGCACAAGGGTATTATAACTTTGTTCACATAACGGTTGTTTGTAACAGGCAAAACGAATCGAGATAGATATAGACAAATGTATACATAAATGATCAGAATGAAAAGAGAAATCGATTAAGCGGTGACTGTCTGTCCGTCCGTCCGTCCGTCCGTCTGTGCACACGATAACTCGAGTAAAAATTGAGATATCTTAACGAAACTTGGTACGTGAACTTCTTTTGGGCGTGGGACGGATGGTATTGAAAATGGGCGAAATCGGATAATAACCACGCCTACCTCCCATATAACGGTAATTTTAAGAAATACGAAAACTGCGATATTTTAGTAACTACTGAAGATAATTCACTCAAAATTGATACTTACAATGAGTTTCAGACGGAAAACATGAATATTATAAATTTTTGGAAAATGGGCGTAGCCACGCCCACTTATGGTTACATGTGTATATCTTGGTAACCGCTACATCAATTTCTTCCAAACTTGGCACAGTTGTTGGCCTTAGTACAGCATACTAAATGGCTAAAAATTTTACAAATCGGACAATAACCACGCCTACCTCCCATATAACGGTAATTTTCAGAAAAACTAAAACTGCGATATTTTAGTAACTACTGAAGATAATTCACTCAAAATTGATATTTGCAATGAGTTTTAGACGAAAAATAAGAATATTATATTGTATATCTTGGTAACCGCTACACCAATTTCTTCCAAACTTGGCACAGTTGTTGGTCCTGGTACAGCATACCAACTGGCCGAAAATTTCCCATACCATACCAACTGGCCCACATCCCATATAACGGTAATTTCGAGAAATACAAAATCTTCGATAAATCAGTAAATATTGAAGCTAATTTATTCAAAATTGATGATTGCAACAATTCTTTACCAAGAAATACGTTTATGATAAAATTTTGGAAAATGGGCGGGGCCCCGCCCACTTATGATCACTATATGTATCTCGCTAACCGTTCTAGCAATTTGTACCAAGCTCGGTATGGTTATTGTGCTTGCCACATAAAAGCAAACCGTTGAAAATTGTTGAAATCGGACTAAAATTGAGGCCGCTTTTCATATAACGGTAAATTTCAGATATGCTTGAAATTTCAATATTTCGAAATTTAAGGACGCTAATTTACTTAAAATGTATACACCCCGGCTTATCATGTAGCGGTAGCTTTCGGAAAGGTGGAAAACATATATTTAATACTTGCGCCGGGTATTTAATGTTCGGCTCCGCCCGAACTTAGACTTTCTTACTTGTTTATTGTTTAGTTTTTAACTCAAATAGCCCGCGCGAAATTCGTATTTCTGCAACTTATAATTATAAATAATTATCATTATAAATAAAAATAATGATCGATATCGGGTGAGATTTGAAGAGCAGGCAGATTTTTGACCCAAGAGGGCCGGTTCTAATACCTAAAAAATCCTTTGGCGTATTATACATATACATATATAGATTTTTAAACAAAAGTGGTACTTTTCCAAAAAATTAAATAAACTGTTTGTGCGCATGTTCGCTGTGTGCCAAATGTACCAAGCTGCGTTAAGGGCTAATTTCAAATGAATATTTAAACGACACTTAAGTTTAATTGTGGATTGTTGTTTAAATGCCATTAAGCTTTCGTTGGATTTCAGATCAACTTTCTTTAAATATGTCAAACAATTGGCATCACTGCTGCTTGTTCCTTGAAATAGTTGTTGCATTTGCTTGTTTGTTTACATTTTGTGCTGAACAGCTGATTGTTTTTGGTGGGATTGATTAAAAAAACACAGGGTTGCATATCTTATATTTAATTAGCCAATATTGGCCATTTAAGTGCAGATTAAACGTATGATCTGAAAATGAAAAGTGGAAGTTAATCAACAATCTCTACTTAAGTAGGCCATCTGAAATTGGGCCTAAGTGCTTAAATTATTGAAAACAACGGGCCACGGGCAACAGCCAGTGTTGCCACTTTTACCCAAAACGTCTATCAAATCAGTTTCCAAACTACCAATAATTTTTTCATCCTAAAACGATTTCTTGATTTTACGGGGGTTTAGCTGCACAAATTAGAAGTAAAAATTAAAATACCAAATAATTAAAGTCTTGGTTAACAATTCATACCAAACTTTGAAGTTAAACAAAAGAAATCGGACCTTTAAATAAAATTAATTACGTGTTGTATAAATAATACTTTTATAAAATATGTAAATATATTTGAAAATAATTCAGTTCATATGAATTATTTATAGTATTTGAAAAAAAAACAATTTCAGACATCTTCATCTTCGTCTTCATCTTCATCTTCATCTTCATCTTCATCTTCATCT
>NW_023458563.1:25103538-25105447 GCF_013731165.1 Rhagoletis pomonella
TTCATCTTCATCTTCATCTTCATCTTCATCTTCATCTTCATCTTCATTTTCATCTTCACCTTCATCTTCATCTTCGTCTTCATTTTCATTTTCATCTTCATCTTCATATTCATCATTATCTTCATCTTCATCTTCATCTTCATATTCATATTCATCATTATCTTTATCCTAATCTTTTTATTTATCTTTAACTTTGTCCTGTTCTTCACCTTTATCATTGGCTTGATCCTTCAATATAGGTTGTGAGTGTCTGTGGTTTTGTCGTGTGGTTGTCTTTATTTCTGCCATTGTATCCTGCTCTCTATATTTTCATTACCCACTCCACAGTGGCCTAAAAAATTCAATGCAGCCACCCCCTGTCTATTCACGCATGCGCATACGCAAAAAATAAAACTTAAAACGTAACGATTATTTTCCGAACAAAAAATAAACTCAAAACATAAAGGCCCGTCCACATACAACTTTGGCGTTGCGTTGGAGCTGGCGTCGCTTTGACAGCCGCGCGAGTAACGCCCGTGCTTGCTACAATGAACGCTTAGCAGAGAATACTTTGGTCACTTCATTAACATACTAGCGGCAGATAAATAATAATTGCATTAAAAACTATATTTCTTGTCCGCATTTGATTAAAAAGGAAAATTAAATAACATAATTTTGATTATTTGCAACAGCTGACGAACGACGGGTGCGAAAAGTTGCGAGTTGGCCATCTTTCTGCGTTGTGTTGGCGTTGGCGTTGCTCAACTTTGGTTATGTGGAGACTTTCATATAAATCCATGGATTCATAGTCAGCTGTCGGAGCGACGCCAACGCCAACGCAACGCCAAAGTTGTATGTAAATGGGCCTTAACGATTATTTTCTGAGTAAAAAATAAAACTCAAAATATAATGATTAAACTTGATTTTTATAAGTTAAAATTAAAAAACAAAAATCAGTGCCGCTGAAGGTATTCCGAGTAATAAGAAATATATTGGTTTACTCCTTATGCACGTAGCATTTCTCTTTCAGCATGATTGTTTGAGTTGAAATTTCAAAAGATAATCGTTATTTGCGGTCCCTGGAAATAACAGCTGTTGTTTGTTTACATGCGATAGCAAATTTTGTAAAATACAAACATGAAAAATAAATGAAGGAAAATAGCACTAAAAGTTTAGAAATGTAGGTATTTGCTAAATAAGATAAATACACATAAAATCATTGTTTAGAACTGACTGGTTGATTCCGGGCACGCAAAGTGTTTTTTTGCGTTCCTCACGCTCTGGGCCCTTTTGGCACGAGTTGAAACAGTTTTGACACTTGTGAGAGAGTAACTTATTTTTAAGTAGTGATGTACTAACTTGAGGTTTACATGCTCAAAAAATATATTTAAATTTGCAAACACTGACCTTTTTTTACCAAGTGTGAGTGTCACATTTTGCAAATTGCTTATCAACAGTTTTTTTCAAGAGAGGTAATTTGAGTTTTTTCTGGCAGAAAATTTTGTGTTCAATTAAATATGCCAATACAAAGAAAACTCATACGTCTGAGAAAATTTAAAGCAATTTTTTGAACGTGGGAACGCCAAGTATTCCAGCCAGCAGAGAAACGCAAATTTTGCCGACAGTGGGGTCTCGTACACTTTTCCGTATCTGGAAACGAACAGGAAACTACTAGAATTTTCATTAATTATTATGTTACCAGGAAACTACTAGAATTTTCATTAATTATTATGTTACCAGGCTAGTCTGATCTATGTTTTTAGCGCGAATAAAACTACATTATTCCACTTTCTGACCCAACGTTTCGCTAAAACATTTTTAGCATCTTCAGGGGCAATCCAGCTTTATTTAATCTGCCACAAACCAAAAATACAAAGGCACATTGTAATCAAAAATTAATGAATATAACATACAAACATACATATACATA
>NW_023458563.1:25115447-25124561 GCF_013731165.1 Rhagoletis pomonella
TATGTATATGTATGTTTGTATGTTATATTCATTAATTTTTGATTACAGTGTGCCTTTGTATTTTTGGTTTGTGGCAGATTAAATAAAGCTGGATTGCCCCTGAAGATGCTAAAAATGTTTTAGCGAAACGTTGGGTCAGAAAGTGGAATAATGTAGTTTTATTCGCACTAAAAACATAGATCAGACTAGCCTGGTAACATAATATTTAATAAATTACGAACTGATCGGACAATAAAACATACTAGAATTTTCGTTCATTCACATATCCAAAAACCTTCCAAAAACAATGTGGTTTTGTATTCAGAAACGAACAGAAACCAGTTTCCATTAATTTTCATATCCGGAAAACGTTCGAAAATGCAATACATAATTGTATTTTATTTGTTTAAGCTGAACATTTCAAACATGTATATTAGGCAGTGGCTGAGTGTGCAGAGGAGCTTGTTAGTATTTGTTACCTCTCAGAAGGTGCCGGGTTCGATGCCGAGGGGCTTCCATAATTTTTTTTTTCGAACAACGAAATAGCATCTGCGAAGTGCAGAATGAAAGCGTATTGAACGAAACAGGCAAAAACATATCCGTTTTAAAACAATTTTCGGTACTAGTCTGTATTGAACGAAACAGCAAAAACATATCCGTTTCAAAACAATTTTCGGTACTAGTCTGTACATACGCCAAGGAACTGTCAAAAACGTCATGCCCATATAATTTGTATGAAGCAACGCACAATAACTCGTCGCTGGCGCGGAGCATATGGAATTTTCCTTTTTGACAGGACGTTACTTGTTGAAGTTGGATCTAGAAGACGGAAAGGAAAGGAGAGGACAAAAAAGTGAAAGAGGAAACGAGAATAAAAATGATGAAATTAGAAAACGCTTGTCGATCAGTTTTGCCTTTTGAGAATATTTTAGGTACCAAAAAGCCTACCCACTTAGTTTCTAAACTACCAAAATTTGTTCATCACTAAAACGAGATTTGTTTAAGCTACAGAAATTAGCAGTAAAAATTGAAATACCAAATAATATTGTTTACAGTGTTGAAGAACCATTCATACCAAACTTTACGGTTAAACAAAACAAATTCGGGCCTTTAAATAAAGCAACTAACGTATTGTATAAAAAACGTTTATTAAAAAATTTAAATACCTTTGAAATTAATTCTATTCATATCCAACATTTTTTATGTTTGAAAAAAAAAAAACTATTTCTAACATTTTATGCAATTTAAAAAAGTGTTGAATTAACCTGAGCTGAACATGTTCAACGTATGTATTTCAATTTGCACACTCACACTTTGCAAATTGTCTATCAGCAATTTTTCTTTCAAGACGAAAGGCAATTTTCGTTTAATTTCAACAGCAGATCGATAATTGCTTTGGGAAGTGAGTAAGAAAATTTTGTTCAAAAAATATGGGAAAAAACTAAAAAACTCATGCGTGTAACAACTCCTACTGTGCAAATTGAAAGCAATTTTTCAACGTGTAAACAAAACATTTTAGTCTTCCAAAAGCTTCATCAAACCAACCCAACTTTCAAAGGAAAATAAGCTACCAATTTTGGTCCAATTGGACCAAAACGGCAACGCCGTTGTCGATGTTGACATAAACAGCCCTATTCTGCATTTCGATTAAGTTCCCGCATTCCGCTCCGCAAGAATCGAACTTAGGTATTCTGCGTTACGATCGAATCGAAAGAGGAAGAGAGAAAACATCTTTCGAAATCAGCTGTTTGCCTAGGAATATGGGAAATCAAAACAAAACCAAGAAATATTAGCCAACAAACTATAGCAGCTTATGAAGTTGGAGTTTGTAAATATTTTAAAATAACTAAATATATCTAGCATCACTGTAATTTAAAAATAAAATTTCGTTTGCTCTTGAAGAGGAGGACGAGTCCCAGATTGCTGTTGCGGAAGTCTCAGATGAGTGAAGAGTAATAAGAAATTCATCTTGAACTGTATTACTCATCGCTCAAATCCAGTGAAATTATAAACGTTGTTTTAGCACTCCACAACATTTGCATTTACTACAGAGTGGAAGATTTGAACGCAAATGAATTCCATTTTGAAAGCCGTCTGGAGGAGGGGAAGAGCAAAGCTTATCCTTCCATAGCAAATCGAATTCGAAACAACATACACATCTCATTTTAAAAAGTTAGTAAAAACGAGTGCAATAATAAAAACATCTTTTTTATGTAACTTCACATTTTATGTATGTATGTATGTATGTACATCTATAAATTTTATACAAAAAGAACAAATTGTATTCAGTGCATTTCACAGTCTTATTTATAGATAATGAAAACAAAAACGCCTGGACTTCCTCTTTGAAAACCTCGCGCAATATCCCTTTTGGTTGCCATTATTTGAGCCAATTTCGTATTGCCCGTATTACCGCTCGCGAAAACACAGAAATCGAGAAAATTCATTTATGATGGCTTTTACAAGCATGCACAGTATATTTGACTTAATTTTTTAATAAAATTTTATTTAAACCCACGAAAATAACAATCGAAACGTTCTCCGTCAGCAAATTTGCAACTTAGAAAAACGGAACTACGATCGAAATGTAGAATAGGTATAATCGTAAATTTCGAAGATTGATCGATAGAAAACGGAACGCAGAATACCAAAGTTGCCAAACGGAGAAAATTTCGATTCGAGCCGAAATGCAGAATAGGGCTGACAATTTTGAACGCGGCAGCGAGGCAGAGCAAAGTTACGAAAATGTGTGGGCTTAAAGCGCAAACAGTCAATGACGTAGCGTAGACGTAGGTTGACGCAGACACAATCTACCTTTTGGGATTCGCATTAGAGCTGGGATACTATCGATAGTACCGCCGCTCGATAGTTCTCGAAACGATAGTTGAAAACATCGATAGTATCGATAGTACTATCGTCGTAAATTGCTTGAAAATAAATTAAATAATTAATAAATATAAAATTTATAAATTACTTTGTAAATTAAAGAGATTATATAAATTTGTTTAAAATTGAGTGCATCAAAAAGAACTTCTTATAATAATAAAATAAACTTGTTAGTTTATGCGTCTCAATTATATATACTTATACACATACACGTGCATCCACTTGAATAGCGACAGGAAAAACCTGTTTTTTTTATTTGGAAAAATTAAATTCGGATTATGTTTGTCCCTTTTGAAGTGCAAGGAAGAGAAATTGGCTATAATAATACATTTCTAATATTACAAAACAAACAAAACAAAAGATATTCGTTTAAATTGACAACTCGTAATTATAAAAGTTCAACTGAGATCAAATACGGAGGCGCATATCAAAATCCGGACAAAGGAAATTATTAACATTTTACATTTTAGTCAAAATAATAGCACCACAAAATTTTTAGCAGTTTTCACTATTTTTTGTTTGTTTAGTGTCTACTAATTTTTTATAAAAGTTGTACAAAATCATTAAAATTTCAAGCTTTTTAATTCGAATTTCTAAACAAATTTTGTATAAGCGGTTTTAAAGCTTATTAAATTTTACTATTTACTATATTTGTTTTCAATGTCAAATTTTTTAAAAACATAGTTAACATAACATTTAGTAAAACCAAAACACAACTAGATTAATAAAAACAAATTTTCTGCGTTTAACGATTCATTTCATTGTATAGACTTATCCATATGTACATTGTATATCTCTTTACACATACATACATATCGTCACTAGATACGAATAAAGACGCGAGCTCAAAAGTTGATGGCGAAAAAAGAGGCGTAAAATCAATTTCGGCGAAGAAAGACTCTTAACTTAGGTACCGGCAAATAAAGTCGCGTCAACCTCTTTGACAGCGAAGAAAGACCCATAAACTTATGTCCGCGGTCAACTATATTTTCGAGTGCAACAGTATTCCCCAGAATTCCCCAAAGAGTTTTTTCGAGCTCTTTATTCGTGTCTAGTGACGATATTATTATTATTACGTCGAAGATACCCGCGCTGCGACCTAAGAAGATATATTGTGCTAAATCCAAATTGTAATCACTCCAACCTTAGGCTGTTTAAAAAGCTCAGCACTTTGGATGAGGCCATGTTCCAAATTTTAGATGGAGAAGGCAATCGTTCTCCAAGGTGTATCAATCTACGATTCATGCTTCGTGCACAGGCACATAGAATGGGTTACTTTCACCAGCCTACAAACCCTACAGTCCGTCTCTACAGAAAGACCCATTTAATTAAAACCGTACGTTACCCTCCAGTACTGCTGGAGTCAATCGCTACTTTTGAACCGCTACTGCACCGACTCCTAGGTAAGTAGCTACTCTATTAACCCGTGGTAGTGCAGAGTCGAACCAGTCGTAAGCAGAATAGCGAAAAACTACGACAGAGGGCGCCCATAAATCACGCAAGTGACTACTTTAGTAACTCCCGGTAGTGCAGAGAGATCCGATGGTGACTACCGCCTAGGACATTGCCTTGTAAAAGTAATCGATGAAATACACTGCAAGTAGTCGGTCGGTAATTGACGGTGTTTATTAGGTAGCTACCGATTCGGCAGTCCTGTAGTCACTCCCCCGTAGTGCAGGGTAGCCTCATTTTTTAAATATGTAAGTATGTATTTACATATTGTAAGAGCATTGTAATTCACATCATTGGAATATCTTTCAGATATGTATAGTTACGCTTCCACAATACCATCATTCTTATCAGCCACGTTGGTTGGTTGGTTTTAACGCATGTATTCAAAAGAGGTTTTTGGGAACGGATTCGGCGACTGATCTGCAAGATCGAAAATATAACGAGAGTAATTTTTAATAGCGATCAGCTTGCGCCATGCAATGACAAACATTCTAGTAAAGCTTATCGGATGTATGCAGGTTCGCCATTTGAGTTGGAAAGCAAGAGGAGCACCACAAATTGGAGGAGCAACGCGGTTCACTACTTACTAAAAAATATGTACGCCAAATATGTATATCGTTTAAGCTGAAGTGTGCATTGTGCTAACAGCCACAACATAAGCCTTATGGTCTGATTATGCATACTTCGCATAACTGCGCACAACTTCGCATAAACTTCAAACTGTAATTTCGTATGTACTTTGTATGTATTTTGTATGTATTCCAATACCCAGAGATTAGCAGAACTTTTAATAACTTAGCGATCTGTTGAGTTTAGATTTTGCTTCACATTTTCTTAAGATAAATTTTTATTGCACTGGTACAAATGGTTGTGCGAAGTATGCATAATCAGACCATTAATTCATAAGGTCCGTGTTATGTGTTATGCGCGCCTGCCAGGCCAATTGTTTTTCACTTATGTACATACAGATTATCGGGATTCCATATAAATATGACTCAAATAATTACATACAAACAAGTACCTAACTCATTGATTGGTTTTCTTTCAACACCGCGCACTGAAAAAAGTGTCTTAAAAAATTTAAAAATGTGAACTTTTCTGAACGCTCCTCAAGTAGCTACTTTTTCTTCGATTTACAATAAGTTTTTTCACTGTTTTCGCGAAAACACATTTTTGCCGTATACTATATAGCTTACTACTTAGTTACATTCCGAGTAAAAGAGAGAACAGTACACACTTGGAGAATATCGTAAAAATTTCGGTGTGTATGTATGTACTGAAAGATTCAAATATGTTGTATGCATATAAGTTCTGTGAGCGTCAAATGTCAATAGATAAATTAGTGGTATTTTGTACATACCTAAATAAATACTGGTATATACGCATTCATGTGTATGTATATGTATGTGCACACCTGTACACTAAGAGCCCTACCTGTTATAGTTGTCAGTTTACCGATCTTCAATGTACCCTGCAGGAAAGGTGAGTGCAGTTGTCTACATCTAGCAACCGTAAGAATGGTTCTTTTGTAAGTAGACGAAATGTAGTTTAAAAACAGGGCGGAAAATAATCGTTATGCTGTGAAAAGTACATAGGTCAATCAATGAATCAGTTCTTTGTTATTGTTTTGTAATGCAAACTTGTTATGTGCTTTATCCAAATTTGTGAATGATTGCAAAATTGTAGGTCTAGTTTATTGAGATGTTAAAGTCTGTGGTCATAAGGGCTATCTGCTTATGTATGTATATACACATGTATATGGCAGTTAAATTACACTTTACCCATTTTTAGCTACCCAGTCAGCATTTAGAAGACTGTGCACTGTGGTACAGCTATTTTCGGGTTGGCAACGAAATAATGTCCAAACATCAGTATCCGCGCGTGGTAGTCTAACACCAAAAGGATCATAATAATTTTTTTACAGCGGGTACAATTTTCCACGTTTTGGTCACATGTAATCATCTAATATGCAATTTCTTGTACAAAAATTAGTCTTGTCTAGAGAGTGAAATTTAGTTTTGTTTAATTTAATTTTTAGGTTTTTTTATATTTAACCCACTGTAATAAAAAAAGCAAACATTTTTCAGTTCCTTGATAGTGAATCAAACTAACCCTTAAAAAAAGTTAAGCAACTTTTGTTTCAGATAAATTAAAGCAGTAATTTGCTTAACACTGACTACGTTTATGCGTAGGCTAATTCACGAATTCATTTCATGAATTTGGGTTAACATTGGCTGCATAAACACCATTTCATGAATTCAATTATACACGAAAGTTAACCATGAATTCGGCATCATTTCATGACATCGTGAAGTGCAAGTCCGACAACGCCACGTTTCACAAACAGCTGTTTACTAGGGTTACGATGTTTTTAAATTAATAGCCCTGAGTGGCATAACCAGAATTTTAAACACTGAAAAAATTATGTGGGATTGTTCAAATATAAAACATATTCAAATAGAATACACTGAAAATATATCGAAACCAATTTAAATAAAATGTGGTTCATTGCCTGGTACCAACGGCTTTTGCAAATTCAAAAGGAGGCAAAAAAATGACAACTGCTTAGTTTCTCGCCAGTGCGTTGCAACTTTTTCAAAGCACTTTATTTCATGAATTCGCGAACTATGCATAAACGGGGCCATTTTTGAATTCATAAAATGAATAAACGTATTAATATGTGGTCTTCATGTCGATGAATACCAGTCTCTTCTTGAGAAGCTTTAGACACATTTTGTTAGAAGTTGAACACGAGTTTATGTGTTTTCTACCAGATCATGGGGTGAGATCAGGGATACCAACTCTATTCAGGCTAATTCCTCCAAATTCCTTAAAAAAGGATCAGTCCAGCGCCTTCGTCTTGACCTGCGGGCTGTGTCGGAGCCACAGCCGCTAAACTTAAACGTAGAATACGTGATATTATTAAGACCGCATTCAAGGTAAAAACAGTACATGAAAAATTCGTTTTGATTGTACTGAATTTAATTTAATAAATCAATATGAATTGCAAAATATCAATAATTAGCAATAGAGAAGCAGATCCACATTAACTCCAATTATATATACAATCAGTTATAAATAGATATGTATATGCCATGACGTGTATCACTACTTCGATTCATTTTTATTTTCTTTCATACTGCAGAAATTTGTATTACTCTTCATATTAGCCTAGATCCCCGTATTCGTCTTCGTGTTGGTGCTCGTTTTCGTATTATCTTCGTCTTCGGATTTGTGCATAAGTTAGCTGAGACTTCTTAAACAGCTGGCAACCCTCCTAAGTATAGTTAATAAATAAACAGATCTCTTGCGTCCATTAGCGCACACAAGGGGTGGGTTTTGGGGTTCAAACCCCCCCCTAAAGCTAATAACCTCAAATACAAACTGTATCTTAAAGCTAAGAATCCAGCTCTCAAGGAAATTATAAAAAATATTTATTATAATTTCTGTTGCCTGAAAAAGCGCTTTGCTTTTGCTGTAAATTTCTATGAGGAAATAAATATACGAGCATTTTTTTCTTTAGAGCTGCAAACTGATTTAAGAAATTTTGGTAGAAGAAAATTTCTTTTCCATTTCTCGTCCGTCGTTTTATAGGAATTTTTCGTTTTTCTTGAGAGTTCAGTTAATTTTTTCGGTATTCGAAATATTAACAAGTAAGAAAGTCTAGGTTCGGGCGGAGCCGAACATTAAATACCCGGCGCAAGTATTAAATATATATTTTTTCACCTTTCCAAAAGCAACCGCTACATGGCAAGCCGGGGTGTATCAATTTGGAGTAAATTACCGTCTTTAAATTTCGAAATATGGAAGTTTCAGGCATTTCTGAAATTTACCGTTATATGAAAAGCGGCCGTAATTTTAGTCCGATTTCAATAATTTTCAACGTTTTGCTTATATGTGGCAAGCACAATAACCACACCGAGTTTGGTACAAATTGGTGGAACGGTTACCGATTTACATATATGTGATCATAAGTGGGCGGTGCCACGCCCATTTTCCAAAATTTCATCATAAACGTATTTATTGGTAAAGAATTGTTGCAAGCATCAATTTTGAATAAATAAGCTTCAATATTTACTGATTTGTCGAAGATTTTGTATTTCTCTAATTTAGCGTTATATGGGATGTGGGCGTGGTTATTGTCCGATTTTAAAAATTTTCAGCGATTTTTTATGCTGTACCAAGGCCAACAACTGAGCCAAGTTTCGAAGAAATTGATGCAGCGGTTACCAAGATATACACATGTAACCATAAGTGGGCGTGGCTACACCCATTTTCCAAAAATGTATAATATTCTTATTTTTCGTCTAAAAATTATAGTAAATATCAATTTTGAGTGAATTATATTCAGTAGTTACTAAAATATCGCAGTTTTCGTATTTCTGGAAATTACCGTTATATGGGAAGTGGGCGTGATTACAGTCCGATTTCGCCCATTTTCAATACCAACCTACCTTGGATTAAGGGAAACCTACGTACCAAATTTTGTTGAGATATCTCAATTTTTGCTCGAGTTATCGTGTACACGGACGGACGGACAGACGGACAGACGGACAGACGGACGGACAGACAGACATGGCTTAATCGATTTCTTTTTTCATCCTGATCATTTATGTATACATTTGTCTATATCTATCTCGATTCGTTTTGGCTGTTACAAACAACCGCTAGGTGAACAAAATTAATATACCCTTGTGCACAAGTGCGCTCGGGTATAAAAAAAATTTAGCAATCGTGAAAACTCACCATATCTATCGAAAACCAGAAACCAGAAATCGAAAAAATGAACATAAAAGT
>NW_023458563.1:25124571-25146008 GCF_013731165.1 Rhagoletis pomonella
TTAAAAGTTGAGCTCATCTTGAGTTTATAGAATTTTTTATTAAACAAGTAGTTTTTAAGGAAAGAACACAACCGACTTCAAATTTAGGGGTACCGTTAATTTCTTCATGATCCAATCATCGGATCTCTAAACCAAATTACGGGACGACCCTTGAGGTACCATGTTTCCAATAAAAAAAGGATTATTGAAATCGGTTCACGTGGTCAAAAGTTATGTATTCCGGCGTATTGATAACCTCCTCTTTTTTTGAAGTCGGTTAAAAGTGTTTGAGTTCTGTTAATCTTATGTAAATAAAGTGCAGTTTATGGATTTTAAAACGTTTATTTATTTATTACATACTGTACATAAAACTTGCATGAATGTATTTTAAAAAGCGTATTATCTGAAGCAAATTTTCAGTATTTTCCGGTGATATATATTCAGAAATATAAAACCCCCCCTAAAATATATTCCTGGGTGCGCCCCTGCTTGCCTCTGATATTGTGATACCTACATATTTCATGTGCCTTATGAGTTCAGCTTAATTTGATTTTTTAAATTCGTGACAACGCTCCTAAATACAGTTCAGAAATAAAGCCTGAAATGGGTTTACATTTGATACACCTATTTTTAATAATTCATTTAACTCATTAAATAATTTGAGTTTACCTTTTATTCTAAATATTTAAACCAAGGATATTTTACCTCCTTCGTTTCGCGTCATATTTTAATATTTCATTTAATTTATGCATACTTTAATTAAATTCTAATTTTAAAACAGGTGGCAACCCTATTCAAAATATTTTAAAACCAAAACCTTGTTAAATCTTTTTCGACTGACACAAATATTGCGATACATATTTATGTAAATTGTGTATCTAATTCCCTTAATTCAAGTTGAATTTAATTTCTAAAACATATGGCAACTCTCTTAAATAAAGTTCAGAAAAAAACATGTCAACATGTAACCGATGCCAATTTATACCTATACTTTAATAATTCATTTGACTTATTAAATAATTTGAATTTGGCTTTTTACACAGGTGGAAACCCTCTTTAATGTTATAAATTCTCAAACTAAATATTTCTTAACACTCTTTTATTTGACGCCAATATTTCATATAATTTAAAATACTTCATATAATTGAGATACTTCTCAAATAGATGGCAATCCTGTTCAAATTATTTTTAAACCAAAACCTCGTTAAACACTTTAAACACTGTGGCACTGCCTTTATTTAAGTCGAACTAGCTTTTAGAAACCGGTGGCAACCCTACTACATATAATTAAGTAATAAAGCCTTTTCAAAACCATACTGATCGATACTCATAGTGTAATAATTGATTTAACTTAAAAATAATTTGAATTTAATTTTTTTAGCAGGCGGCAACTCTTTTTGAAAAAATAAGAAGTTATTACACGTCCGCAGGCCAAGCCCTTTTATTCGATACGATGACGAAAATTTTTCACGTATTACACCAAAAAATACCTGGTAAGTTATGTATATTTTCTGGTAGGTCTTTTCGAGTAAAACAAGAATCGATATATGAAATTTGCCAACCACCCCCAAAATCTTGATTTACCGTTAACAAATCAGTTTTTCGTACTTTCGTGCTTATAAGCCTGTAACTTAGTTCACTTGGGCCTTTCGATCGATATATATGCGAATAAAAAAACCTTAAGAGATCTGTGTGTATTTACCCACCAAACACCTTTTTTTACTTTTTCAAATTTTTTCAACTTTGGTGAGCTTTTTACGCACTATTTTATAAGAAAACCATACTAGTCCTAAATTTATTGTAAAACTAAATTTAACAACGAGTAAAACGAGTGTTTATTTTCAAAAATCGGATGAAACTTTACTGAGTTATTAGACTTTTTATGAAAACAAAATTTTTGCATTTTTTTTACAACTCAAAAATGTTTGCTTGACCACTTTTTTTTAATTTGACGTGTTTTATGATTGCATGGTATAGCCATTCCGAAAGACGGATCAAATAGGCAGGGAAAACGTTTTAAACGTCCCATTGGCCAAAGCTCAAAATGTCCTACCACCACTGCATTTAATCCTAGAATATATATGAAACTATATGGGTATTCTCACAGTCTTGCAAAGCCCTTGCACGGTGCACGGTTTGCAAAGCTTTCCCATAGAAAAACCGGTTTTTTTTCGGGCAATCCATCTATTAATTGTAAAAAAATTGGATGCAAATAGCAACGCTTTTTGTCATCTTAAATTGGTGTTCCCAAAATTAAGTGAAGCTAAAATAAAAGGAGGTATTAATTTTTCATTCTCTCATCTAATACTTTTCCATCGGTTTTATCTCTTTTTATGAATTTTAGGTTTTTTCATAGGACCTCAAATTCGTAAAATTATGAGCGAAATGAGCTTTATGAACAAGCTAAGCTTTGTATAAAAACGTGCATGGAAGTGTTTTGACGGTGGAATGGGTTTTAACATGTCGATATATATTAATTTCCTTCATTTGCATTTGGACTTCTTCCCACATAATTTGGGCCAGTTCAGTGATGAACAAGGCGAACACTTTCACCAAGAAATAGCTACAATTAAAAAGCGTTTCGGAGGAAAAAATAAAATCACAATAATAATAAGGCCAACAACCGTGCAAAGTTTGGGGGAAATTGGTGGAGTGGTTACCGAGATATACAGATGTAATCATTAGTGAACACCCATAGGCTACACCCATTTGCCAAAAAATCAAAATCCTTGTAAATATCAATTTTGAGTGACTAAGCTTCACTATTTACCAAAACATCGCAGTTTTCGTATTTCAGAAAACTACCGTTATATAGGAGGTAGGCGTGGCTATTGTCCGATTTTGCCCATTTTCAATACCATCCGTCCTACGCTGAAAAAAGTACACATACCAAGTTTCGTTAAGATATCTCAATTTTAACTCGAGTTATCGTGTGCACAGACGGACGGACGGACACACAGTCACCGCTTAATCGACTTCTTTTTTCATTATGATCATTTATGTATACATTTGGCTATATCTATCTCGATTCGTTTTGGCTGTTACAAACAACCGCTATTTGAACAAAGTTATAATCAGGGATGCCGTTTGGAACTAAATAGATCCAATTGGATACATTTTTAGACGAATTTTTGCGGGATACTAATTTTTTCCGGTCAGTATAAATGTGGATTCTTTTTTAAATAGGCCAAAATTTTATATTTCCTATAAAGTTTTTTTCGTTCAAAAATCGATTTTCATTAAAGATGGTAGAAAGCATTACGTTTTGTAAACGTATAAAGAATCGCTACTTAAGCGTGAAATTAAAGCATTTTATTTTTTGTGAACGAAGCAATGAACATATGAAGAGATCTCACCAAAATAGGTATAAGCGCAATTGCTTTAATTAGCATAAAAGGATGCTTTAAGCAAGATCTTAATATACATATCGTCGTTTAAAGTACAAAACCGCGTATGTGACGTTGCATAAATAATTTTCTAGAGAGCAAAAATACTTATATTTCAAAATGGTTCTCTTTTTTATAAAGCAATCGCATTTCTGGCTAGTATATTTCAGGACGAATGGATAAGGATTGAGCTAAGAGCTTGTGTGAGCAAATCAAATTTTTGACATCAAATGCCAGTTACGCGGTTTTGCAGAATGACGATACGCGGTTTTGTACTTTAAACGACGACATATGTAAAGTAAATTATACTCTTTCTGTAGTAATCTCTTTCATATCACATATTTTCATTTGTTAATTTAAAAAGAATGAAGATTTCAATGTAGTTTAAAAAACTAAATTTGATTTATTTAAGGAAACTTTTATGAATTTTACTGAAAATACTTTAAATACACTCTAAAAAAATTTTGTTTATTTGCGCATATTGAGAGAGGTAACCAGTTTCCTCTTTTAATGTATGCAAATTTGCACGCCATGTAATAAAATTAATCATTGCCTGTTTACTTTTACACATAAAATGTTTAAAATAAAGTAATGTTTATTATTAGTAGGAAATGTATTTGTAGTTTCAAAATTTTTGAAATTTTAAACATTCTACATATGTGTATTTATGTGTATATTTTAAAGGTCTCAAGTTCAAAATCAAATACTGAACATCCTATACGTATATTTATACAGATTCTTGTTGAAAAATAGATACTTTTCAGTAGTAGTTTTACATCCTCTTTTTAGAGTGTACTTGCTATTTATTATATTTACTTTGCAAAATACTTATGCACAAAAAATGTACTTTATAAATTGAAATTACAAATGTTTGATTTTATTCATATGTATTCCAAGTCCTTAGCATGGGTTAAATTATGTCTTTTTTATGAAAATGTTTGGTTTTCTTACAAGTTATGAGATGTATATGTAAAAAAAAAATTGGATACATTTGGATACATTTTTGGCTTGGTCAGGGATACATTTTCTTGAGACGGCGCGGCAACACTGGTTATAATACCCTTGTGCACAAGTGCGCATATAAAAATGATTTCAGAATATTCTACAACGAGAAAACGATAGTGCTGAGTTAAGCAAAAACGGCCAAGAAAACATTTTTGAGTAGTATAATCAAAAATAAAATTTTTGCAAAAATTTTGTTTTATTTGTTTTTGTAATTTTTTTGGCCTTTCGAACCGACGATCCCACGGACTCAGCCAGTTGCCTATGCACCGTGCTAAGTACGCCTTGTAAATTAACGTTTGCTTTTTTCCACTATTTTCATTTTTGTTATCCCTACAAAATCAAGTGCAGCTATTCCGCTGCAATTCACTTGATCATGTGGTTGTTGGTATTGTTGGTTTTTGCTAATAATTCTATTTTTAGAATGTTTAACAGTTAGGTGTGCTCGTCCTTAAGTTATTTGTTTTTGTTATTTTTTTGGCCTTATAACAATTATATTCAACAATTTTTATTGAGCTCGAGGCCGTTTTTCAATGTAAATTTATTGTGGAAAAGCAACAATAAATTGAAAAAATGGTAGAAGTGATAGCTATTTCGGAAATCACCACATTTCCTCATCAGACTTCTTTCAGTAGGCTTCAAACCGACGATCCCACTGACTCAGCCAGTTGTCTATGCACCGTGCTAAGTACGCCTTGTAAATTATCGTTTGCCTTTTTCCACTATTTTCATTTTTGTTATGCCAACACAATCAAGCGCAGCTATTCCGCTGCAATTCATTTGATCATGTGGTTGTTGGTATTGTTGGTTTTTGCTAATAATTCTATTTTTAGAATGTTTAACTTTTAGGTGTGCTCGTCCTTAAGTTATTTGTTTTTGTTATTTTTTGGCCTTATAACAATTATATTCAAAAATTTTTATTGAGCTCGAGGCCGTTTTTTAATGTAAATTTATTGTGGAAAAGCAACAATAATTTGAAAAAATGGTAGAAGTGATAACTATTTCGGAAATCACCACATTTCCTCATCAGACTTCTTTCAGTAGGCTTCGAACCGACGATCCCACTGACTCAGCCAGTTGCCTATGCACCGTGCTAAGTACGCCTTGTAAATTATCGTTTGCTTTTTTCCACTATTTTCATTTTTGTTATGAGAACACAATTAAGCGCAGCTATTCCGCTGCAATTCACTTGATCATGTGGTTGTTGGTATTGTTGGTTTTTGCTAATAATTCTATTTTTAGAATGTTTAACTTTTAGGTGTGCTCGTCCTTAAGTTATCTGTTTTTGTTATTTTTTTGGCCTTATAACAATTATATTCAACAATTTTTATTGAGCTCGAGGCCGTTTTTTAATGTAAATTTATTGTGGAAAAGCAACAATAATTTGAAAAAATGGTACATTAAAAAACGGCCTCGAGCTCAATAAAAATTGTTGAATATAATTGTTATAAGGCAAAAAAAAAACAAAAAAACAAAAAAAATAACTTAAGGACGAGCGCACCTAAAAGTGAAACATTCCAAAAATATAATTATTAGCAAAAACGAACAATACCAACAACCACATGATCAAGTAAATTGCAGCCGAATAGCTGCGCTTGATTGTGTTGGCATAATAAAAATGAAAATAATGGAAAAAAAGCAAACGATAATTTACAAGGCGTACTTAGCACGGTGCATAGGCAACTGGCTGAGTCAGTGGGATCGTCGGTTCGAAGCCTACTGAAAGAAGTCTGATGAGGAAATGTGGTGATTTTCGAAATAGCTATCACTTCTACCATTTTTTCAAATTATTGTTGCTTTTCCACAATAAATTTACATTAAGAAACGGCCTCGAGCTCAATAAAAATTGTTGAATATAATTGTTATAAGGCCAAAAAATAACAAAAACAAATAACTTAAGGACGAACACACCTAAAAGTTAAACGTTCTAAAAATAGAATTATGAGCAAAAACCAACAATACCAACAACCACATGACCGTGAATTGCAGCGGAATAGCTGCGCTTGATTGTGTTGTCATAACAAAAATGAAAATAGTGGAAAAAAGCAAACGATAATTTACAAAGCGTACTTAGCACGGTGCATAGGCTGAGTCAGTGGGATCGTCGGTTCGAAGCCTACTGAAAGAAGTCTGATGAGGAAATGTGGTGATTTCCGAAATAGCTTTCACTTCTAAAATTTTTTTAAATTATTGTTACTTTTCCACAATAAATTTACATTAAAAAACGGCCTCGAGCTCAATAAAAATTTGTTGAAGATAATATTTTGTTTTCATACAAAGTTTGATAACTCAGTAAACTTCCATCCGACTTTTGAAAGTAAACCCTCGTTTTACTCGTTATTAAATTTAGTTTTACAATCAATTTAGGACTAGTATGGTTTTCTTATAAAATAGTTCGTAAAAACCTCACCAAATTTGAAAAAAGGTGAAAAAAGTAAAAAAAAAAGGTGTTTGCTGGGTAAATACACACAGATCTCTTAATGTTTCTTTACTCAAGTATACATTGTTCGAAAGGCCCAAGTTGTTTCCTTTTAAACCCGGAAATAAACCGAAACTCGGTTCATAATGAACTAAGTTACAGGCTTATAAATTTCATATTTCGATTCTGGTTTTACTCGAAAAGACCTACCAGAAAATATACATAGCTTTCCAGGTATTTCTACTTTATGCTTTTTGTAGCACTGTGTTATGCATTCACATGTACATACATAGATTGCCAAAAGAAAAACACATCCACATTCACTGCAATCAACATATCGCACACCGTCTTCAAAGGAGTTACAACTCAAAATTTGGCATTTTTGAAATTATGCGCTAAAAATGTACACAGAACTTTTATTTACCTTTCAGCGAAAGCTGGAGCAAATTTTTGTTATAATTTGTAAAAAAAACCTAAGGTAAAGTCGCCTTTGCCTATATGATTAGCATGTGCTACGAAATAGTTTTTCGCATTTTCTGACGAACGTATTATTTTGAGTTGTGACTCTTTTGAAGACGGTGTGTGATATGTACGTATGTATCAGGGTTGATGCGAACATTCGCATTCGCATTCGCAACCGCGGAGCTTCCGGATTATTTTTAACATTTGCATTCGCTTCCGCATTCGCAATAATCAATGCGGAGCTTTTGCGAATGCGAATATTGTGCAAGTGCACTTATAAAACGTATATCCGGCAAACAAAATGACAAATTGTAGCCAATATCCTTCAATAGGTATTTCCAGCAGAAATGTTCAACGTCGAGCTATAAAGAAAATCGACTATTTGCGCGGCAAAAGATAACCTTTAATTAGGTAAGAATTATGTAACTCTCGAATATTATTTGTCTAAGGTCTGTTGAAAAGACCGGATGCATCGTTAGTTTTTTTTTTACTTTTTTTTAGATAAGTGTAATATTTTTTCACAAAATGGCTAATTATGATTACGTTCCGTATTTTCTTTTATTACTTAGCAGAAAAGCTCACCAAATAATTTTGACCAGTTTTACTATGCAAATATTCCTCTGTGCGCTCGAAAACAACAACTATTATTTTAATTTTGTGATAGTTGTTAAAATTTGCACGCAGCGAAATTAGGGTTGCCAGATTTTTTTTGCACGAAATCAGTACGTTAGACTTTTTCATGCTAAAAAATCAGTACTTTTCAACATGATACAAAAATAGAAGGTAGTTTCATTTATTGACATTCGTTGTTGTTGCCGACCACTAGACTTTTAACACGTTTATGACATTTAACTAAAATCATGCTACCAGCTGCAAAATTCCTGTTTCTTGAAAAAATAAAAAAAAAATTTGAAGTTTTGAAGTGAAGTTGGATGAAAACATTGAAACAAAATTCTTCAAAATTCACTTTGAAAAGAAATATTAAAAAAAAAAATTTCTTGAAAAATTTTACACATACAAATTTTTTGATAAAAAAAATAGTTTTTGAAAATATGCCATCTCAAAAAAATTGAAAAAAACACAATATTTAAGTGCACTCTACAATAATTTGAGTTATGAATTTTTATTTTACACCGAAGTTGAGTACATTACAAATTTACAAATTTTTTAAATTTTTTTGAGTATAAAGTTTTGTAACCCATTAAATTTTAGTATAATAAATTTTAAGTTTTAAGCTACTGCAAAATTGCGTTGATTTTTAATATGTCTTATGCTGACGGCTTTTTGCAGTTTTTTCTTATGGAAGAAAATGCGCAAAACCGTCTTCAAAGAAAATTAAAAAACAATTAACGCCAGTTTTTCAATCGCTTAAAACGTGCACTTTATTATACTAAAATTTAATGGGCTACAAAACTGGGCATTAATCACGTAATTTTGAAACGTTAGTCGTTCAAACGATACTGACAAAGCGACGTCGTCAAGACACTGATTTAAGCATTTGTGTTGCTGTTACCTGTTACTGTTACGTGAAGCAAAACTGTAATCGAGTTGACGATATCGTACAAACGATCAAACAATTTTTGATTTTCATGAAGCAGGACAATCTCGACACGATATCGTTCAGACGATTGTTGTCATACGTGATTCATGCCCTGCATACTCAAAAAAATTCTAAAAAAAAATTTTAAAAATTTGTAAATTTGTAATGTACTCATTTTACTCAACTTCGGTGAAAAAAATATTCATAACTCAAATTATTGTAGAGTGCACCCCATAATACTATACTTAAATATTGCGCAATACTCAGAGCTACCATTGTGATTTATTTCAATTTTTTTGAGATGTCATATTTTCAAAAACAAATTTTTTTTATCAAAAATTTATATGTGAAATATTTTTTAAAGAAATTTTTTTTTTTTTTTTTTTCCTCGCCCCGTTCTCGAGATATTTGGAAAACTATTAAATCGATTTGTTTTTGTTTTCGTGCTGTAAAGTTTTTAAAAATGTATTAATCAAGCTCAAATTTCATATTTATTTATTATTTATGTTTGTCCATCTACCCTAAAAATTTGAAACAAATCAAACACTTGAAGTGTGAACCCCGTCCATTTTGGTATGGAACGCCCCATATACATAATTATTAGCTCGAAACTATGTATTTGTGACAAGAATTATCCACATAAGATGAAAACTACAGCAGTTTCGTTTTATAAAATTTTTGTTTATAAAAAAATGCATAAGTAAAGAAATGAATAAAATCAGTACAAGATTTGAAAAATCAATACTGTACTGATAAAATCAGCACGTCTGGCAACCGTAAGCGAAATAAAAATAAAATGGAATGTGAAAAAGTTGACAGCCAAGTTCACAATTCAAAAAGGAATCAATTCAAAGTGAATTTAATATCTATTGAGGAGTGGGACTTGGCATGCAATATATCGTTAGTAAATTATGGGAAGGGCGTAATACAGTAGACAAACGGGCTCGATTATTTGCATAACCAGCCTTAATTTGCTTTAACTCATGCATTTTCCTCTTTAAAGTGAGCATAAGCAGCCGAACAAATGCACGAAATTTTTGGGAATTAACTCGGATCCGGGGAATTTTCGATGACAACACTGGTAAAAACGGCCAGTTGTTGTCTTTTGTACAAGTAAGCAAACGAAGCAGTCGAGTTTCGCGTACGCGGTAGCCGAGTGGTGAGAGTTGCGAACTACAAGCCTGTAGCTACCAGGTTCGATAATCGGTTGGAGCGATTGCGAAGAATTTTTTGTTCTTATTATTTATTTTATATTTTTTATTTTATTTTATTTATATATTTAATTTTACTTTATTTTATTTTCATTTGCTTTATTTTATATCACATTTCTTATTTTACTATTAGTTAATTTTAATTTTTAGAGATGAATTTTGTTAAAAATTCAACAACAACTAACTGAAAGTAACGTAAAAAAAATATAGAACTTATAAAAGAAAGAATGAAAAAGAAATAAAAAAGTATACTGGCCGTGGGACTCGAACCCACGACCTTGCGGCTGGTTTATTCGCATTACTGCCGTCTGTAAGGGTAAAATTTTAATTTGCATTTATGCTTATTAATTCAAATTAATTTTCTCCGTCTGTCTACCATATAACTCACATCGTCGCTAAAATACAAAAAGCCGTAACTAACAAAAAATCCAAAATTCACTTTTTGATTGATTATGATGAATTTCATCCAATCATAAGTCCCTACATCGTCCAATGCAATAAACAATTTTAGTTAGCTGTGGCTTTTTAGCATTTCAGCGACAATGTGAATTACTATACCATGCTATATTAACGGTATATTGAAAATTTGCGTTCATTTTCCTCAAAGTATCAAAGCACATGGAATGGAACAACAAAACGGATTTGATGGCTTCTGGCACCGACAGCGGTGAGTAATTTATTGTGACTGCTTGCAACTAGAAAAAGTCAAGCTCAGCTAATAAAAAAAAACGAATTACAAGCTATTCATTACAGGTGAATCTTTTTAAGAAGTCACCCGGGAACTAAGCAGATCTAAGACCTTGATCGATCGTGATTCCAATAATTCAATTTTTTATAAAAAACGGGGTGCCTTTTTTAACAAAATAACAAGATTTTAAACTAATTCGGCTGGCAGCCACGAGCCAGTTTTTCTAGTTTGTCACCTCGAGCGACTAGTTATTTAGAGGCGCAGGAACGACCATTTAAGAAACAGGCTTACCCGAAAAGGCAGCAACATTACTTTTTATTAAACACAATATCCCAATTTTTAAATTCAAGTACTAAATAAAATAAAAACATTATTAAAAATTACTAAATTTTGCATTTTTCATTTACCTAAATCACCTAATTTACTCACCTAAATTATTTCTTAAAAATACTTGACATCCGCATCCGCGGATGTTACTTTTAAACATCCGCATCCGCATTCGCATCCGCGGATGTATAAAATTCCACATTCGCAACATCCCTAGTATGTACATATGTATATACGTTGCGATTAGGTTATAAACAGGAAACAGATTTTTAGGACCTAAAAACCTATAAAAAAGCCAAGATTAAATAACGAAATAGTCTGGAAAAGGCAAAATAAAATAGCGAAATAGGCAGGAAACGGCATTAGAAATAGCAACAAGTAATTTATAGCAAAATAAAACCGACTTCAATTCTCATATAAATATATATATATTTAATGATCAAATGATCGGATCTAAACCAGATTAAAATGGGACCACCTCTGAGACACTACCTTTCCGATGCAAAAAGAATTATCGAATCGGTTGACGTGGTCCGAAGTTATGCGGTAACATACATAAAAAAATAAGTAAGAAAGTCTAAGTTCGGGCGGAGCCGAACATTAAATACCCGGCGCAAGTATTAAATATATGTTTTTCACCTTTCCGATAGCTACCGCTACATGGTAAGCCGGGGTGTATCAATTTTGAGTAAATTAGCGTCTATAAATTTCGAAATATTGAAGTTTCAAGCATTTCTGAAATTTACCGTTATATGAAAAGCGGCCGTAATTTTAGTCCGATCGCGTTCAGCGTTTTGCTTCTTGTGGCAAGTACAATAACCACTCCGAGTGTGGTACAAATTGGTAGAACGGTTACCGAGATATGCATATATATATGATCATAAGTGGGCGGTGCCACGGCCATTTTCCAAAATTTTATCATAAACGTATTTCTTGGTAAAGAATTGTTTCAAGCATAAATTTTGAATAAATTAGCTTTAATATTTACTGATTTATCAAAGATTTCGTATTTCTTTAAATTACCGTTATATGGGATGTGGGCGTGGTTATTGTTCGATTTTAAAAAATTTCGGCCATTTCATAGGTTATATCAAGGCCAACAACTGTGCCAAGTTTGGAAGAAATTGGAGCAGCGGTTACCAAGATATACACATGTAACCATAAGTTGGCGTGGCTACGCCCATTTTCCTAAAATTTATAATATACTTATTTTTCGTCTAAAACTTATTGTAAATATCAATTCTGAGTGAATAATCTTCAGTAGTTACTAAAATATTGCAGTTTTCGTATTTCTGAAAATTACCCTTATATGGGAGGTAGGCGTGGTTATTGTCCGATTTTGCCCATTTTCAATACCATCCGTCCTACGCCAGAAAGAAGTGCACGTACCAAGTTTCGTTAAGATATCTCAATTTTTATTCGAGTTATCGTGTGCACAGACGGACGGACGGACGGACGGACAGAAAGTCACCGCTTAATCGATTTCTCTTTTCATTCTGATCATTTATGTATGCATTTGTCTATATCTATCTCGATTCGTTTTGCCTGTGCGCTCGGGTATAAAAACATATGCCGACGAACTGATAATCTCCTCCTTTTTTTGAAGACGGTTAAAAGGCAAAAGAAAGCACTAAAAAAGGCAAAAAATGAAAAATAACACTGGTTTACAGGAAAAATATTCAACGGACGCCATTATCCAATTCCTATATAGAATTGCTTGCTGATTCCGATAATCGAGTTAAATATTTTTTTTCTATGGATAGCTTTTCGAGATATTTTCAGGTGTACATGGCAATGAGTAACATTATTTCCTACTCGTTTTTCATACAAAAAATTTTTGCGCATTTTTGTATGACCACTTATTACTTTTTATTTATCCATCGATTTTCTTCATTACTTGATCAACTTGACTTTTTGGCAACAGAACAGGCTTTAACACAGCATTGAATGTTCTAAACGAGCGCTCGACGTGAGTTGATACAAGTGGCGCCCAATTTAAATATCAACATCAAATGTGTATACATATATGGAATCAGGGAAAGCTAAATGGTGGACAGTCTTAATCGAATATACTGTATCTCTGTAGCAGAAAAAAGGCAATTTTCACAAAATCTATCCCTGTTTATAAATATTGCGCCATCTATTACTCAAAAAACCGAAATACCTACACACACATACTTTTTATCTCCTTCTGTCACTTCCAGCGCAAGCACGTGTTTACAATATGATGACGAAGTGATTTTGTATGGAAAATCATTTATGCCCATATATTTGAATAAAATACACATACTTAGAAGATATCAACCAATACTTCCTATATATTATTTTTGATTAAAAAATTTAAAATTTTTTCAATAATTTTTTACTTTGAAACGCCACATTTTTCTTTGAAACAGCTTCATTGGTCCTCGTACAATAAGCGTTTTCGTGAAGCTATAAAAATTGCAACTACAACATTTGAGCATAGCCTCCATATCGAAACGTAAGACGTATTCTTCATCAAAAACTCTTCTATTTTAAATGGTATTCCCCCCAAAATAACCTTTACTATTTAAGGCACTTCATTCTAATTTTTATTGAAAAAGCAACAAATATCATTAATTATAATAACGGTTTTTACCCTCCATTCCCGCTCATCCGCACGAGAGTGTCGAGATCTAAAACTATTCAGCTACATAACTAAATTCATCAGCTGATTTCATGTCTTTATGTTAATGATTCATTTATTGAGAGAGGATAGTATCGCTTTCTTAATGCTGAAAAGCGAATCAGATATATCAAATGTGCATAAGCAACGGAGTGGCTCGTGTAATTCAAAATTAGTTTAACAAGTTTTCAAAAATAGGGGATAAAAGTGTCTTGATACACGGGAGGGAGCATTAAGGCTAAGTTCAACCAGAAGAACTGGACTTGAAATTGAGCCTGTCAGTAATTTAACCATACAAATTTCACCAAGCATTTCCCTGCGACTGACAAGTATAGGAAGATTAATAAGATTTAATCGGCTCGGAAGGTTATATTGAGAATCCCAAAGGAAATTTCTTAAAGCAAAAAGTAGGAATTGCTTTTGAATTGATTCTATCTTGTCTGAGTAAATTTGATACCTTGGATTCCAAACCACCTAGCCGTATTCCAGAATCGGTCTCACTAATGTTGTAAACAGGGTTTTAGGGATATAAGGGTCACTAAATCCTTTTGACCATCGTTTCACAAATGCAAGTACACATTTAGCCTTGTTGACCGACACATTAATGTGAACATTAAAATTAAGTTTCGGATCCATTGTGATACGAAGGTCCACAAAATTGTATACCTGTTCCAAATTATGGTTATCTATTGTATAAGAAAGTGGCTGAACTGCTCTTCGCGAAAAGCACATTACTTTACATTTTGCCAGATTTAGAGGCATACGATTTACATAGCACCAGTTAGCCATGCTGTTTAAGTCTGCTTGTAGCAAATGCTTTTCTTTGATAGATACGTACGATTTATAAAGTTTCACATCATCTGCGTACATTAAAATTTTTGAAAATTTCACATCTGTAGAAATCTTGTTTATAAAAGCAAAAACAGAATCGGGCCTAGGTGACTACCTTGCGGGACTCCTGAAGTAACATCAATGACGTCAGAAATTGTATTATTAAACAATGCAAAGGGCATGTGATCTATCATAGAGTTATGAAGAGATCTAACGTAGAAAATTAGATTGAAGACCAAGAAAATCAAGTTTATAGATGAGTAACGAGTGACATAGTTTGTCAAATGCTTTACTGAAGTCGGTAAATCATCCACGTTTTTGTTTTCACTAAACGCTTTTGAAATAAAGGTCGTAAACTCAAGTAAAATTTAAACCCATGTTGACAATATGAAATGATAGAGATAGAATGTGTCAACTGATTTCTAATAATTGCTTTAAATAATTTAGGGATTGCAGAGAGCTTAGCTATGCCCCGAAAGTTCTCCACCTAGGACCTGCTTTTATGTAGCGGGGTTATGAACGATTCCCTCCATATAGTCGGAAAGATGACTTCTTTAAGAGACAAATTAAATAAGGCTGTTAACGGGTCATACAAATAATCAGCACAATTTATAAGAAAACAAGTTGGGATCTGGCCAGGACCATAACTAAAAGACTGTTTTAAGGACTTCAGGTAAACTAATACATCCTCAGGGGATACTATTGGGGTATGTATTGAGTTAATTGGGCTTTGTTTATAAGAATAGTCACAGTATGCTTGGGAGTTAATGGATTAATTGTAATTAAAAAACTGAGCGAACATGTTAGAAATTATTTGATTATCATTAGAGACGGTGTTTTGATACTCCATCATAAAATGATTTATGGCGGAAGCGAACCCACGTACATTTCGCTTGGAGTTTCTTCTTCTTCTACTTTATTGGCGCTGTAATCGCTTAGGCGATTTTGGCCGAGTTCAAAACAGCTCGCTAGTCATTTCTCTTCTGTGCCAACTGACGCCAAATGGAAATGCCAAGTGACCCCAAGTCTTTCTCCACCTGGTCTTTCCAACGCATAGGAGGCCTTCCCCTTCCTCTGTTACCAGCATCGCGGCCCGCGTTGAATACTTTCAGAGCAGGAGCGTTTCTGTCCATTCGAACGACATGGCCAAGCCAGTGGAGCCACTGAATTTTAATTCGCTGCACTATGTCTCTATTATTGTAAAGCTCATACAGCTCATCGTTAAAACGTCTGCGGTATTCGCCATCGCCAACGCGTAAAGGTCCGTAAATCTTTCGCACAATCTTTCACTCGAAAACTCCAAGAGCCGCTTCATCAGATGTTTTCATTGTCCATACCTCCGCGGCATACACCAGCACAGGCATGATGAGTGACTTATAGAGAGTGATCTTTATACGACAAGAGAGGACTTTACATCTAAATTGCCCACTCAGCCCAAAGTAGCACTTGTTGTCAAGAGTGATTCTCCGTTGGATTTCAAGGCTGTTATTATTATTGGTGTTAATTCTGGTTCCCAAATAAACGAAGTTGTCTACTTTTTCAAAATTGTAACTGTCAACAGTGACGTGTGTGCCAAGACGCGTATGCTCTGACTGTTTGTGTGATGACAGGAGATACTTCGTTTTGTCGCATGCTCTTATAAAGTATTGTCCCTTAGCGGTTCAGTTCTGCGGCTGTTATTATTATCTTCTCCAACATCAGATTAAAGAAATCACACGAAAGGGAGCCACCTTGTCTGAAACCTCGTTTGGTATCAAACGGCTCAGAGAGGTCTTCCTAATTCTGATATAAGGTATTGCTTAAGGTATTGCTCAACGTCATTTTACACAGCCGTATTAGTTTCGCGGTGATACCAAATTCAGACGTTGCGGCATAAAGACAACTTCTTTTCGTGCTGTCGAAAGCGGCTTTGAAATCGAAAAATAGAAGGTGCATGTCGATCCTATTCTCGCGGGTCTTTTCCAAGACTTGGCGTATTATGCATACCTGATCTATGGTGGATCTGCCAATCAGTTCGTTGAAGGTGGCCTTCAGTCTTTCATACAATACACTGGATAAAACCTTATAACCTATGCTCAGAAGGCTACTTCCTCGGTTGGTGGCGCGAATGGCGGGCTCGCCTTTCTTGTTGATTGGGCAGAGCACACTTAAATTCTAGTCGTCGGGCCATATTCTGCTTAAGAGCTGTACCTTACCAGCTCCTCGCCGCCGTACTTAATAGCTCGGCTGGCAGGCCGTCAGCTCCAGCAGCTTTGTTGTTTTTCAGCCGGGTAATCGCTATTCGTTTCTCGTCATAGTCAGCCGTGGGACATCGACTCCATCGTCATCGATAAAATTTTTGGGCGTTTTTCCTGTCGGCCAGCATTTCAAGCTCTTCGCATTCACATATTTCGGCCTCTCTCTTCTTAATGCGGCAAATACATCTCGCTTCCCTCTTCAGTTCCCTGACGGTCCCACATGGTTTACGTTGCTTCCGATCGCAGCGTGGCCCTATAGGCGGCTCGCTTATGTCGGTTTGTTGAAGAGTGCTCTCAGAGAGCAGGTGTGTGAGTCCAGTGGCGAAAAAATTGGCCGTCTTTTGTGATTGCAGCTTTTCGACGTTAAGGTTTCCTTCCACGCACATTTTTGCTGCACAGAGACAGTTGCGTATCTTGCAACAAGATAGTGGTCCGAGTCGATGTTTGGCCCTCAGAGTGGACGTACATCTAAAACACTGGAAGCGTGCCTTCCGTCTATCTCAACGTGGTCGATTTGGTTTCTCGTTTTTCGATCTGCAGACAGCCATATAGCTTGGTGGATCTTTTTATGCTGGAACCTAGTACTACATATTACCATGTTTCGGGCCCCGGCGAAGTCGATCAGCCTCAGTCCGTTATCGGACGTTTCGCAGTAGAGGCTGAATTTCCGACAGTGGCGCCAAAGATCCCTTCCTTTCCCACCTTGGCATTAATATCGCCGAGCACGATTTTGATATTGTGTCAGGGGCAGCGCTCATATGTACGCTCCAAGCGCTTAGATAAGAGATCCTTGGACGCCTCGTCCTTCTCTTCCATCGCGGCATGGGCGCAGATGAGCGAGATGTTGAAGAATCTCGCCTTGATGCGGATTGTGGCTAGAGTTCGTCCACCGGAGTGAACGCCAGTACTCGGCGACGGAGTCGCTCTCCCACCACAACTTCTACACCGAATTTGCGCTCCTTTACGCCGCATTTCTTGGATGGCGGTGATGTCACCCTTAGTCTTACCGAGGACATCAACCAGCCGGGCAGAGGCACCTTCCCCATTAAAGGTCCGGATATTCCAGGAGCATACCCTCAACTCATAGTCCTTAATACGTTTGCCGTGGTCGGCATCAGAAAAAGGGGGTCTCATCTGAGGCTGGTTGGAATTTTTCATTGGGCGGGGTTTTAACCTGGCGGGACCCAAACCCAGTGCACGCGAAGTTTACGCAGAGGATACGTGGATATAAATATCCGGACGTTGTGAGCTGCGATTTGAACCGTACGCACAAGAATCACTTCTGGCCACTCCCAGGTGAATGGCAGTCAAAAGCTTTCCACTTCTGCGCACGGAACCATCCTCCTCCGCGTGGAGTTTACGAAATCATAAAATGATTTGGGGTTATATATTATACGCCGTTTGATTTTACACAAGTCAGCTTTACTATACTTTTCGTTTAATTCAAAAAACTTATGACGCAAATGTGAGTATTTTACATAGTATGAGTGTAAACCGGTTTTTTTGTCTTATCTAAAATAACGTGACTTTCTGTTTTTCAAATTTCTCAGTTCATTAGTGAACCAGAACTGTGTTTGTTCTTCAGGAACACACAGGCGTTTAGGCACATAGTTTTCAAATAATTTATGTACAGTAAACTCAACTTTTACTTAGTATATAGGCCACGACAATTTAGACAATTTTCGGAACAAGTGCAGTATACGTACATTTCTGAAAACAAAAAAAAAAAATAGTGGGCTCTATAGAGGAATTTATAGAGAGTGCAATAACAATTTTTTTTGGTGGAAACAAAAAATGTAAGTTTTATTCAAGGCCAAAAAGTCAAAAAATTTATTTTTTAAACTTAAATATCTTGTAAACCATTAATCACATTTCAAAGATTATTATGTCGTTAGAAAGGTAATAAAAGTACCTCTCTTTTGCAATAATGCTATTTTTTATTAAAAAAATTTATGAAAAAACAAGTTTTTATAAAAAAATAATTTTTTTAACAATTTTTTTTTGCCAAAGAAGGGAGGGAAGGAGGGGCTGAACACCTTTTGCAGAGAACACCTTTCTGCGTAGGCGGCCTTCAAACGCACTTGGGGATTATAACCCTCACAAAGTAGAATTCTCCTTTCTGTGTTGCCAAAGAAGAGCGGATGAACACCTTTTGCAGAGAACACCTTTCTGCGTAGGCGGCCTTCTAACGCACTTAGGGATTATAACCCTCACAAAGTAGAAGTCTCCTTTCTGTGTTGCCGAAGAAGAGCGACTAAACACCTTTCTGCGTAGGCATGTTTTTTTTAATAAAATCTCATTTTTCTCATAAGCCTTACAAAAAAAGTAAAACATATGTATGTCGTTAAAAAGATATCAAAATATTTTAAATTAATAGATTTTTCCAATCAGAGAAATGTACGTATTCTGCACTTATACCCAATTTTTAATACGTTTTTTAAAGTTGGCTTTCGAAAAATCAAAGCGAATATTTGGTTCATATATGTATTTAGATACCGCAATTTCCACCATACTTTATAATTTCGTAAGATATCTCAATAGCAGGGTGCTAGACATCTTCGGGCAAAACTAGCGGGTCCCACTTATTTACCGCGGACTTACATGCATCATCAACATAAACAAGATCTTATACTTTGCCAAACTTATTGCGAAGAACGTTAACTAGATTTAGGCAGAGTTCAGCCATCTCCTCTAAAATACGTTGTTGCACGCGCATGTCAATGATGTTCCATGATACATTTGGTAAATTAAAGTCACCCAACACAATCATTAAATCAGAGGGTTTAATCATTAAATTAACTGATTTCAGTAAAGAGACATGTTTTGAATACTCTGATAGGTCAGATCGGGAGGAATATAGCATAGATCTTAGTAAGTAGACCCCCTTCCAACCTGTACACGAATGCATTTTAATTCTGCAGATTTAGTGTGCGTAAGACTAACTTCTTCAGATGGTGTTGAAGAGTCTTCGGCAAAGAGTACGCCACCGCCGGTTCTGTCCTTACGATCTTTTCTGTAGATATAATAATTATTTTAAAGAATCTCTGAATTGAAAACGTAAGGTTTGAGCCAAGTTTCAATGAAAGAATTTAAAATATAACTGCATTCAAAGCCATTAAGATACCCATAAATTCGTTAATTTAGTATTTAGCCTCTTACGTTTTGATAATAAATACTTAAAGCAGATTTAGTTATCAGTTTTTTGATTCAGTAATCTGACGGGGAATGTTTGCTAAATTATTATTTTTGTTAGGCTTAAACTCGAATTCACGAACGAAAGCTCCGGAGGGCCAAAAAGAATTACTAAGCTGCATGTCAAAATTTTTTAAATTTACGTAGTTTTTAAATGAAGAAATATTTCTTTCATATTTAAAGTTAAATTTTCTGATACCGAAGTTGATATTTTTAACTTTTGACAAGATGTAAAACTTTATATCGTTTTCGGAAGTATCCCTCGAAAATCTAGAGACAAATATAGACTTCTTTGGGGGAACCACAACCATTCTCCTAGTATTAGACTCGATTACCGGCGGAAGGGGTTGAGTAACTGAGTTGCTCATTGACGGTAGAGTAAGTGTTGGAGGATTAGATGACGGCGCCACAACTTCAACGGGGGAAGCGGAAGATACTTCAGGCTCGTTATTACTAGAATCAGAAGCAGACTTTGTTACACGTTCTTTTGAATATGATCACTCCGATGTCGGTGGGCATGGGGAAGAAAGGTTAATTAAGTCATTCGGAAGATTTTTCTGACGTGGAACGGTTATCCTTTCATTAGGCGGACTATGAAGACGCTTACGTTTTGACACACGAATATCCTTAATGAATTGTACGATATCTAAGCAATTAAAAAATTTAAACTCATTTTCATAATGCCTAAATTATTCGGTCAGTTCCGACAACTCTCTCCCTTCCTCGGAAAAACCATTTCTGGTTTGTCTAAACAGATTGCCATCATTAATAGCGTCCAGAATTCTTCTTGTCAAACCACCACACTTTAGATGGCAAATACCATCACACAGCCAGCACGATAAGAAGCGTTCAGATTCGCTTTTGAATTGGCAATTATCAAGATCGCACTTCATAGCGAAAAATTAATAACACTTATGGTAATAAAAAGGCAATCAAAATACTTAGACAGTTTAGGAGGTTAGTTAAAATCAGCTGATGTACTTAGCTTTAAATGAAAGTAGCGAACAGTTTGAGAATCACTATATTATGACACTCAATAAACCCAACGCAAACAGCTGTGACAAGAATTACTAAACCAAGTAAACAAAAAGCAAAAGAAATCCGCAAGAACAAACATAATTGCAGTTACACAAGAATGACTATTTCACAACAACAATGATAACAACTGATGACTCGGGAAGATTACTTGTATGTAATTGGAATTAATTAAGTTGCTTCAAAATAATATAAAACACAATAATAATAACTTTTACTTATTATTTATTTTATTTGTACAAAATGCTCACTGGCACTATCTCTTAACTTTGACTAAATATTAGCACAAAATATTTGAAAAACAAAGTCAAAACAGAGCACAGTATAAATATATACGACTTCGCGGCTGGAAGTTTGCGCTTTGTAGCCAAACTTTTCTACTTTCTTATATTTTGATTTCATATTCGGATTCAGCAGAAAATTTTACATGAGGCTCATTTCATGGCGACGGGTATGACATTTCAACTCATGATTCAATAAT
>NW_023458563.1:25166008-25179474 GCF_013731165.1 Rhagoletis pomonella
GACGAAGAGAAAGAGAACGGACAAAGAAGTGAAAAAGGAAACGAGAAAAAAAAACGAGGGGACATGAGAAAACGTCAAAATTGACGACGCGTTGATTTGGGTATAGCGCGCGATGACACTCGTTGACAATGGATAACGCAACGCTTAGCGCTCCAATTTAGGGACGGCAGTTAAAGATTTAAAAAAAAATCCCCTCAAATGACAAAACGGTTTAAGCTTAAAAACTTTGCAAAAAAATATTTTTAAAAACATTAAAAAAAATTCGAACGGAATCGTGATGATGAGAATTGTGATGCTGTTTTTTAACTTTTTTCAAAGATTGGTATAAGAAAAACTTGAATAACTGAACCTTAGCTCTTCCGATTTAGACTTAAGAGGTGTCATTGGAATCGTATTTTCTCACCCTTTTGCTAATAAACTCATTCAAAGGATGAAAGAGAAAGGTAGGATGAACGAACATCATTCAAAGTTGAATTAGGATGTGTTTGTATTTGAAAAAAAAAAAAAATTGGGACACGAATGACTTTGGACAGAAATAAAAACAGTTTGAAAATACCTTTCTACTGAGATCCCATTAGTCTAAATCAAAATAGTTTTGGCTCAGTTATTCAAGTTTTTCGTAACTCAATCTTTGCAAAAAGTAAAAAAACAGCATCAAAAATCTCATTTTTACGATTCCGTTGAAAAAATTTTTAAATATTTTAATGCAGATTTTTTAAGCTTAATCTGTTTTGTCATCTGAGGGGACTTTTTTCAAAAAGTTCTTTAAGAAATAATTTTTATTCATAAAAAACTCCATTTTTGGAGGTATTTTCAAATCGCTACAGCTCACTTAAATCTTAATATTTCTCCGAAATATTTTGGTTGACGTCTTAAAATGTAATAAGTTTTGTAATCACGCTGGAAAAACCGCAACTTTTTTTGGTGATGCAGTCTAATGCACATATGTATGTACTTATATGTATGTTTGCATCCACATTCTTTGAATGATATCACCTGCTTGACATTAAAGCGGTTGCAAGTCCCGCTTTCTATCAATTAATTTATTTGTATGAATGTATGTATATAAGTATGTAACATAATTGAAATTCTATACATATTTTTTATTTAGTTAAAGCAAACTCTGTTATTGTAATCTTATTAATATTTTCTCAAATGGTGGCACGCATACAGGCGTTTTCGCATAGGAGGGCTTAAATACATATGTACATACATGGCTATTCACACACAGACACACACACTCACACCCATTTACAAAAACGCCAATATGCATACCCAGCCAGCAAAAAAAGTATCCGAAAATGGAGCCGAAAAAGTAAAAAAAAAGGTGGATGAAATGCGGACTTTTGTCCGCACACCGATTCCATTTTCGGATACTTTGACGATCCGTTTCCCCACTAAAGTGTGCGGCAGAAACTTATGTACAGACAAGTACCGAAAATTGAATCGGGATGGATATGTTCTTGGCTGTATTTTTGAAATTTGTCTGATTGAATTTTTCGTTCAATACGCTTTCCTTCTGTACTTCAAAAATGATTTTTCATGGTTCGTAAGAAAAATTAAGGAAGCGCCTGACGGCATTCGAACCCGGCACCATCTGAAAACTAACAAATAGTAGCACGCTCAGCCCTTGCCGACTACGTATAAATGTTTTCAAAGTTTAGCTTGAACAAATAAAATACAGTTCTTGTTTTCAAATAGCATCATCTTTTACGAACGTTTTCCGCATATGAAAACTAATGATAGATAATTGTAGACATTTTCTTTTCGATTCCGGATACAAAAACCCGCATTGTTTTTTGTACTTTTTAGGATACGTAAAATTGTAGTCGTTTTCTTTTCCTTTACGGATACGGAAAATTGTACGAGAACGCACTGTCGGCACAATTTACGTTTCTCTGCTGGCTGCGTACGCAGAGTTAGTTGCTGTAATAGAGAATTTACATGAGGCTATTTTTCAGGAAACTTTTAGTTAAAAGCAACAATCGCCATGCGTAAACGGCCTTTCAACTAATCGCTTTCAATGAAGTTGGCCGGCTGCCTACTTTCGTTCAACTTTTGATTCAACTAATCGCCTGTGAAGGTTAAATCATGTAAATTCCCTATAAGATCCCAGCCAGAAGAGAAACCTTCGCCGAAAGCGGTTTCCCTACATTTTTGGTATGCAGTTGTTGTTAATTTTTCGTATTCCAATTAAAATACTTGTGCAAACTGAACATTCGAACACATTTATACGTATACGTATACGGCAGTAGCTGTGTTTGCAGAGAAGTGTGCCACTATTTGTTAGCTTTAAAGATGACCCGGGTTCGAATGCTGTCAGATGCAATAAAAAGATTCGTTATTGTTTTTTTTTGTTTCCTTTTTCCGAATTACGAAAAAGAATCTGTAAAGTGCAAAAGGAAAGCCTATTCATCTAAAAATTTAGTCAGACAAATTACAGAAAAAGATCTGACAAAGTAACAATTTCAAAAGCATTTCCGGTACTTTTCTAGACGTACGTTTCTGCAGCACACTTTAGTGAAAAAATTCTCTCTTCATCCACTTTCCATTTTCGATTTTTTTGCTGGCTGGGATCATTTACAAATGCTGAAGCTCGAATAGCACAGTGCGCGAACGTATGTATATATATGTATTTTCCAAGTTGTTAGGTATTTAGGCCAAAAGTATCACGACAACGTATACGAGGTTAACCATTGTTTACAGTTTATTTATTGTTGTTTACCGATCACTCTTGAACCACTCGTATGGATAATATAAAAAAACTCATTTATTTCACTTAATAAATAATGTTGCTTAGAAAATTGAAGACTTAGACATCTGGATAATAAAAACACTCATTTATTTCACTTAATAAATAATGTTGCTTAGAAAATTGAAGACATAGACATCTCCAGTTAGTCAGCAGCAAATTCGGCTTCAGCAATCAACAATAAATAGCAACTAGCCTCAGAATGCCGAGCTGCGCCATCATAACATTTCACGCTTTACCGTCCTATTATTTATGTGTAAATACATATACAGTAGATATGTGTTTTATGTATGTATGTACCTATATTTTACAGTCACATATGCACATGAAAATATGGCTAAAGGCCTTTTGTAAATTCTCCGCTTCATCCGTTATTGCAAAAAATACATTAAATAAAGCTGATACAATGTAGTTGCCGTTGCGCGAAAAATCAAAATTTCACTGGAATGGAAAACAATGAGAAAATAACGCACGCGCGGTCAACTAACCACGTTAGTAAATTCGTTCCAAAAAATCTACTGTACTAACGTGTTTGTCTGTTGGCAGTTAGCTTGTTGTTAATTTCGTTTGACAGTGGCTTCCACGAATCGTGTAGAGTTCGACTCAGCTGAGCTGGAAAGTCGACAGTAAGAGTCGGCTAAATCGACTGTCAGAAAAAGCTGGTACTGGCTCTCAAATAATAATAGTGACAACTTGCAAGAAGATATGGCAGCTTAAGCTAAAGAATAATCAGAGTCATGGCAACGTTTTCTGTAAAGTATTTCTTGGCGCTGTTGTAAATGCTCTGTGCACCCTTCCCCTATTTCCTCCATTTTAAATTAGAATGAAAACATATTTTTCAATTCTAAAATCAATATACGTGGTTATTCTTACTATGGGGTGAGAAGGTAATGCGTGTATTTTGGAGCGAATTTCCTCCTCGAGCACAAAAACTTCACTGAAGATGGCCCAATGCAGAAACCGATTCGTTTCCAAATGAAACTTGACAAAGAAGGACGTTCTAAAATACATCAAAAATGCCTTTATTAGTTTTTACTACCCAGCAGCGTTGCCAGGTTGACGTTTTTAACGTCATTTGGACGTTTGTTGTACCCAGTTGACGTTTGGACGTTTTTTGTGTAAAAAATGACGTTTTTTAACTTCCCATAAATTTTTCTTTGTTACTAAATCTTATAAGTAAAACTGATTTTGAATTATTTTTTTAATAAATCTTAACAATCTTTGTGTTTTGCTGCAGCTGCTTGAAAAGATTTTTTCTGGATTCTTGGACTAAGGATCCCGTGTTCAAAGGCTGGTTGTGTAAACACTTGAGGTTACGAGGCTTTCTGCAATGTTTGCAATTGCACATTGAACGCCAATTCAGGAAGAGCCGATCTATTGCAGCAGGCACGCTCGCAAAAGCATCAAAAAAGCTGTGCAGCATAAAACGTCAGAAAAAGTAGGCCACTTTTTTAAGACTTCATTGAAAATGTAATGAACACAAAAAATACTGAAATATTAGGTCCATTCAATAACTTTTCCAGTAAGTACTTGCAGCGAGAGCGTAAAAGAAGAGTTAAAGAGTTAAATTAAGAGCAAGAGAAAATTTTCAAAAAAAGTTATTGAATGCAAAACTAGTAAAAACTTGCAACTTAAGCCATTTTGACACTTTCTGACGGTTAAGTTTCGGCGCGCAATTTTCTTTTTAATTGGGAATAGTTCCCATCATCATAAAAATAATAAAATTATAGTTTAAAAAACTAAAACCTCCCTATTATAATTGCCATTCGTACTGTCATCAGGTATGTAACTTGAGAATAGAAATCGCTGCATCTTTTAGGCGCATCAATATTACATAGTTACATCCCGAGTTAATAAAAGGAAGGTGAAAAAATATACAATAGATTTAAATTTTTCATCCATATTTTCATTTCACTAATTATGTTTCATCAAATCATCCTCGTAAACAGTTTGTTTACATTTGAATTTGAAACATAACCTTACTTTTTGACTCCTGCAAATTCCTGATAGTAAAATTTTTACTTGCAAGAATTTGCAGCTCTCTCGGTTTGTTACGCTCTCGAATTCGCTCCCTCTTGCAAATATTTTGGGTTATTGAATGCATTCCCAGTAAAAACTTGCAAGTACTAGCAACAATTCGTAAACATTTTTTGATATTGAATGAACCAATTGCTATGCTCCTTCTTAGCAGAACGTAATTTAGCATTTTCGACAACCGAGCCCCTAACCAAATGTCTACATGAAAAAAAAATTATTAAAAATCAACGCGATCATTTAGCCCCTTTAAACTTGCACATTATTGCCCTGAAATTTAATGGGCTATCAAGCTGCATACTCAAACAAAATTCTAAAAACTCTGAATAAAAAGTTGAAAATCTTGTTTATAATTTTTGCACAATTTTTGTGGATTTATATTTTGGTTGTTAATGAGCTTGGCTTTTATGGAAATAATAATAAACATTAAATAAACGAAAGAGAAACAGCCAAAATCGATCAAAATATTGATGACTTAATCAGCTGATCACAAGTGTGTGTATAAAATTATTTTTATATTAACGACCAGTTTACAATGAATTTTAAATGTGCTCTGTCGAAATGATATTTTAATATATGTACATTACGTACATATCAAGCCCTAACCGCCAAAATAACGTAAGCGACACAATTTTCTTTTTGATGCAGAAATGGATCTAAATGCTCTAGGCATATTTCTGCATCAAAAAGAAAATTTTGAAAAAAATTTCGCTTACGTTATTTTGGCGGTTAGGGCTCGATATGTACTCTATTGTATACAAATACAATAAATAAGTTTAATAAAACAATTTTTTGTACATCCAATTGAAAAAGACGTTTTTGGGTAGGAAATGACGTTTTTTCAGACCAGAGGGACGTTTTCTCATGCCGAAGACCTGGCAACACTGCTACCCAGTTCGACTTATAAAACTTATGATTTCTTGCAAATATTCTATTTCTATATATTTCTAAATATTCTTAGGTGACTTAAAAAAATTCCCTTCAATTAATTTTAGGATCCCCCATTCAATAAGTCCCTAACAGTGTTGCCAGAACTTTTTGGACCAACCGGCTAAATTGGCAAAAAAAACTTGCTAAAAACGGCTAAACTGTTTCAACTAAATTTCGCATGTTTATTTAAATAAATAACGAGTACAAAGACTATTTTTTAAGGAGATGTTACAAACTCAAGTCGGAAAAAAATTGCCAGCAAGAATTTGCAATTAGGAAAAACATATTACTGTGGCACATGGTTGGCTTTTTTGTCGACGATAATTTGAATAAACAAGTTCGTTAAATTTAAAAATTTACAAACTTGAACGATTTTAAAATGAAAAATTTAAGTAAATACTTGTTTACTTAATTAACTTAGTTAATTCCAATGATTTGAAAGGTACTCGGCAAAAAACTGTATTCGTAATCGGAATGCAATCTCAACTAGAGTCTATATAGTAAACCCGACTAAGAAATTGAAACGTATGTTGAAGAAAATTGGACTGACAAGATATATACATGTAGATCCGGTTTTTTGCCCCCCTGAAAGAATTTTAAAAATTTTATACAAATTTCTTTTGTGTGAAATTCAACCGTGGACTCTAGCTGGCAGAAAAACTTGCAAATTCCTGCAAATTTGCGTTCGTACAGAAAATTGCACGTTTCTCTACTTGAGAGAGAATTTGGGAGCATTTTTTATTATCTGATATTAAAAGTGACAATTCTCGCTGGATTTTCGACGAACAAACCTATTGTATTCCCTACAAGGACTTTTCAGACTGACCGATTCTCAATACACTGAAATAAAAACCAATACACATAAAAAAGGTTTTAAAAAATTCCCTTCAATTTTAAGACAGTGTTGACAAGGGATGAAAAATTACAGTTACACAAAATAACTGGTCAGATTTTTCAGAAATCCCTTCAATTCTGATGTAAAATATGATGCCAAAAGACTGCAGATCTCCCATTTAGATGACCGGTCATATGACCGGCAGATGTCTCGTAGGATTCCCAGAGAGTTTTGCTTTACATAGAAATTTGTGCTCTTTTATTCTCATCTTGACGCATTTCAGTGTTGGTTCTTTTAATTCGAGTTGGCATTCGGTTTTTGGAATTTAAATAAGTTTTCAGCCAAAAAGTTTGTTTAAAAAAATACATATGTGTACGTAGTGCTTGAAAATATCAATTTGTCCCTTACCTTAAACCTTTGGGAGTGGGCAAAAGTGATGTTTTGTAATTAAATCAGATTTGAATATGCGCTATCTGGGAAAACAATATCTACCTGTAATATTTATTCTGTGTGTTGGCACTATATCCAAACACAAACGCGTCTTAAGCAAACAGTGAAACAATTGGTTATTTTCTCAGTTTGCGAATAAAACTTCACACTTAAATTTAAGACATTTATAACCAACATTTGATGAAGAAAATCCATTCTTTAGAAAAAACCAATTCGTTTAAGATAAAAATGAGCGAAATCGGCCAATTTCATATAACCCTGCATGACATGAAAATGTACATATGTATTTGAATTTTAAGAAAACAAGGCAAATAGCAAAATCGGCTAAAACGGCTAATTTTTTTTTGAAAAACGGGTAAAAAATCGGCTGCCGGCTAAATCGAAATTTCTGCGGCTGTTTGCTATCGCAACCGGCTAAATCTAGCCGGAAAACTGCTAAAATGGCAACACTGGTCCCTAAAATTCTATCAGAGGATAAGGCAGGGTTTGAACTCACGTATTTCGACTCGCCTAGGGCGGGTGAGAACAGCAACAACGCGGATTAAAAACGCAAAAACCCCTGAAACCAACAGTGTACGGGTTGAGTTGTATTAAATCGGCGGCTATAAGATTTATGACGTATGTACCAGTCGTTAAGGGCAATTTAGTTCGATGAATACGTGTCTGGTGATTGAAGCTTCGTGTACTTTGTCTAATCCAAAGGGAGACATCCTGATTTCTGTGCCATTAGTCGCGGAGAAAGCTTCCTTAACATTGCTTATCATTTCAGTCTTGAAAGAAACTCATTATCATATCACCGTGCAACGAATTTTATATGCAAAGAACGATATTGCTCGAAAAATCGTATTCTCTGGAGTTAATATCGCTTTACAATATGATACTAAAAAACATATATTAATTTACTACGCTGAAGTGCGTGTTCTTTAATTATATTCTTTAGACTAACTTCTTTACATAAATCTTAGTGCTACTTATACTATTGAGATGCGTCGGTTGTTATCGCAATAACTATTGAGATGCCTGTTGTTTACTGTTTACTAGTAGATAACTATTTGGGTTGTTATTGTTTGTTGTAGTGATAGTGCATTTCTATTGTTCCAATGTTTGTCCGTTGCAGTTCGTGATAATGCATGTCAAAACAAGTTCTATTGTTTTGATGTTGTTTACAAGTAAGCGCTTATCACGGTGTACGTGACCTGCAGTGAGGCTTTGTCGTTAACTCCCCTCGTCCTTAAAACGGAGCGTCCTCGCTACGCTGCTACGAGTTGCTGTTGAAGACGGTTCATTTCGATTTCGTATAATTCGTCAATTTGCCTTTCTCTGTGAAGCATTCTTCTATTTTCGTGGTATCGGCAGAGGTGTACCATACCATAAGTGATGACTACTACAGTAAGGAATCCCATTATGATGAAGAACGTAGTCTGTACTGGGTTTTCTTCAATAGGTATCAAAAATGTTGAGAGTTTTTGGATATTGCTGAATTTGTAGATTGAGTTTGAGGAAAGGATGCGGAGTACTTCAAGTTTTTGATTGTGATGATTTCTTTGAGGTGTCGTTGATGATTGTAATACGTGATATTATCGATGTTTGTGGATTCATTAAAGTGTATCAATTTAGGGCCTGATATATGCATGTTGTTCCAAGTATGCTGGTAATCTGTCAAAATGTATACATTCTCTAGGATGCGAAGTGGAGCATTATTTTCATGGATTATTTCGCATTGGGCTGATTTGTCTTCTAATATTTTTATAGTACAATTGTCAGAGGGTTCTGATTTACAAATAAAGTTACCCATATAATTTTTACATTTAGACATTCTTTGATAATCGTTACATTTTGCGATCTTAGGGTCTAAATTAATTTTACCATGCTTATGTGCTAAAGGATATACATTAAATAGGCAACATTTAGTTTCAAGGATACGATATTTGTATATTGTTATAATAGCTTGTTGTAGGTAACAGATATGAATGTCGGCATATTCTAATATATTAATTATTGGAAGATCCAACTTTTCATGGTTTATAATATCGTACACATCTTTCAAATTTAATGTGCCAGAATAAAAATTATTAGTTTTCGCAAAATTTATAGTGTTCGTTATTGACTGGAGTTCATTATAAACTTCTGATATAACAATGTTTTCGGTTATTGCTGTGGGATCAAGGGTTTCGAGTATTCTTTCGAACTGTGAATTAATTGTTTTTTGCTTATTATTATTTTCTATTAGCACATTAAGTGAAGTTTTGATTTCTACAAGGTCACCGTGGTCTGGTGTGCCAGTGATGAATTTTAACACGGAACCAAGAAAATTAAGTGATCTTTTGGGTCTATAAATATTTGGAATGAGTTGATTTTTCAGAGTTTCGATTTTGTTCACTAAAATTTGAGTTTCGGGTTGGTTTTCTAGATTGTATGATGATTTCATTATACTTTCGTATGGCGCGATTATTTTTGAAAGATTAGATATGTGATACAAGAAAGCTGTATCCTGATAAATGTAAACAGGATCTGTTTCTACTAGTACATATTTCCTATTGGTCAAATCTTTTATATTGTCGCAGAGTGCGATAGAGAAAAGTAAGGTAAATACTATTCCGTACATGCCTTTACTCTGATATTGCCCTTTTGGATAATGACTCTGTTATTGGTCGTTATTGTTTCTCCTTTGTCTTTTTTGACTGTATGTTTCGCGTATTTTTTTACGTTTTGTTGTATATTACGTCTCCTACTTTGTAGTTCAGCTGTTTGCGATTGGGGTTGTGGTATCGCAAAACCCTCTCTTGGTGTTGTTGAAGACGCTCTTTGATGTCAGGATACCCCCTTTGATTGAAGAACACGTCCACGGGTTTCTCGTTGGTCACAGAATGGATTGTCTTGTTGTATTGTCGAACTGCTTCGAATATCTGTTCGTCAGGTGCTGAACTGTGTTGGTGTGCCAAAACTTTCGCTAGTTCGATTATCGTGCTATGCGTTCGTTCAACTTGACCTTTTGTTGTCGAATGATAGGCTGGAGTTTTGGTAAGCGTTATTTGTAGTCGCTTGTATATTTGTTGGGCACATATTCCAGTAAATGTTGACTCGTTATCAGTCATTACAAACTTTGCATTTGGGTATATTTGTGATAGTATCTCGTCAACGTATTTGCATGTGTCCTTCTTTGATTGTATTTGTCTCAAATGGCAGAATTTTGAGTATTTGTCGGTTGAACTTGTTCGGTATTGGTGCTGAACCTATTGGTTGTTTATTTGGTCGGCGTTCATACTTGTTTGTGAGGCAGATTTCGCAGATCTGTATTTCTTTTTTACAAGCGTCACGTATGTTTGGCCAGTAGTATCTGAGCGAAATTTCCTGTGCGTTATTTTTGTAGTTTCTGTGAGCACGGCTGTGTGTGTCTTGTATGATTTGTTCTTGTTGTTCGGTTTCGGTGATGTCGTCCACCAATTTTTGCGCTAGTACAATCGATACAGTTGGAAATGTGTCGATAATGTCGTTTTCGACGTAAAATAATATTTGCTCGTCTATTTGCAGAGCATTAGTTACATTTGGTCTAATTATATTTTTTAGTTTGTCTAGCAATTCAGTTTTGCTGTTAAAAAAAAGCGTATGTCGGCTGTTAGAAAATATGTTTTGTGAGGATATTTCGACGGGGTTCTGATCTGACTGTTTTACAATAATTTGATTTCTAAAGGAGTTTAATGGTTGCTTTACTCGTTTGAGTTTTTGTGTTGGGGAGCTTTGTGCTGAATGTTGTGAGTCATCAGAATTTACAGTGTTGTTTATTTGCTGGCGGGAAAGTGCATCAGCGACAACGTTCTGATGTCCGGGTTTGTAAACGAGTTTTGCACCATATTCTTCAATGAAATTTTTCCATCTTTTTAATTTTGTATTGGGGGGTTTTTTCTGATATGGAGAAGATTAAAGATTGATGGTCAGTGTATATTGTTAAATCTGCTATACCATACAAGTAATTACATAGTTTCTGTAGTGACCACACAATTGCGAGTAACTCTTTCTCATAAGTGGAGTAATTTTGTTCTGTTTCGCTGAGTTCGTGAAATAAATGATATGGGTTTTTGGTTTTGAGACAATACGGCTCCTATAGCGTAATTGTTAGCATCTGTGGTTGATTCGAAAGGTTTGTTAAAGTTTGGTTGGAAGAGTTCAACCTGTGCTTGCAGTTCCTCTTTTATTTTGTTCAGTGCTTCTAGTGCAGGTTCATCTAAGGTGATTTTTATTTTTGCGCTTTGATTCTTTGATATGCCACCATTCTCTCCTCTGAGGAACGTAGTGAGTGGTTCGACGATGGCTGCAAAATTCTGTATAAATTTTCTATAATAACTAGCGAGACCTAGGAAGGATCTGATTTCCTTCAGTGTTGTGGGAATAGGGAAATTTTTAATAACCTGTATTTTTGTAGGGTCAACTGTGATCCTGTTGTATTTAATTATATGCCCTAAGTATTCCACAGAGTCTTGGAAAAAGTGAGATTTTTTGTTGGAGATCTTCATGTTGGCCTGGTGAAGCGCGTTTATGATTATTCGGATGTGTTCGATATGTTCTTCAGGAGAGGAAGAATAAATGAGAACATCGTCTATATAAACGTATGCGAACTTGCCGATATATGGTCTTAGGATATCGTCTTCACATCTTTGAAAAATTGATGGAGCGTTTTTTAAACCGAACGGCATACGAAGGAATTCGTATTTAGCTCCATTTACACTAAAGGCGGTTTTTTCCTTGTCAGGATCTGATGGATGCCAGACTCTAAATGTAAAGTTGTAAACACTTTTGCATTACCTAAATTCTGTATGGTCATAGCCACATCAGGTATGGTGTATCTATCTGCGTTTAGCGTTTAGCTTCTGAAAGTCTACGACCATTCTGCGCTTAGGTTTCCCTTGTTCATCGGTACCTTTTTAGCGACTGTTCAAATGGGAGAGTTGTACGCACTTTCGACATAGGATACGCATATTGCTTGGTCCAAATAGGATCTTCGGATTTCGTTCTAATGGTAGCTTGTACCGCGGTGGTATATGGTAGCACTTCGTTTGTGCTTTCATTTTTTTGCATAATTTCTTCGATTTCACTATTACCGTATAATTTATTTTTGGCACAGATTCGCTTTCTTTCTTGGCCCTATATTTATAACTGAGCTTGTACTCGAAAAGGTTGATCTCTGCTTTGATTTTTCTTAGTTCCTGTTCACCCAAAAGCCTATCAAATTCTTCTAATGCATCTGTTTCAAAAAATGTGAGATTATGTTCTACCAATGTTATTATTATTTTTTTATTTGGTTATTGAGTAACCATGAAGAGTTTTCACTTTTACAGGTTTAATTGGAATAGGCTTACCGATGTTGTATTTTGTACTTATATAATTGTTTGTTGCTCCAGTGTCGATCAGGATGTTAATAAGTTTGCCTGTATCCCTGCAGTGGCGTTGCAGACACGGCAAATCGTTCAAGAGCCTAAAAAAGCACTGCCTATTTCATATTCATCATTTTCGTATTCTGGTGCAAGCGATGTTAGTTCTTCGTCGCGTGTTTGGTTTACACGTTGTACTTTCTGTTGTATGTTGAAATTACGAGATGAAGAATTTCGTTCTCTTTTTTGCGGATCTCCGCGAAATGGACTATTTGGTGGTAGTCCTTGTATTTGACGGTCATAGCTGTTTTGTTGTGGTGCGGAATGATTCCTATTATAATTTGCCGATCTCGTGTATTGCTGTGATGGATCTACGTCCATTGGTTGGTGCTGTTGCCTGGGTCCAGTTTGATTGTATTGCACCTGCACGTTAGGTCTGTACCTTTGTGGTTCACTGGCGACGAGGATGTCAATTGATGAAAAGAAACAAGCTTAAAAAAGAAAAAAAAAATGGCTACGGAACTTAAATCGTTTATAGGATCGGTAGAAGCATATGTGCTTAATGAAGATTTTGAATTATATGTGCGCCGATTGAATCATCTTTTTACTCTAAATGCGGTAAAAGACGCTGAAAAAGTGGCATTCCTATGCAGTCTTGGAGGACCGGAACTATACAAAGTCATTGTGTCGTTAACAGCACCTCAGTCTGAATGAGTTTACATACAAAGAATTAATTAAAAAGCTAACCGAGCATTTTAAACCGAAGAAAAATATAATTGCGGAGTGCTATAAGTTCTTTAAGCGCGGGCGAAAGGCAGGCGAAAGCATAACGGAATTTGTAATCGAATTGAAGCAGCTAGCACAGCAATGCGATTTTCGAGAATTTCTAGACAGAGCGCTTTTGATACAGTTTTTCTGTGGGATCGGTAACGAGAAAATTCAACAACGGTTACTTGGCGATGGTGATATTAAGACATTGGAGAAAGCCATTCAGATAGCAAATGCGGTGGATATGACGGCGAATAACATAGAAATGATAAAGGAGGATGATGGGAAAATGAATGTATTGCGAAAAAGTTTTCAGTTTAAGAAAGAAAAG
>NW_023458563.1:25179574-25180635 GCF_013731165.1 Rhagoletis pomonella
CAAATTGTATGGGCATGAGGATTTTTGACAGTTGCTTGGCGCTTGACGCGCCAATTTAGGGATGGCAGTAAGAAATAATTTTTATTTATAACAAACTCCATTTTTGGAGGTATTTTCAAATCGGTCCAGCTCACGTAAATCTTAATATTTTTCCGAAATATTTTGGTGGACATCTTAAAATATAATAGATTTAATATTCCAATGGAAAAATGGTACCGATTTTTTTTTTTGTATGAGGAGTGATGCAGTCTAATGTACATGTGTATAGCGAATCTACATATGTACAAATTCTTATGGCAGTTTGTAGTTGCAACTTAGCTTTTTAACAAAACCTTACTACGTTACACAATGAGTTAAATTATCATTTTTCCTGTGCGAAATTAAAATTATACTACTTGAACCAAAACCCCTAAGAATCGCGTGAAGGAGGCCTATTCTGCTTGTTAGCAAACATTTTGTACCCGGGAAATTTTGTTACCAAAAATTGTCACTACTCCTTTAACCGCAATTGTACCTAGAATTGGTAACGTTTTAATTCGGCAATTCAGATGTGAAGTTTTGTAGAAATTCTGATGTTGCATATTTCACGGGGCAATATTTTGTTACCTGCTTATAATATGGTATCAAAATTTACCGCTTACAAGAGTGCGCAGAATGCGACGGTTTTTTAAATTGAGAACTTTATTTAAAAACAACAAAATTTTTCAAACCAACACAAAATAGACCTGTAACTCTCGTAAATCAACCCATTCACGACCAAACATTTCGCGACCTCTAACTCAAACCCAACTAAGGCATCCAATCACGGACCATTTTATGAATCCCGGGATTTCGGGATCTTAAATTGGTAATCCTGGGATCCCGGTATATTTCGGGATATTATTATCATTAATTAAATATGCTAACAAACTAGTTTTGTAGTCTTGCTTTAGTGCGGATACTAGAAATAAAAAAGGGTTCTCATATATACGCGGAAGTTTCATATGTGGGCAATTGGGCAACTTTGCGCCATGTGTTTCATGAGAACAATTTTATATTTTATGCAATTTCTGACATTTAAT
>NW_023458563.1:25180645-25184355 GCF_013731165.1 Rhagoletis pomonella
CTTTGAATATTTGCAGATGTTTCTTGATTGGAGTTTGATTTCGCCGTGCTTGGCTGCGTTGTTAGTCTTAATGCGCTGGCAAAAGAAGGGTTGGGAACTCGCTGCGCGTTGGAAAAAAAGGCCCCTGGTGTAGTGGTTGATGGCGTGAGATGTTGGCATGTATGAGAGCTAGTTGGAGATGTGGAAGAGCGTACGGCTGTGTTGCGCTGATTCATGCGAGACTTTAAGTCTTTGTATACAGGGTATCCCCTATAATTGGCGGTGTGGTTACCTCCGCAATTACTGCATTTCTGCAAGAAGCGGAAGCCTGAAGGTCGCTACAGGCAACACACAAGGGCGCAAAGTGCAGTATGTTCTGGTATGCCCAAATTCTTGACAATTTGTGCACTGTACGGGACCGTTTCGCTTGTGCGGCTCCTGCTATTGAAGTTGAGAAAGCAATACGGACAAGCATTTGCATGGAACAAATTTTATTAAGTAGCTTTGACTTAGTAGAGTGTAGCTTTACGTTATCTTTTACAAAAAAAATCCAGGCACCTTAGTTCTGATCTATTTCCACTAAATAGTAGTAAAACAGCAATTTGAATTTCGCAAAGAAAAAGTGATAATTTGTTTTTAATTTATTTTTTAAAGTGGTATAAGTCCGTTTTTTCATATGCTGAGATTGGCTTCACTGAAGTGCACAACATAATATTTAAAGCGAAGATATATAAATTCACTAATAATGAAGTTTACTAAAAAATATTTGTGAGTCAATATGTGAGACGTTTTTTCTAAGTGATTTAAGTCTACTTTTGGAAAAAATTAGTTTATAGTAATTTTAGTAAGACACTATTATTTATATTTGTAATCATACTTTCAATGATGCACGTTGTCTTACATCACTATCATAGCAAGCGAGCGAGACATTGCCATCCTTTTGATTAGGGTGGCCAGATCAGTCGAAGAAAAATCAGGACACTCGCAAGAGCCGGGGTCGAAATTTGAGATTTTTGAAACGTTTATGAAACATTCTGCTTTTGAGCGCAGTAATATTTGAAAGTAATACAAAATCTACTGCAAAGTCACGATGCTCAATGTAAGATTTTGCCAATCTAGGGGGAATGTAGGTAGGTAGCCCATTATTTTTCATACAGAGATTAAGTTCAGAAATAAGCAAAAACGACTTCCCCTCCTATACAAATATCCATTGTTTCTACGTAGGCAAAAAAGCATTTTTTAAATCATAACATGAGACTTATAATAGTTATTATAGTAATTCTCTTTTTCTAAAGATATTAGATGAAATTAAAGAGATAAGGGGTTTTGTTGTTTCCAGGGTTACATTTACTAATCGATGTCGGAAAATATTAAACACATTAACTAGTTTACAAAAAATCCGACCTGCGACATTTCACCATCATTACTTATGGCTCATTCCACGGTAATCGATACCGAATGAAAGAAAATAAACTTAAGAATTTGACTGTATTATTTCTAGTAAATAAGAGTAAATAAATCTAACTTTCAAGACGGAAAGCCAAAATTTCGAAATTTATCTCAAAATCAGACATTTTTTTTACTATAGGTTGTACCATTTACAAACTCATATGAGAGGTTAATTTTCTTGAAAATTGACAAGACTGATTTTCGTAGTTTATTGTTTTTTTTTGCATTGTTTAAACGGCCAATGGAGAGAACAATTCGTCAGCATTGTAACAGTGTAATTTTAAAATTTTTCGGGCAAGTACTAAATACGTTATTATATATTGAAGCAAAGCATATTTTAATGTCCCGCCCGTCACAAAAAAGTTATTACTTGAAGGAAAACACATCTTGGACAGTTTAAAAAAGCTGACGAAAGTAGCGCTATGACACAGGTGAATATGTGCGAATTGCTTTTAAGTATTTATATGCTTTTATTTTCGAAAAACTAACCGATTATGTTGGTCCCGTACGTCACATGTCATAGCCGTCACCATTTAAAGTTTGAAAAAATTTCAATAATTTCGGCTGTTAACGTTACTTATCTGCTAATCTGAAATTTGTCATATATGCGTTTGTGATCACCGATAACAAAGCTAACCATAAATATATCGCTAGCTTAGAAAGAAAAGTTGCTAAGCCCCATTTTAAAAATTTTACAGGAGAGGAAAAAATCTTCCTATGGCCATTTTCTTTAACTATTTCGCAAGACTTTGAATCAAACATTTTGCGCGCTTAAAGCAAAGCAAAACTCCATAAGAATCAGAAGGATTCGATATTTATTAAAAGGTGTCGTATTATTTTCGCCTTATCGGATTTGTGGTGCTTCTTTTGGACTTAGCAAACTTTCCTTTTATTGCTTATGAAGAGGAAAAAATAAAACAAGTACCTTTATAATTTTCGAAACGATGCGATTTCAATTTCTCTAGCCTCCTATATCAAAATATGAGTTTTCATAAAAAGTGGACTTAGCAGCTTTTCACTCTAAGCTAGCGATATGTTGCTCGAGCGATAGGAAAACTTAAGCTATGCTGTCACGGATAAAAAGAAACCATTCACTTGTCTGGGCAAAAACAGTAACTAATACGGTTTGACACGTAACAGCCTCGGTTTGACAGGTAACAGCCTCATACTATTTAAAAATCAGGTACTTTACAATTACTGAGACAGACAATGGAGATGAAGAGTCCGATTAAGGATTATCCCGTCTTTAGGTGGCAGATTATTTTATGTGTTCGCAAAATCCGATTTTTTGATCAATAAAGTTAGTTTAGCTGTCAAATAATGTGTATTTATGTATTCATGCTCAACTTGTCACAATCATCACAAAGTCAAGTCACACTCGACACAGTTCAACATATGATCTATAATTTCCTATAGAGGTAAGCAACTTTGGCGTAAATGTTGAAAATGTTCATTTAACTATACAATGTACTACACTGAGGGGAAAAAATATTAAAATCAAATAGAAACGTAATTGATCTTACTATAAACGTCAACGAAAGTACTGTATATTGGTAAATATTCAATTCAATTACGCGCATATTAAAATGACCTCGTTCATACTGAAAAAGCATCCGCGAAGTGAATAATCAAGACAAAAACTAAAAAAAAAATTTAATTTGCATGTTTGCCGGCAGTGGAATTCGAACCCGACCATCTCCGGATATCAACGACTTGTGGCAAGCATCTTTGCGCACTCAGCTACACCCAGGCATATAAATTCGCTTTCAACTGTTGAATATCCATCAACACCGCACGCGATTTGTACTATGTATGTATGTGTGTGGTGTCGCCGTTCTCAGAGCGGCGCTCTGCATGCTTGGGATGCGTATGTACACTTACATATACATACTCAGATGTGAACAGTCAAATACGTGCGTAATAAATTTTGTATGAAAATATTATTTTTAAATACGAACATTTTTAAACGATAATCAAATATAAAGTATTCATTTCTACTATGCATTATTTCCCTCAGTGTATTTAAAACCATAAGTAGAAGACATAGTTGGCAGAAAAACTCTGATACAAGTAAATAGTAGCTAATTTGGTTTGCGTACTCGTCACACCCGTCACAGTGACTAAAATTCATAATAGTCGTTTGGTTTAAATTGTTTTTAATTTTTTTTCTTGGCATTGTGTATACTTCGCAGACCTATTAGAAAATACTCGTTTTAAAGAATTGTATATTCGAGTCTAAGAATTAAGCCTTAAAATGTGAGTTGAAATTATGATTCAATAAT
>NW_023458563.1:25184455-25186099 GCF_013731165.1 Rhagoletis pomonella
CAATTTTTTTGCGTCAACCGCAAAACTTTTGATCGATCATTTGAAGTCGTTTCATGTTTATAACAAGATACAAAGTTTTAAATGCAATGTAACTAGATGCGGACAATGTTTTTCAAACGTGCATGCTTTTCATAACCATTTAAAAAGAGTGCATACTCATACAGCAGTAGCAGTAAGCATTGCATCCGAAAAAATATTTGTTCCTTCTAATTCTATAACAGCAGCAGAACAAACGAATCAAATGAAACGAAATGATAACGAACCTGAATTGAATTTAAATAATTTTGCCCTATCTCTGCATAACAAAAATAATTTAAATAGAAAGGACGTTCTTATGATTTTAGAAGATATTAATACAAAAGTATTGAAACCCATTCAAAACCATATATATTTAAATTAGTGTCCCCACTAATCGAAGATTTAGGCAACCGAATATCTGCAGAAAATAAGTTACGCAAACTTTTTGCTCCTTTTGAACATATAACTAATTTTTTTTAAGAGATTTAAGATTTTAAGAGAGACATCTTTTTACTGTAAAAAAGGATACAATATCTTTGTTTCAAGTTATAGACATTGTAGTTAGCCAGTTAGAAACCCTATTCTTCATATGCTCGCAATATGATATAAATTCTAATTCGCATATTCAATCTTATGTTTAGGTGCTAAAGCATCTAACTATAGTTTTGTAAGTGCAGATACCATAGCTCCCCACCTCTACATATTCATATACTTCGAAATAACCAGAAAGTTATACCTTTGAAAAATTTGTAAGACTGAAATATTAAACAAATTTTGTTTTTGTTGTTTTTACTTTAAATACCGAATGTACAAAATGCATACAGTGCCGCACAAAATTATTGGTACAGGGAATTTTTTACAGTATATGCAAAATTTTTTGTAAGGTTACAGTTTTATAGCTCAATAAATTTTCATGCAAATCTTACATACATTGGGAAAAATTTCCTGAGCCAATAATTTTGTGCGGTACTTTATGTAATAGTTTTATGTGGCATTTAATGTATTGTTTGAAAGAAAACGTTATACATGTTTAAATAAAAAAAAAATTAACTTAATCATTTATATAGTTATAAATCACACCTGTGTTTCATTTAGTACGGATAAAACGCATAAAACAACAGTAAGTAAAATTAAAATAAACATAGCATCTGGTTACTTTAACATGAATGTCCTAATGTTAATTTAACACTAGCTATAGTTAATTGAACTAAAGTTTCCATGTTCATTATCACGTTAAATCAACAGTAAGACTTCTTGGATTTAACTGATTTTTAGTGTTGAACATACAGTTTGCTTCAGGTTAAATTAACATTTGAGAATAGTGTTAAATATACACGGAGGGAACAGAAGTGACACTATGAATCATGTTGAAAAATAACAACCACAAATTTTGTTGAATTTTGGTAGATTTAACACGATTTTTTTTCTGGGTGCATTTGATTGTGGATGATACGGCGGCGATTTACGTACTACTATTCCGTTTAGTTTAGTAAACTGCAAAAACTCTCGATGAAAACGGTGGACCGTTGTCGCTTACGATTTGACTAGGCAATCCAAAAGTCGTAAATAAGCCTCTTAGCTTCTCAATCACCAACTGTGCGCTCGTTGTTTTGACCGTAATTGCTT
>NW_023458563.1:25186199-25188425 GCF_013731165.1 Rhagoletis pomonella
CTTCTCAATCACCAACTGTGCGCTCGTTGTTTTGACCGTAATTGCTTCTATCCACTTCGAATATGAGTCAAATACAATTAAAATTTGCCGACCTTCTAATGTACAAAAATCGATGTGAAGTCTTTCAAAAGGATACGTTGCTTTGGGCCAACTCGACAAATTGGAGGGTTTTGTATCTTGCATAGTTTGATATACAGCACAATGCTTCGAAAACTCTTCGATCTCCTTGTCAATGTTCGGCCACCATACGTATGTGCGAGCTAGGGCTTTGCTTCGAACTACCCCTGTATGTTGATCGTGTAGCATCTCTAAAATTGTTCGCCTCAAAGGCTCTGGTATCACCACACGCTCGCTATAGAATAGACAACCACTCTCTGTGGCCAACGACACTCTTTTAGTGTAATAAGCTTTTATATCCGGTGTTAACTTCCTTGGCCACTTGTTCGTACTTACGCAATCCATCACCTGTGAGAGCGTGGCATCTTTCCCCATGTTGTAATTAATATCGTTCAACGTAAATGGGAATTGGGACACTTTTAAAACATTGCTGCTGTCGGCTTCTACTTCCATGCTATTTTTGTTGGTAGTCTGGATAAGGCATCTGCGTTCGCCATTTCTTTGGCCTTCTTATATTTTATTTCGTATGAGTACATGGACAAGGAAACAGCCCACCGTTGAAGACTACTAGCCGCTACTCCTCCAAATATTGCTCTTAATGGCTGATGATCACAATGAATTGTAAATTGTATACCATATATATATTTATGAAACTTCTTGACGGCGAAAATGATGGCCAAAGCTTCTCTATGTAGTTGTGAATAGTTTCTTTCCGCAGCACTGAGAGTACTCGATACAAACATTACTGGTCTTTCAATGCCGTCCACCATGTGAGATAAAACTCATTTGCATTTATCGAAATTGACCCGCACATTGTACTCCAACAACCGGTCTAGTACTTTGGTAACATTTTCCTGACATTCATCTTCCGTTTCACCTCCGACCAATATATCATCGAAGTATACAAGGACTTTTTTAACCCTCTTAATATTCGGTCAATTACAGAACAAAATATCTGCGGTGCAGTTTTAAGCCCAAAGACTAATCGTGTAAATTGGAATAATCCAATATGAGTGTTGACGGTTAGCAGCTCTCTTGAACGCTCTGAAATAGCCACCTGTAAATAACCCCTGTCAGGTCTAGTTTTGTGAATATTCTCCATCCGCTCATCGACGATAAGATGTCATCTACCCGAGGTATTGCGCTGTATTCCATTTCCACAAATTTATTAATGGTTCGCTTGCAGTTTACACATAGACGAATAGATCCGCCCCCGTTGTTCACAATTACTAGCGGGCTTGCCCAATTGCTGCGCTTTACAGGTACCAATACTTTCTCTTCACATAGTCGCTCAATCTCAGCTTCTACTTTCGCTTTTATACCATAGGGCACCGTGTTTGACTTGCAAAAAATCGGATACGCATCGTCTTTGAGTATAATTTCCGCTTTAAAATCTCTAATTACAGAATCATTTGATTTAAAAAAATCGTATTGTACTTGTTTAATAATTCAAGTTTATTTATATTCATATCAGCCAGGTTTGCATCGGTCTTATCATCGGTAATAATTGATGAAGAACATTTTTCATTGTTTAAACATAATCTCTAGCCAATTGCGGCCTAATAAAGGTTGAAAATATTTTTTAGTGTTTAACACTACTAATTCTAGTTCAAAGTTTTCGTTTCCATATTTCACATTTGTTAAAAATTGTCCAATTGTCTTTACATTTTCTCCTGATATTAATTTGAAAACTTTATTTTCACAAATCATCTTTTTCCTAGAAAAATGCTTACAATAATCAATTTTATGAATAACTGAGGCGCATGCCCCTGTATCAATTTCAAACTCCATAGTTTCATTATCAACGCCCAATAAGATTTTCAGAGGGTTCATTTTGGATACCATTATATTTTTTATATTGTTTATTACCTCATCTTGTATTTCTTCATTGCTTTCAGTTTCGTCCTCAAATTTTTTTACTCTACCTCTATAATTTCGCTCTTTACAAAACCTTTGTATGTGGCCTTCCTTCCAACATTGATAGCAAATTACCTTTCTGCGTTCCTTGCTTGCTCCAACTCTTACCCTTTCTCCGCCATACCTGTCACTCACCTGTCGGGCTCCACCACCCCTTGCTCGCGCCTGCCAACGATCTCTGCTCTCTCTCTT
>NW_023458563.1:25188525-25194563 GCF_013731165.1 Rhagoletis pomonella
ACTTCAAATGATCGATCAAAAGTTTTGCGGTTGACGCAAAAAAATTGCAGATAAAGCATTTAAACATTTTAATCTAGCTATTTGGCGTTTTTCAAATAATCTGTAAGTAGGATAATATTAAAATTTGATGAGCATTCAAAATTAAAAAAAAAAATTTATATAAAATTGTATACACACTTCGCTTCAATGGGGTACTCAAAATTTAAGACATGAAATAACTTAAAAATAGTGTCCAGTGCTTTTAAAAATGTTGGTACCTTGTAACGTACAGTGTCGAAAAGAAGGTAAAAAGTTTCCAAACTCGTTACTTCTGGCCCAATAACCAAAATAATCGGCTGCAGCGGAAGATTTTTCCCCAACGCTTTTGTCTTCAGTTCTTCGTACATTCTCTGGTAGTCGTTAATGCATTCGCAATGTAGAACTGTAGCATTCTTTGCATCACAAATGGTTGGTTTCCATTTAAGACGCTTGCCACCAGAAGGCTGCGCTATAGACATCAGTGGCGGCTTGCTTATGGCATGCAGAAGCATCAAAATTATATAATCCCTCGAATCTACATGCAGACAGATGTATGTATACATATGTATATAAATCCGAATCGTAAGATATAGTACAACAGTGATCATAACAGGAGTGTGACATTTTGACCAGAATGGGCTATTTTGCTTTTGCTTGTTTAATGTTCACAATTTTTTCCTAAAAGCCTAGCTCATTATATTACAAACACCACACAAATCCACATTTCAAACTTTGTAAAAAAGAATTGGAAAAATTTCAGAATTTTAGTTGTGTACTTTTATAGCCCATAAAATTTTAAATGTTATTACTAAATTTTTGTGAAATTTTGTTCAAATAGGCAAAATAATAATAGTCAAAACTGGTCGAAATGTCGTCTACCTATTACTATGACAGGGAGTGTATTAACGTACCTGAATTGATGGTTTCATCAATTTTAAGTAACATGGCTTTGGACGCCGTATCTTTTATTTTCTCTTTCATGTAAGGGCCCTGCAGTGAAACCCCAAACTAGTCAGGAAAAATACTAGTGTACAACTAGAATTTCCTGACTGAAACCGAACTAGTTCGGAAACTACCAGACTTGTACCAAGTACAAACTATTTATTCATGCCCTGTTTTGACTTCGACAGTTTAATACCATAAAGTATACAAAATATTATAACTTTTATTTGGGTATATTGTAAAGCATTAAAGGGAGTACGTATTCAATTATACAATACCTGTTAAATAATGATTAATATTCATAATGATTATTAATTAAAGCATGTTTCTTTGGATAACCGTTTAATGAGTATTAATTAATTACGTAAAAAACGTTAATTAATTAATTAATTTTAATTACATCATTATTTTGTTATTTTTGATCATTTTCAATTATTTTTGACTTGTTTTAATTACACGATTATAATTATTCGATGAATTTCTATTATTTATCATCAAGAAAAACTATTGAAAAAAGCTAAGAATATTTAATAACTGCTTGAATTATTTATTTATTTCATTCTTATACAAATCTCATATTTTAAACATTAATTGTTACTTTTGTAAAATTTGAAAAAGAAAAGACTGGAATGTGCAAAGTTAATGAGTTTAATTTATTTTAATGAAAACTTTTATTTTTATTTTAGTTCACTCAAAAATGAAGTAAAGTCTTCATTTTATTTTTAACTAAAATGTTTTCTTTTGCATATTCAATATTATTAAAAAAGATAAAAATATAGTATTTATTGTACCTGAAACCTTTTACTTTTATTAACCCTTAATGAAAAATTTATAATATATTAAAGTGTACTTAATCAAAAGTGTTTTATTGTATATTCGTGGATTACTTTTATTTTTTGACTCCCAAAGTAGTCCTTTTGGTCCTAATTGGACTAGTATTTTTCTGTCTATTTTGAACTAGTATGAGACTGGTATATTTCTGACCGAAATCTGACAATTGCCATCTCGTAGGACATCCCCATGTTAAAAATACCAGCTGATTGCATGGAAAAAAGATAGTTGGCTGACTAGTTGGGCATGCGGCTCATACTAGTTGTGAGGTAGTTTACAACTAGTACGTTTGACTACAGGGGGACTATAGCTTTCGCAAAATTGGGCCACTCCGCTAGTAAATTTTGCGATATGTTTGGATATTTCGCAGTAAAATCAATTTCAATCTTAATAAGGATTATACATAAGATTAAATATATCTATGTATATGTACATATGTACGAAAAATTTTCGTACCAAGGTATATCCAAGGTAATTTTTAAGCAACGGCCACTCAGCAAAGATATTTATGTCCTTATTCATAACATCTGCCCTTCTTAATGGGACCGTATCTTTCCATTTTTCAACGACATCGCTCCAAGGTTCCAAATTATGTGAAAGCCACAACTTTTTCTCTAACGAACCTTCGTCTATAAATTGAAGCGTAAAATAGCAAACAGACCTTTGGCCATCACATGCTACTTTTATATTAGTACAACACATTTTTTGTTACTAACAGCCTAACCTAATATAAACGCACGCCATCTGTTTTGTTTTTCTGCGTCACCCGAAGTCTTCCGTAGAAGAAAATTTGGAAATTTTATTTAATTTAATTTCAGTTGTTTCCATAGAAGTTGTATTTTATTTAATTTAATTTCGGTTGATTCTATAGAAGTTGTATTATGTGCATGAGAAATTTTTGAGAGTAAATTTCCGGCGTGCGTGAATATTAAGTTGGCCTGTAAAATTACTAGCACGCGTATAAGGATGGCTCTTTCACGCAAGAATATTTTTTAAGAACATAAGTATATGTAAATTTGATTACGTCTGTGATGGCCTAGCATCAGGTATTTTGCTTAATAAGTTAGAAAGCAAATTAAAATGAACTATTATTTTGAACTTATGCATACTTTGTGTTTGCGAATTTGAAAGCAAATTTTCTTGGGGACTCTGTCGATAATTGGTTGCATCCGTAATTTGTGACTGTTTGCTAATTTTGCGCCGAACATTAGTTGCTTTGTCATACAGCTTTCCTGTTGGGTTTTCGCCACTTCGTCGGTTGCAATAATATCGCTATATGAAATATAGTACATTGTTTTTGTGAGTGCATAACTTAAATTATTAAATTTTATTCTTATAAATTATCTTACCAAATCTTCAGTCGGAAAAAAGATATGATTTGCTCTGCGAAATGAATAATATCGCTCATTGCCATAGGCAGCGAGCGCTCTGAAAAATGTTCTACTATGGTATTTACCAAAACTTCGCGGTGCTCATCTAACAACAATGAGTTGTCTTTATATTGTTGCAACACGCTTCGCCCTCTGGGAGTCGATTGAAGAATAACATCTAAGCTTATAACCGGTGTACTTTCTGCTAAGTTCTTTGATTCTTCAAAAGAACTGAGCCAACTATTATTAGAACTTACAGTTGAATTGGATGCCGCCTATAAAAGATATTTTTGTGATTATAACACTTTTGTTTATGTATGTACATACACCAAAGCTCACCTCGTTTTGTCGCCAAGCATAGTTAAAGGAAAAAGTTCATTTATATCGGACTCTTTAATTAAAAAGAGTCTGTTAATACCCTGCAGCAAATCAAACTGGTTCAGAACTTGCGCTGAGCTAGCCGGACGGTACTGGTTCTTCATCTATCCCAACTCAATGCTTGCAACTGTCTTTTTTAACATGGCGATGTCCTACGAAGTGACAATTGTCGCCCTCTGCAGAACTTTTGAACTTGTTCTGAGCTGACTCTGGCTTAGATGGTTCTGAAACAGTTCATATAACAACAGTTCTTGGATAGTTCAAAAAGGGTCATCTCCGGGCTAGAAAAAATGTGGTTAGTTTTGAGCTGGTTCTAATAAGTATAGTATAGAGCCTTTTCTGTAAATAAGCACGCATACAATTTTGTAAATAAAAATACTTCATTATATGTTTCAAGAGCTATTTGTTTTAAACTAATTTACTTATTGACGCAAACTGTGCTTAAAATTTAGGAATATAAAGTGTCAATTATTCCTTTACTTTCTAAAACCGTTATTCTTAAAAATAATTTATATTTTTTACGTATAATGGGTATTTCTGGGATCCCTATAATTAAAAATCTGAACTAAGTCGTGTCAAAAAATGAGAAAAACGGTGATATATTGAATGATTATTTGTGATAACTCAGCGTTAAATTGCATTAAATTTATTGAAATGAAATACATAGACTTTCCGGCATCTCATAAGAAATATAGAATTTTGAATATTCACAATAGTTTTCATGCTAAATATTTTTCGTAAATTTTTTATTTAAGAATGGCTCATAAGTATTATAACATAAACAAATAAATTCACGTTTCTAACTGTGTTGGAAATTTAGTAGAATTTTAGAAACTGTTATAAAACCTTCAATATTTTAAATCAGAGTTTATAAGTATGCAGTTCTATAGCGCATTAAATTTTAGTATAATTAATCGCGCTGATTTTTTATAACTCTTTTTACGCACGCTCTTGAAGGCATTCTCCTATTTAAATATTTTCGTTTAAGATGCAAGATTACACTTTACTACACTAAAATTTTATGGGCTACAAAACAGAATACTCGAAATATTTATAAAAAATATCTGATTAAAAATTTGAAATTTTGAAGACCGTTTTTAGAGTTCTATAAGTTTGCAGCACAGTTAGGAATTTGAATTTAAATGATTTATGGAGTATGAGACATAGTACTTAAATAAAAACTAAACGAAAAATATTTAAAATGAAGAACATTGGAAATTAAAAAAATATCAATACATTTACGTATGTACATTATCGTTCATATCAATAGCACTCCCATTTCAAAGTAAGATTGTTTACCACTTTTACTAATTTTTTTACATCTGATTAAAAGGTCAAATATTTTGACGAAAAATCGCTAAATTTAACTTTGTTTTGTATAAAGTTTTAAAACACGGTTTATATGATTTTATTCGTATCTTGTACGTACGTAGATATGTATAAAAATGACATTAATGTACCAATAACGACTTTTTTGGAAATATTTGAGCAGTTGCCCCATAAACTATGTAGAGAATTACAAATTAAATAAACGAAAACAGTTTGTTATTACTTTTAGGGTCTAAGAAAATCGAAAAAATATAGTATATTACATTTGGGCATCTTTTGTCAGCTTTCTCATGACCAGGATGAGTAACATTGATGACAGCGCAACTAGCAACATATGAGTTTCAACCGTCCAACTCTGCATCCCTTTTTCAGTAGTTCAGAGACAGTTCTGAAATTTGTAGGGCGGAACTAGCGCTTTGCCAGACTGTCCCTAAATTTTGCTGCAGGGTATTTAGCATAAATGCAAGTATGTATGTATGTATATACACTCATGGACACAGAGATACGTAGGTGTGTTTTCTTTTTTTATGGTTTTGTCTATTTTTTTTGTTCATTTAATTATTAAATAGTTTATAAAACTATAGTTAACTTTACAACTAAAAGCAAATAAAAAAAAGTTTAAAAGTAAAGACAAAGTTCGCAAAAATTTATCAAACTTCAAAAAATTTTCACGAAATTTAAATTTTTTTATTCGGTTATTCAGTTTGGTACCAAATTATGTTATAGTATAAAAAAGTTTCAAGTCGTTAAAAATTTACTTCCATACAAAAATAAATTTTGAAACCTGCACTTTATTTTACTAAAATTGAATAGGTTACAAAACTGCAGACTAAAATTTCCTAAAAATTCTGAAAATGTCTGTGTGCATGAGTGTGCATCCATATGTACATACATATATAAAAGCACATGAATATGAAAAAAAATATGTACATAAGTTCATTTTAAAAGTCTTCACATTTAAAACTTACACAATAATCTATTGTACACTTCTTCACTCAGTTCCATTTTTTCGCAAATAATTTCCTTTAGGCTTGCTTGTTCACTGGGCGCTTCAACAGCGTTGCTCGGCTGCAGCGGAGTCTCGATTTCGCTAGAAATGATCAGACCGCCACTGGGAATAATTAGATACATTTGATTCGATTCTTCTTGGCTGTTTTGAATTACACTCTC
>NW_023458563.1:25194663-25195894 GCF_013731165.1 Rhagoletis pomonella
GCAAAAGTCATTATAAACAATCTATGAAATTGAAAATGAAAAGCGTGGGGCGCATGTAATACACTTGAATTGATATGAAAAGTAATATATGTATGTATGTATGTGGGTATATGAATAACGACCGCTTAAAATCGATTTCAAAGTTCTACTTTCGCTGTAGAAATTTTAGGTCTACGTTATGTAGTTTGACTATTGTCAATTAAATCGAATGCTTTGTATTGCATGCGCTCCACGTTTTTCATTTTCAATTTCATAGATTGTTTATAATGACTTTTGCTAAAATTTCAAAATCAAAAGTTATCAAAACAAGTTCTATGGGACTGAGAAATATTATTTTCTACTTTTTAGTCCATTTATAAAAGCGTTGTATATTAAAAAGTTTTTTTTATATTATTTATTTTTACATAAAATCGCTGCTGAATAAATTTGGGTAATGTTGTTATCATTTATTTGCATGTCATTGAATACCGAAGTAATAATACTGTCGTAATTACATAAACATTTAATCGCTTCATTGGAGTATTCCGTGTTAACTTCTGAATCGCCAATACCTAATTAGAACAGCCATTCAGTAAAAACATGATCCTCATTTGCCCGCATATTTTGGGTCAACTTACGAGTTTTATGTCGCCATCAGTGTTGCCATTTTAGCCGTTTTCCGGCTAGATTTAGCCGGTTGCGATACCAAACAGCCGGAGAAATTTCGATTTAGCCGGCAGCCGATTTGTTAGCCGTTTTGCAGAAAAAAATTAGCCGTTTTTAGCCGATTTTGCTATTTGCCTTGTTTTCTTAAATTTCAAATATGTATAAATGTTTCCATTTTTGACTAAGCGACCCAAAATCTGTTAGAGATGGCCACTAGCCTTATCGTGGAGAAAATTTTCATGTCAGGCAGGGTTGTATGAAATTGGGCCGATTTCGCTTCTTTTTTTTAAACGAATAAGGGATTTTCTTCAGAAAATGTTTGTTATAAATGTCTTAATTTTAAGTCTGAATTTTTATTCGCAAACTTAGAAAATAAGAAATTGTTTCACTGTTAAGACACTTAAGATGCGTTTGTGTTTGGATATAGTGCCAACAAACAGAATAAATATTACATGTAGATATTGTGTTCCCAGATAGTCAATTCTGCCTAAATTACAAAACATCATTTTTGCCCACTCCCAAAGGTTTAAGGTAAGGTAAAAATTGATATTTTCAAGCACTATGTACACATATGTATTTTTTTAAA
>NW_023458563.1:25195994-25199219 GCF_013731165.1 Rhagoletis pomonella
TTTTTGCGTATTTGAAAAAATTAATTAAAGACATAAGGATTCACAGATGAAGTCCTAAAATTGTGGTACTTTTCTACAGTTTGAAAAAATATGTAATTTTGTTTTTCTTTTTTCCATACCACACTCAAACGAAGCAACTCAGAGGATCTTAAGTATAAAGTTTGCTTCCTGGCGCAAAGATAATTAAAATCTTTTAAAGTGAACTTCAAATTGCAAGTATTTTAAAATGAAATGTATAGAATTCTTTGACTATTTAAACACTGAAGATGGAAATTATCTCATTATTGCTATTCAAAAATGTCATAAACATAAAATAATTTATTTGCTTCTGTGTACCAGAGCTGTGTAAGTGTGAAATCATTTTCAATTTTAAATCAACAATTTTTTTCTATCCAGTTTTCATTACTTATTCTTCGCTTAGGATTGAGGTTTAAAATTTTTGAATTTTCCATTCTCTCAAAGCAGTTATGAATTCACACATCAACATATTCATAGCAAGATTGAAAAAACCAATGCCCAATCAAAAAAAGGTTTAACACTGAATGAGTATTGAAAAGGCTGCAATCTTTTATGTGTGTGCATTCTTTAACTCAGTACCAATCATTAGTTCAAAGACACCCTGGTAAATAACTTTTTGATAAAAAGGAAGATTTTTGACAATTGCTCTATTGTAAAAATTCAAACCGGCGTTACCCAATTTAAGTTTTTTGGTAGAGGGGATTTTATATCATATGTTTGGGATTATATATAAAACAGTTGTATTAACATTTACGTTTTAAATATAATTCATGTTTTATCTTGAAAATGTTTAAAATTTACATTAAATTAGATAACTACTTCGCATAAGCTTTACATTTAGGTTGATAAAATTTTATTGAAAATATTTTAAAAATCTTAGTGTCTTTAATAAAAAAATAGCTCATCATAAAAATTGTATCGCCGTTCGGCGTCGGCGTAAGTTTGTAGGTCCCTCCCATTTGTGTGACAGCAAAGGCGCACGCTACAAATCGGAGGAGAAGCTCGGCCAAAACTTAGCAAAAGTGGCAGGCCAAAATATGATTATTATAAATAAATTTAGTTTCAAACAGGTCGCAACCCTCTTCAAACACCTCAAAAGTATTCCCAATATTATTTAGTTGTGAACCCGCATGAGTCCGAAATTACCATTTTTTACCAGAATTTCCAGATAGTACGTAAGGTCATCTCTTTGTCAGAAGCTACCTGCTGGAAAATTCTGGTAAATCTGTCAAAAGATCCGATGTAGTGTGTTTGACAACCAAATTCTAAACAAAAGAGAAGTGCACTCTGCTAATGCAAGTTGAAAAGTAAATAATTCCTTGCTTGAGTGGATGCTAATGAGTTTTGGTTAAATTACAAAACGCTTAAAAAGGTATTAGCCGTAATTTTACGTTTAAAAACTTTGAAACTTTAACATATTACCACCCTATACTCTATATGTGATTGACCATTGAACTAAATCGTTGTTTATTTGGGTAAGATTAAAATATATTTTACTATTCAATATTGGAGTTGGTGTGAAACAAAAATTAATAATTTATTGTTATGTATGTAAATGAGAACTACAATTCTGAGCTTATTGAGCATCTCTTAGTCAAACACAAAGGCAATTTTGCTTGATCAAGTTTCGAATCTAAGAAGAAAATGTTTTTAACAAACAAAAGGTTAATAATAAAATTTGAAGGATTTAAGATATTGCGTATGGTAGCATGAAACGTCACAATCTTCTTAATTGTCAGGCTGTTGATATGGCTACGAAAAAGTGACAATGGAAACACATAGCTGAAGATTTCATACTTACAGTGGGATAAACTTCAAACCTCTAATATAAATTAGTTAAATTTAGTTATTATTTTTTTTATCAATTTTAAGTTTTCGTTTGGAATAATTTTCATGAACTTATCTATATTATTATCTATTGAAATTGTGACATCCCCACTTTTTGGAAAAAGAAGTTCAAGATACAAGTTTATGTGCAAAAAATAAATTAAACAATAAAAGTCTCCTTATATTTATGGAACTTATAATAGAAAAATTTTTATTTCATTACCCAGACTTTATGAATAGCCTACTCTATAAGTAATAGTAGAAATTCCGAATTAGTAAGTTCAGTCAAGACGTCATTCAAAAGTTTTGAAGAAAATCACTTTTCTCTTTTGTGAAAATTTGGGACTATCTTATGCGAGTATTGTCGACAAAATGTTAGTCTATGAATGACTAAAAATTAACGAATAAATGGTTAATCGTGATTAATGATTAAAATTAATTAAGCGATCGCTGTGGTGTAGTGGTTAGAAGTGCGCACTACCATTACGCAGGGTGAGAGTCCGAGCCCAGTTCCGGCCAACAAAAAAAAGAAAATGTTTTTTGTAATAGTAGTCGGCCCCCGGCAGGAGTCGGCGTAAAACTGTAGGTCCCTCCCCTTTGTGCGACAACGCCAAGGCGTATGCCACAATCGGAGGAGTAGCCCTAACATATGCCGGTGGTCCTCTGCAATAACGGCACAATTCAAAATTTCAGGTTTAGAAAAATACATAATTTGAAAGCTTATAGTATGACTGCATATAATCCGGAATAATTACGTTCCAAGACATATTATTGCTAAATTACGAAACAAAAAATCTTTAATTGGCTCTACTGAAATATATGAAATTTTTAGTTGTGTCGATATGTAGGCGCCTTTCTATTATTATTAGTAATCATCAATACAATTTCAAATTACATAAACCCAGTCACAGCCCTTTTTTGTATTCGACGCTTCCAGAAATCACATAATAGATAAAATAAATAAAAGCTGTTTTGATTAATATTACATAAACTGGAAACTGTTAAAAATAAGTGCGCTTGTGTACAGAGATTTTAGAACCTATTTAGTTCCTAAAATGTCTGTTTGCAACACATAACAATAAAAATGCACATCAAATTGGTAAGAATGATGAAGGAAATCGATTCAGACATGCCTGTTTAACTGGCACACACATGTTAATTAAGGAGCTATTCAAGTATTATGTAACCACCAGTGGAAAGCGGGGTCTTGGTTTCCTTATTTTTAATAACGACGGGCAACATTTCTTCAAATAAGTAAAACATTAATTACACACGCACAAATTTTGCCTGCAATTTCGATCACAATTGAACACTGCACTTCACTCTCGTTTCGAATTTTTGAAAGCGTTTTTTAAGCTATTTAGTGGTTTAACACTTCTT
>NW_023458563.1:25199319-25221580 GCF_013731165.1 Rhagoletis pomonella
CCCGGGATCCCGGGATTTTTCGGGATTTGGGCTTTATCACAACTTTTGCATTTAACAGTAGGTTCGCCTTTTTTAAGCCTCACGGATTCATTGTCACCGTTTTTGGTCGTACAGGGAGCATAATGCACGTTAGTAAAAGAGTCCGTAATTTAATGTCTAAATATTTTTTATAGTATTCTTAAATATATATATTGATTGTAAAAACCCCTCACTAATATCTACAGAAATTTATTTTACACAAAACGCCAACAAAATAAAATGAGGAACAACCCTTCCACACTGTAAAATCTTGTTGTGTTATCAATTGCTACCAGATTTTACGTTATTACACAATTCTTCCAAAAAATGTTTGAACAAGTACAGTAATTCAGGCAGGTTCTGAAATTCATGTCCAAGTGCAAATGGCACAAGTTCACTTTGAATCAAAATTTTGATGTTCTGTATATCTAGTTTTTCATGTCAAATTAATTATTTTTTTCGTTTTCAGCATCTCTTTTATTCCGTAAATAACTCAGTAAAAATCTAGGGATCCCGGAGCTGTAATCCCGGGATTTCGGGACATGGAAAAGTGTCCCGGGATCCCGGGATTGAATGCCCTACTACCTACATGATGAAAAATACTTATGTGAAAAATGGACTCGCTAGGTGGCGCTGCAGTTGAGTTATTTAGAAAATCCGTATTTATTGTACAATCAGGTTGCAATTCATAATGGTGCTGCAGTCGAAATATTTAGAAACCCCATATGTCTGGACTACTTTGTCCCTATGTTTATATTATATGAATTAACAATGACTCACGTCGTCATACACCCTAAATGCGACCTTGAATCTACCTCCGCTTGATGAAATTGCTCGAGCGGCCATTCCTGCAGCAGTAAGACTCAATGAAATCAGCCCTTGGATATTTTAAAAGTGGCGAATTAGCAAGGAAAGTTTCGACCACATCCTTCCAAGAAAGACCACGGTTGGTATATCAATGGTCAAATTTACACGTGCGGGAAAACTTTTCGTCCTGTGAAACATCGAGGATTTTTGGCTCCCCTATAATAGAAAACGCACATTTGTGCCCTTCTGCGTCCTTATAAAGACTTTTGTTGGCTTACATGACATAAGACTAGAGGTTGACGCATCGGACCAATGTTGTAGTTGCAAGATCATAGATACGGTTGCCAGACGTACTGATTTTATCAGTACAGTACTGATTTTTCAACTCTTGTACTCGTTTTATTCATTTCTTCAATCAGTACGCTAATGCCCTGATTTTTCAAAAATTGTACTGATTTGTACTGAATTTTCAATTCAAACAAAATACTTTAGGATTTTCTTAAGGTTTTTACATAACGTTGCACAGTGGTTCGGATCGCAAATCTAGCTGGACGACGTTATTTAAACAAATACTCGTTGATGGCTCTTTACACCACCTCTTACCTAGGGGATTTTTGGGTCGCTGATTACGAATCTGGAGTCACTTATCAAAAATTCAAAATGGCGGATTCAATATGGCGGACGAAAAAAAAAATCGGTAGATTTCTATGAAACTGGGTATCTGGGGGTTTTCTGGGTCGCTGATTACATATCTAAAGTCATTTTCCAAAAATTCAAAATGGCGGACGAAAATTTTAAAAAATTGGTAGACTTCTATGTAACTGGGTATCTGGGGGTTTTCTGGGTTACTGATTACGAATCTAAAGTCATTTACTTTATTTACTTCGGAATGAGCATTTTCATCAGATATTTCTTTCAATTTACTAATCACATAATCACGGACACCTTGTTGTCTTTTAGAAGATCAGCAACACTTCTCCAAATGTCAAACAACTCACTTCTTAAGATTTTATTTACCATGACTAAAATTTAAGATCACAGCAAGAAACACAAATGAATTTCAGAAAAAATTGTATAACAGCGGTTAAAGATTTTTATGCCAGTTGTATAATTTTTTAATTTCAGAAAGCAGAAAATTCGCGAGTTGCTATTTTTTTTAACTCTTACATAACCAAAGTTTTTTTTCTGTTTTAACACACAACCCCTACCCCCTCCTCCCCCGTGGAGCCGCCACTGATCTTATATTTATATTCAGATATATTCCTGTTAATAATTACTTTTGAATTTTGAGATTTGACATACCGTCACTAAAATGTAAATATCTAAGCCAATTGGTTAGACTTGGTTATCGAACTTACCCTCTGCATTTGCGAAGGTGTAAAGGCTAATATGCAAGTGGTTTTATAACGGCCTTCGGCGGCCTTTACTTTTCCTACTCTTTAATTTATTTTTTTAATTAATCAAAACGACGATTTTTCAGAATAAATTTGCTTATACCAATGTGGACATAAATTGCGTTATGAACCTATAGCGGACTAAGTGTAATTTTTTGTTTATAAAGTCAACCTGCAATTATGCAAATATCTGTGAGTGCAATTAGCACTTAAGTTAAATTTCAGCTTTTAAAATAGATTTCAAATAGGCGGCGTTGACTTACCTTTTTATGTTTGTTTTCATATGTTAATGCTTTAATAAATGCAATTTCTATTTGAATATATTGTCAGGAATGTATTCCAAGTACCATTAAGTATTTTAAAAACAAAAAAATGTTGACTTTCGTCCAGCTAGATCTGCTATCCGAACCACTGTGCGTTGGAACTTCCTTAAACCGTACTGTAAAAAGTAAGAAGAAAATCATTTAATTATAGTTAACATATTTCAGATAATGTTTGATATGCCCAAGAAATTAATACAACAACAAGTAATTTTTAGCAAAAAAAAACCGACTTAAAAAAAAAATATATATCTATATATTTCATGATCCAATGATCGGATCTAAACCAAATTAGTATGGGACCACCTCTGAGACACTACCTTTCCGTTGCAATTATTGAATTTCTCAGTCCAATAGAATTTGTTTTGATAACTTTTGATTTTGAAATTTTAGCAAAAGTCATTATAAACAATCTATGAAATTGAAAATGAAAAACGTGGAGCGCATGCAATACAAAGCATTCGATTTAATTGACAATAGTCAAACTACATAACGTAGACCTAAAATTTCTACAGCGAAAGTAGAACTTTGAAATCGATTTTAAGCGGTCGTTATTCATATACCCACATACATACATACATATATTACTTTTCATATCAATTCAAGTGTATTACATGCGCCCCACGCTTTTCATTTTCAATTTCATAGATTGTTTATAATGACTTTTGCTAAAATTTCAAAATCAAAGAGAAATATTATTTTCTACTTTTTAGTCCATTTATAAAAGCGTTGTATATTAAAAAGATTTTTTTATATTATTTATTTATAGGAGCTTTTCAAAGCTTTGCTTTATGGTGTCGGACACACAACATTGAAAGTTTCTGGAACACAACATTGAAAGTTTCTGGAACACAACATTGCAAGTTGATAAAAGCGTTGTAATAAAATGAGTAATTGGCAGGGTTCGTATTTGCACACACATGCTCTGCTCACACACACGCCAGAATCACATTCAACTTGCACTCACTGCTCATACACATGTGTGTGCATAAGTGTAAAACAAACTCTACTCACAGAAAAGTGTGTGCTGTTTGTTATTAAGCACATGCACATGTGTGTGAGCCGATTTTTGTACAAATTTCAGCCCATGCACATGCACATAATATGGATTTTCGGTATTGCAAATTTGCCAAGCCATGACAAATGCAAATGCGTGTATTTTGTTTGTGTATTGCAAATAATTTGCAATACAAATTTGCAATGCAATGATGCTAGGCCATTTGCACCGGATCGCGAATAGCCCTAATATATTCTTAAAAGAATTTGTTTATTAAACGTTATTTTTTGAAAGACATTTCAATAAAAAGTGAGATGTTGTTTGTTTTTTATATGACAGAAAACATATGAAAAAATTATTTTAAGATTTGAGTTAGAATTCGAAGTGTATAAGTTTCTCTACGCATAGCACACACATGTGCGTGTGCTTTACATTAATAAAAAGAAAGTACACACATGTGCCCGTGCTGTTTACCAAACGGCACACACATGTGATGTGAGCAAATTTTTAATTTTTTATATGCACAGCACACGTTGTGAGCTTAAAATGTTAGGATGTGCTGCACATGTGTGTGCAAATACGAACCCTGGTAATTGGCATGAATTCAGGTTTACAGGGGTTTTTGAGGACGCTGAATTCGAATCTGAAGGCAAAATAACAAAAATCAAAATGGCCGATCCAATATGGAGCCAAAAATTTTAAACAATAATTTATGTCAAAAATAATAATAAGAATGGCTTATTATTATATTATTTAAGAACTTTTGGAGTCGCTAAATTCGAATCTGAATCTGGCGCCTGTTTCATTTGAAAATTTTTTATTAAATTCATGTAGTATTGAGTTATGTTAGGTTTTTTAAATTTGAATTTAAAATTCTTAAATAAACATGCTATTGAATTATAATATGATCGCGTGTATTCTTACACGAAATTGGTTGAAAAAATTAGTTTTAAAAAATCATCTTCAGGAAAACTTTCAATATTGTATGGTATAAAATCGCGTCTTAAACAAAAGGTCGGACACGGTCGGATTCAATATTTACAATTATAGTTTGAAATTTAATTCTTCTTCTTGAAATAAACATAAATTTTTTAGTGGTGAAACATGGAGAAAATGACTTATGACTTTTTCTTTAAACTGTTTTTATTAAAAAATTCACTGGAATATTTCATTAAATACTAATCAATTGAACACGTTAAAAAAATTTAAAATTATACCTTATGTATATAGAGCTCACCTGTAAGAGAAAAACCCATCTTACAAAATTCAAATCGATCGCCCTACGGGTATGCGTTCTTTTAAACTTTAGTATTACATTTTTACTTTTCAGAGCGCTGCGTCAACTAAGGCTATTTGCACACTTGTCGTCCAATCATGGTTGCATTATCTTCTCGCGTTGAAATTTTGATCCGAGCACATGCATTTCAATGGAGGTCTGCACACTTGTCGTTATCGGCTAGTTATCGGTAAATCGTAGAAGATACAGAAACGGATAAGTACGACACTGTCGTTTGCTAATCGTTATGCACGCATTGTTTGTTTACATTTTATGGGGAAAATTAGTGAAAAGGTTAATGTTTGCATTAAAATTACATAAAAATAAATAAACAAATCTGTGGAAACTACTAAAAAGTGGATGATTGCAATAAAATTTCATAAATGTGAGAGTCTTAACTATCAAATATGACGAAATTTTAGAAAGTCTCTGCGTGCGCACACAAAACATATTTCAGGAAAAGAAAATAGAGATTAATGAAAAATTATGTCTAGAATTGTTGCAGCAGAGTTCATAATTTTAAAATTGGAGGTTTTTGAATAAATTTCGCGAAAATATCAACCAAAAAAACAGAAAATAGCTGTTCTAAGCGATTTTTTAGACGTCACATGAATTAAAATATTACGACCGGGTGTGCGTGAGTGTAGTCGTCATGTAATCGTTGTATTATGATTGTGACGATGAAGAAATTATGATTGGACGAGCAATGTGTAGAAAGCCTAACACTTTACCTGATCATGCAAACAGGTGCACCTGGACATATTTCGATAGCTAAATCATCATTTTAGCCAACCCAAGAAATAAAACCCTTAAATCGATACTTAATTTTTGGATTTATAGGCACGAATTGGGAACCAAATATCAGTGTGTGACGTTATTTACAATCCAGAAGTCATATTCAAAATTGTACAAATGAGTAATAAAGTCATAATTTGGATTTTAAAAACTCTTGAACTTGTAAATGTATGTCAGGCCACACTTTTTTGTGGATCACATGCTTCCATGAATTAACATTAGGTGTGTATTGTAACTTCTCCAGTAAAAATTGCAGCGAGACGTAAAAGCAAAATAGAGCGTAAAATTGAGAAGAAGAGAAAACTATCAGAAAAAGTTATTGGACACAAAACTGGTAAAAACTTGAAGCTAGTACCAGGGCTTCTGTTAGTGCTCTTTTCAGGGCTTCGTAAGTAACCTCCTCCAACCTGTTGCTCGTGCGACCACTGAAATCGCTTGCCTTTCTTTAGTAGCGCGGTGAGCGGGTGGACAACGTGCGAAAAATTTGCCACGAATCGTCGGTACCAGGACGCTATGCCTAGGAAGTGGCGCAACTCACGCGTGTTTGCCGGGGCCTCCATGTCTTTCACAGCGGCGACCTTGTCTGGATCCGTATGGATGCCGTCCTTAAAAAAATCGCACTTTTCCGGATTGACCTTAAGGTTCGCCTCTCGTAATCATCGGAACACCTCGATGAGATGTCGGATGTGATCCTCGACGGATGTGCTGGTCACGATTATATCGTCAAGGGAGGCGAATGCGTGTGGCTCTAATTCGGGGCCGATAACGCGGTCTAGTGCACTTTGGAACCTCGCTGGTGCGAAGTGGAGCCCAAACGGCATCACGAACCATTCAAATAATTTGCGACCTGGCACGATAGACGCCGTACACTCGTTACTTCTCTCATCCGTCGGAATTTTCCAATAGCCGTTCTTAAGATCCAAGCTGCTGATGACCTTGTCACTGCGAAGCCGCTCTAGGATGCGGTGGATCCTGGGTAGTGGGTACGCGTTGGCCACAGACCATGCGTGCAGCTGACGGTAGTTGACGCATAGTCTCCACTTCCCGTTCTTCTTCCTTGTTAGCACAATTGAATCACTATGTGGACTGTGCGAAGGATCTATACAGCGTTTTTCTAGAAGCTCGTCGATCTCTTTGTTTATTATATTCTGCATTCGTGGGTTCTTCGGGAAATAACGCTGCTTAATCGGGCGATCGTCTCTCATGGTTATTTTGTGTTAGCTCCTGGTCCAAGAATTCTTTAACCTCGGGGCTCTCTATGTTCAACGGGGGTTTTAAGACGTTTGGTGGTTTTGGGGCCTTCTGGGTGGTTTCCTCAGCCACAGTGATGCACGTGTCCTCTCCTGAAGGTATGTCAGTCGCTTATAGCGTCAACGACTCCCCTCCGCAGCGTATGGACGCGCCGGGCAGAGGTAGTCCATCTCGTTGTTGTGGGCTTGGTGATCCAGACCGACTGTCGGATATATAGCCTCGCGTATCAGAGTTGGGCTGCCATCACTCAACAGAACCCTTGTTTCCACCATCTTGACCCTCGATGGTGGAAAGCGTTCGGCGATCGCTTCGTTAATGAAGCTCCTTGTCGCTCCAGTGTCTACTGTCGCCTGCACTTGCGTCTCGTTTAGTGTGGCAGTGGCGATGATTCGCCCATCGGAAGAACGCCCTTAATGCGTGCGAGTTATTGTCATTTGGGTCTCCGCTCCTCGCTCTGCGGGACCCGTGCTCGTTTCCCTTCATCCTTCTTGTACGTTAAGAGCAGTCTCGTGTCTGTACTCCGCGACGGCCACACTCCCAACAGAAGTCGATTCTGGGGTTACGGTATCCGTACGCTACGTGGCCGCTCTCTCCGCATCGCCTACATGCAGTTCTCCAGTCTATCGGACCTGCATCATTCCGCACTATACTGCGGTCGTCACCTCTATGCTGGCATGGCGCCGCAATAATTAAGTTCATCGGTGTCGGACTCAGAATGTGGTATCGCTCTTCCTGGCGCCTCTGTGGGATAGGCGCATGCCTAAAAATGTCGGGGTGAGTTTCGAGGCGCCGAGGTGGCGCTGGTCGCAGACTGGTTTGCTGCGTATTTCTTTCGGAAATAATATTCCAAAATATTCAGCAACACTTACCAGCTCCTCCAGCGTTGCAAAGTCACGCCGCTTGAGAGTTGGTACTCGCTGACTGTTTCGGTACACGCGGTCGAGTTTTTGATCTTCACTGCCTTCAACTTATCTCAATAGATTCCGTAGCTAGAGTACGTAGTTTTTAAATGTCTCTTGTACTCGCTGGATTCGCTGTCGGATCTCGTCGTTTAACCTCTCAAAGTACCGCGAGGACAGGAAAAACGTTATAATGTCCAGCCTGAATTGGCCCCATGTTGGCCATCGCTTGTTGTTGTTGCGGAACCAGCTTAGTGCTCGATCTCGAGGCTTATTTCATAGCCTTCAGCTAGCTCCTCAACGCGTTCTAGGAACCCTAGGGGGTCTTTAATGCCATCAAACTTTAGCCCCTACTTTCTCACTCGGTCCATAACCGTAGCGTAATCCGGTTCGGAATGGGTTGTGAGACTGGGATGTGCTGGTGGTTGTACATGGCTGCTGGATTGGGCTGTCATATCTTCGTTTCTGCCGAGTGTCAGCACGTCCGCGAAAGTTATTGGGGACGCCCGGTCGTGCTCTGCAGCAAGTTCCGTCAGACGCCTGGTGTACCTTGGTTCGTCTTTTACCTCTGACAGGAACTGTGATAGCCTTTTCCGTAGCTCGCCAACTGTCCCGGAATCTTCTATCGTGAACTCTGCAGTGTACTCCAGGAGTTCCTCTTTCCGTAGGTAATATACCCAACGAAAACTTCACCATCTTCACTTTGAAAATATTTTTGGGTCTTTTCACACACTTGCTCTGCACTATTCACTTGGAGTCTTTTCTCACTTCACTCACTTTCTGGTCTTTCTCTGGAGTCTGTTCTGGCACTTTCACTTTCTACTCTCTCTCTGGAGTCCTTTTTTCGCACTTTCACTATCTGCTCTCTCTTTGGAGTCTTTTCTCTCAGTATTACCACATTTAGCTTTCGCTGTTTAGTCTACTCTAGTCTAGTATAATTTTGTCCCTGCTCAAGCGCCATTTGTGACGAAGTCCGGGTTATGCTGGGGTATGCTCATCGGCTGCCGGGTTCTTAACAAAAATAATAAGAGTTTGTTTCCGGTTTATAGCAAAGCACTCGTCTGTCTTGGTTATCCGTTAAGAGGACGGGAGTAGAACCTACCCGTTCCACTACGGCTGGTGGGCGTAGCTCCATCCCACTAAATATAATTACCGCTATAGTAAAGGAGCGGGAGTAGAACCTACCCACAGCCTTCGGTTGGTGAGTGTAGCTCCGTCACACCAAATATAATTATGGCTATAGTAAAGGAGCGGGAGTAGAACCTACCCACAACCTTCCAAGAGAGGGAGTAGAACCTGCCCGTCTCTAAATACCTGTCTGCGGTCTATAGGAGAGGAAGTAGTGCCTGCCCATCTCCTGAAACCTAGCATAAGGAGTAGAGCCGACCCTATGCGAGCAAAAGTTCCTGACTCTGCAGCAGTCGCCTGACGACTCCCGTCTGCTTTGATTGCTGGCTGGCTATTTGTACAAATTGGCGGCCGCAGTCGCGTCGCGTATGTCCCGTTGTCCTTTGTGCTTTTTTTCTGTATTTTGTTGCCATGGTGCTAAAAGTATATGTACAATTGTGTGTATATGGCTAGGTGAATAATTACGGTAGTTCAAAATAAGTGGTGCTGTACAATATCTATGTTCATATATGTGGCTACAATTCAAAATATGTATTATACCATGTTCGAACCGACAACGAAAACACGTTGAAAACTACTTTTGTGGATTGTGGGCTGAAGGCTGTTCGCACCAGCTTTTCGTTGACATTTCTAACAGCCTTTGTTGACGTTTCTATTCAAAAACGTTAACAAAAATGGTAAGTTACTAAATTGAACAATTGAATTGAAAAACATTTTAATAAAAATTTTAGAAGCCAATCAATAGTCTTCTGCATCAAAAGTTCAAATTGTAAAACGATGGAGTTAATCACCAGGCGGCATTTAGAACTTGCACGGAAGATTGCAAAATTAAATGATCAAAGAACAATTCTATATAATTTTATAATGCGCCTTGGGATGCCAATAAATTCGTGCTGGCTAGCAACAGAATTTTGAAGAAAACATATTAATCGTTACAGAAACGCACACAATCTTTTTGGGAAATTGATTGCCGAACAAATGGCAATGAGTTTTTCGAGGAAAACTTTCGCATGGAGCGAAGCTCATTTCTGGAGCTGTGTAACACCCTCCGACCTTCCCTGGAAAAGAAAAACACTAATTATAGAAAAGCAATTCCACTGGAAAAAAGAGTAGCAATAGCATTATATGCTTTGGGTTCGTCGTCGGAATACCGGAGCATTGCAAAGACCTTCGGCGTAGGCAAATCAACCGTTTTTGCAATTTTGTTGGAGTTCTGCCACGAAGCCTGGAAGCTCTTTAAGCCATCTCACTTCAACAAGTTCCCCCTTAGAACTAAGATCATTGCAGAAATGGTTTCTGGGTTTGAGACACTTGGGTTTCCACAATGTATGGGAGCTATCGGTAAATATTACCTATTTTTTAGAACTTTAAGTGTAATTTGCAGATGGATGCCACATTGAGGTTCATCCAATCTATAAAGAGGTTGTAGATTATTATAATTATAAAGGATGGTACTCCAATGTTCTGATGGCATTAGCAGATGCTAGGTAAAAGCTTGAAATTCGGATATATATACAAATGAATTTAATTTATACATTCCATCATCTTTTCCGATACCGCTTCACCTATATTAGTGTAGGGAGTCCAGGACGATGCAATGGCCAGTGTTGCCAGAACTTTTTGGACGAACCGGCTAAATTGGCAAATAAAACCGGCTAAAAACGGCTAAAATGTTTCAACTAAATTTCACATGTTTTATTTAAATAAATCACGAGTAAAAAGACTATTTCTTGGAGAGAAGTTTCAAATTCAAGCTGGAAAAAATTTTGCCAGCAAGGATTTTCGAATTAGGAAAAACATATGATTGTGGCACATGGTTGGATTTTTTGTCGACGATAATTTGAATAAACAAGTTCGTGAAATTTAAAAGTTTACAAACTGGAGCGATTTTAAAATGAAAAATGTAAGTTTATACTTGTTTACTTAATTAATTTAGTTAATTCCAATGATTTGAAAGGTACTCGGCAAAAAAAAACTGTATTCTTAATCGGAATGCAATCTCAACCAGAGTCGATATAGTAAACCCGACAAACAAATTGAATCGTATGTTAAAGAAAGTCGGACTGGCAAGATATATACACGTAGATACTGTTTTTGCCCCTCTGAAAGAACTTTAAAAATTCTATACAAATTTCTTTTGTTTGAAATGCAACCGTGGACACTAGCTGGCAGAAAAACTTGCAAATTTGCGTTCGTACAGAAAATTGCAAGTTTCTCTACATGAGAGAGAATTTCGGAGCATTTTTTCTTACTATCTGATATTTTGCGTGATAATTCCCGCTGGATTTTCGACGAACAAACCTATTGTCTTCCCTACAAGGCCTTTTCAGACTAACCGATTCTCAATACACTCAAATAGAAACCAATACACATAAAAAACGCTGTAAAAAATTCCCTTCAATTTTAAGGCAGTAAAACAACGACCTTAAGTTAACATCAACCGAGGCCATATGTTGGCAAGGGATCACAGTTACACAAAAGAACTGGTCAGATTTTTCAGAAATCCCTTCAATTCTGATGTAAAATATGATGCCAAAATACTGCAGATCTCCCATTTGGATGACCGGTCATATGACCGGCAGATGTCTCGTAGGATTCCCAGAGAGTTTTGCTTTACCTAAAAATTTGTGCTCTTTTATTTTCATTTTGACATACATATGTGTACATAGTGCTTGAAAATATCAATTTTTCCCTTACCTTAAACCTTTGGGAGTGGGCCAAAGTGATGTTTTGTAATTTAGGCAGAATTGAATATGCGCTATCTGGGAAGACAATATCTACATGTAATATTTATTCTGTTTGTTGGCATTATATCCAAACACAAACGCATCTTAAGTGTCTTAACAGTGAAACAATTTCTTATTTTCTAAGTTTGCGAATAAAACTCCACACTTAAAATTAAGACATTTATAACAAACACTTTATGAAGAAAATCCCTTCTTCGTTTAAAATAAAAATAAGCGAAATCGGCCCAATTTCATACAACCCTGCCTGACATGAAAATTTTCTCGACGATAAGGCTAGTAGCCATTTCTAACAGATTTTGGGTCGCTTAGTCAAAAACACAAAACAAGGCAAATAGCAAAATCGGCTAAAAACGGCTAATTTTTTCTGCAAAACGGCTAACAAATCCGCTGCCGGCTATATCGAAATTTCTCCGGCTGTTTGCTATCGCAACCGGCTAAATCTAGCCGGAAAACGGCTAAAATGGCAACACTGGCAATGACTATCAAATATTTCAGTCGTCATTACTTGAAAGAGGGCTTTACAATTGTCCACTCCTTGGCGAAATCTCAAAGGAATTTTCTGGCGTAAACGTGCCAGTATTTATTTTGGGAGATTCCGCTTTTCTATTTAGTGAAAAACTAATGAAGCTATATCCTTTCAACGCAAGCCAAACACGAAGAGAGAAAACTTTGAATTATGCTCTTTCGAAAACACGCAGAGTTGTGGAAAATGCTTTCGGACACTTAAAAGCGCGATTTCGCCGTATTGGCAAGGGAATCGACAACTCTATTAGGAACGCAAATTCTATAATAAAAGCGTGTTTCGTTCTGCACTTTTTAAACAATAAAAATAATTCGCTGAGCAACAAATGGCTTGAAGCTTTGAAAAATATGGAGACCACTCGGGAATACCCGTATTATAACACATGCGTATCTGATGACCAAGGAAACGCAGAAATTATACGAAGTGCGCTTTGCACTTATTTCAGTAAGTACTTACAGCCGGTTTCACTAGCAATTTAAATTAAAAACGATTTTTTATTTTCTGTCAATTTCCATATAAAATTCAGCAAATTAAAATCATTTTTCACTTAAATTGCTTTCGTGAAATTGGCTGTAAATCTACTACTAATGTATTAACTAATACCTATTATGTCAACAGAAACGAAAATGCATTACAATTCTTTTTTCACTTCTTTATAAATTCCAGCAAAGTTTTATTGATTTCCTTCGTGTATTTTACATAGTCTTCAAAGAGTTCTGTTCTTGTGTTGTCATTTTCAGCCAATTTCTCAGTAACACGTTTTAATTGCTCGCCACTTTCAGAAAATTCATTATTTGCTTTTTCCATTTCTTTTTCAAGTTTGTCAAATCTTTTTAACAAAGAGTTTTGAAAGTTTCGCTTTTCATTTGTAGGCTCGCTGAATGTTGATGGCTCGCAAATTGGTAACGGTGATGCCAGTGGTGGCGAGATTCTTAACGTTGACGACGAAGGTGACGGTATTGAAGGCAATGGTGCTACATCAACAAACTCTGGAGAAGCAAAAGCGCTCACGGAAATGTTAATTGACCTCGAGATCGAAGTGTTACCTGTATGAATCGAATATACAGAGGCGTTCAAGTGAATAGAATACATTTATTTTTAACAATATTCAAAATGTTTATGTGATAAAATTTTACAAAATTTCATCAAAATTTACAACTTTTTATTGGGAATTTTTAGAAACTTATTGGATATGCAGATTTATAGCATATTTCAATTTTAGTAGAATAATGTTCAGGTTTGTGAATTCAGAAAATCCGGTTGATTTTTGATATTTTTTTTGTTGACGGTATTGTGCACTTTGTAAGCAAAATTTTTGAACGTTGTATGGGAGAAAATGCGTGACACCGTTATCAAAAAAAAAATATCACAAATCAGTGGGATTTTAAAGAAACTTCACAGTTTACATTTTATTTATTTAACTTTTAAAGTACAATATGACTTACCTAGGCAAAATTACGATAAACAAGTTTTGACTATTTATTCCTATTATGAAAAAATTCTATCTCGATTATTTTTGTGCAGGAGGCCTTCGGCCGAGTTTCAAAAAAAATTACCCTGGCCGGACCAACACCGGCTACGTAATATTTTCATCTTTTTACCGGTTTCCTCAAATTAAACTATATGGTCAAAATTAGTCGCCGGTTATCGTTATCTCCCCCTTACCTGAATTTCTATGTTAAGTTGTGCATTTTCGATTTCACTTCTCCTGCTGTGCCCTCGATCCCATGTTTGTGCAACTCCATTGCCATCTCTTCAATTATATGCCCATTTCTACAGGGCCCGCACAAATCATCAATTTTGGTTTGCCATAACTCTATCAACAGGTCCTCGCCCATTTCGTTCCAAATGTTACGCTTTTTATATGAATTTCTTCTCATTATTTTATGTCTCTTATTATCAAGGCACATTAAACAGGTAGTATCAGTAGAGCAAAAACAACATTTGCGTGTATTTTGTTGTTGCTTCTGGTATCGAAAGTGTCAAAAACTGTTCTGAATTTTTTCTTCTAAATCAAAGCGTGCCATGTGAAATACAAAAAATTATAAAAAATAAAAAATTGAAATTGGAAAAAATAAAAATTGATGCAACTTTCTTTCCTAGTAAATTTGTTTGCTTCTCGAAGCATTGATCCATCCTTTGCAAGGCCCAGTAATCAGCGGTCGTGCTGCTGAGTTGGGCGAACGTTCCAAAAGCTGCTATTCAATCGCTTGTTTTGTATGGAAAAAGGTTTCACATGCAAATGGATTTTAACAATTCAGAATTTTTGTGAGAAAAAATTAAAAATATTTGACATTTTCGAGACCAAATAATTTGAAAATAAATCAAATCAGCTGCTCTACTGATACTACCTGTTCAATGTACCTTGCTTATTATTTAGCTGACAATCGAAAAGTACAATGTAAATTTTGATATGGTAAAATATGCCTTTCCATTTCGATAAATATATCGAAAAAACTAGAGCAGACATGGAATGGAATGAGTGGAACGTGAGTTTTCAACTCGTTTCCATCGAAAACTTGTTTTCGTTGTGTTTTCGTTTGACAGATTTTACATGGACGAAAACACAAGTTTTAGGCCGAAAACCAGTTATAGCCAGGAAAAAGTGTTTTCGATGTCGGTCCGAACATGGCATAAGAACGATAACTCAAATCGAAAAAGATTGAATTGAACTTATGTATATTAATGTGATTAATTGTCCGTATCGCTCTTCTTAACTTCACAACTTCAAAAATAAATACAAATAAGAATATAAAAAATTATTTTTTTTATAAAATGTATTATGCATTTTTTGAAGTATCAAAGTATCAATTTGAAAACTTAAAAAAAATGTGTATAGAGACTAATTTTTAGGACGTATTATGTGCTTTTATTTGTTATTATTCCTTTACGAAAACAAAAGAAATTTGAACATATTTCACGATACATAGATACATATTAGGCCTGTGCGAATATTGGTTATTTAAAATTTTAATTAGTCCTATATTTAGTAAATAACTCAAATATTCGATTAATTGGAGGGTATGATTACTCAAAAGATCAAAGAAAAGTGGTGCCATTCGCGGACCGCTAACCCCTTCTCTTCGTCGATTTGATAGCATCCAGCCATTCGCTGACGTCACAGAATACTTTTGTTTACATTCACTGTTGCCAACTTGGTGGTTTTCCCACTAAATTTAGTGCGTATTCAAAACGCGAAAATTTTTGAGTTTGGTGCTTGGTGCGTTTTTGGTGCTCTTCTTTTAGTTTGAAGACACCAAATTTGTAAATCTTAAAAAAATTGGAGCAAAATTTATAGCTATCGTAAGTGTATGTGTGGCAGCGGCTTCAATCATGCCAGAAGAAATCGACCGTCGAGCAAGAAACATTGATTTTTATTAATTTTAATCGGCATCCTTAAAATAAAATTTTTTATGCATATAAAGTTCATTAAATACACTAATAAAAATTTTGTGTTTTTTTCGAGAAATGACGCATTTTTCTTGGATTTTAGGGCTTTTCCGAATTCAAAACTTGGCAGCACTGCCTTTTGTTCGATTCTTCCTCTTCTTCTTGTTGAGTTCGCCTTTGCTCTCTCATTCTGGTATTTGAGGACGTCACGTCCGGTTGCTCTCAGCTCGATTGGCACAATCTTGTTTTCTATCATTCATGCCGTAAATTCTTGTTGATACTCCATTTCCTTATGCACTTACTACAAGGGTGTCCAGATTGTTTAAAAAAAGTGCAATCTCTGAAAAAAAAATCGCCAAAAATCGCCAATTTTTTTTTTGATAAAATTCATGAAATCGATTTTTGTCAAATATTTTATTTTAAAAATGAGATCTCGTTATAATATAGTTTTTTAAACCAAAAACCAATATAATACCTTCAGAGGGTAATAATAAATAACACAAATCACTTATATAATAGTGATTATCTTTAAAAATAGGCATACTTTATAAAAATATTTGTTTCAACACATTTTGCAATAGGACTGCGCAATTATTAAATTTATTATAACTCATATTAATTGATTAATCGCACAATCCGCTTTTAAGCGCTCGGCGCTAAAAATTAAATAAAATACTATAATAAGGCGAGATCAGCTATTTTCACTTTTTCTTCAAAATCACCTATAGTGTCTGTTGTTGTCATATAATAATAATAATAATAACAGATTGGCGCTTACACATATGTTAGTGTTTGGCCGAGCTTCTCCTCCGATTTGTGGCGTGCGCCTTGATATTGTCACACAAAGCGGAGGGACCTACAGTTTTCCGCCGACTCCGAACGGCGATTGTATTTTTATGAGAAGCTGTTTTTCATGGCAGAAATACACTCGGAGGTTTGCCATTGCCTGCCGAGGGACGACCGCTGTTAAGAAAAAACCTTTTTCTAAATTTTATCATCAAATCATTTAAATCATATATTGAGCTAAATATTCAACCTTGATACCATCGTTTTTGATATTGGAAACGTTTTGCAGCTGAAACTAATAGCCTTCATATAACATTTTATTCGAACTATTGAATTAAGGCTTTCCAACCTCATCCTATTTCGAATCTTAGTTTTTGTTGAATTGATTACGGAAAAAACGCGCTTAACAAAGCATGTGAGTGCGGCAAGGATAATAATGATATTACTTATATTTCCAAACATTTTATTGCCTGTTTGTTGCGGTTTTCACTCCGTAAGCAATTATCCAAAATTTTTCAGAGTCAGATGGAATGATTCTGAGAAAAGTCACTCCATGGGAAAGTTGAAAGATTTAAATATTCAGTTTCCGCTGCTTTTCTTTCCTTCGAAGTCAAATAGTGAATTGGCAGGTCCCTGAAACTCGCCCTCTTGTGACTCACACACTTTTCTGGTGACAAAATCAAAGCGTTTTAAAAGTATTTAATTTACTAGGTAATCGTTTCAAAAGTTCTTCGATTAGGGTGATTAAACATTTTTGACAGTCTTTTAATATGCTTCTTAAGTCAAGTATGTCACGCAGTTCCTTAGCCTCTTCTGTAAAATTCTCGTTGAAAACTAAGTTTTGTATATTTTTATAATTGGAAAAAATTTATTTGAAGGGAAAAAATCGCCAAAAATCGCTAATGGCGATTTCCTAAATTTTTACGCGCAAATAGTTGTTATTTTCAATTGTATACATCAATTAGATTTATTGTGTAATTTTAAGCTAAGTGTACACGGTAGAGAAAGAACGGGAGACTTATGGCGTTTTCTTTTCTCGAAAAAACTATCACCTTTTTATGTGGCAACATTATCAGAGAGCTCGCAATATGCATGTTAAGATTCTGAGAAAAGGACAAGAAAACATGACAACCCTGGCGCAGGGCAGAATAAATGCAACATTATTTCGAGAAAAGAATTACGATATTAGACAAAAATCTCGCTAGAGACGTGAAACTACTCAATAAACCTCCGAGGTATTTTACAACGGGAGTTATGCTTCCTCCACCCAGGAGGCAGCTGATCTTTTCGCTGACTTTTTTAGTTCTAACTTTGATCCATCGTCGGAACATCTGAGTGATAATTTTTGGAAAACCAATTCCACCATTAACTTTGGCTCCCTTTCGCTATCTATTGAGGATGTTTGGGATGGAATTCAGGGCCTTAAAAGCTCTTCGCTTGCGGATATTGACGGTTTCTCATCCTATCTCTTCAAGAATTGTCCTGCGCTTACATATCCTCTTTTGCTAATTTTCAATAAATCGTTAGAATCGGGGGAGTTTATTGATGCGTGGAAAGTTACGTCCATCACACCTTTATTCAAGGCTGGTAATAAAAATGATGTTGCTAATTATAGGCCTATTTCCAAACTTTCTACGACATCGAAGCTATTTGAATATATTATCAAACAAAAGTTGTATTTTACCGTAAAGCGTCGTATATCTAATAACCAGCATGGTTTCATGGCTGGCAGCTCAACCATCACTAATCTTGCTGTATTCACAGAATTTTGTATGTCTGCTTTCAATGACAGATTCCAAGTCGATACAATCTATACCGACTTTTCCAAGGCTTTTGACAAAGTCAACCATTCAATTCTAATCTCCAAATTGCGCAGTTTTGGGTTTCATTCCATTTTTTTTAAATGGATAAAGTCGTTCCTTTCATGTCGTAAATGTGTAGTTGTTGTTGATAATGTTTCTTCCCAACCTTTTGTTGCCTCTTCTGGTGTCCCTCAGGGCAGTATTCTGGGTCCATTACTCTTCATCATTTTTATTAATGACATATCTGATTGTTTTAAATTTTCTGAATTTATTTTATATGCAGACGATTTAAAATTTTTTAAAACAATTTCAAGTTGATCTGATTCAGCTAAGCTCCAGTCAGATCCCAATAACGTTGTGGCATGGTGTGATAAAAATCACTTTCAGCTAAATATTCGGAAGTGTTCTCACATAACGTTTTCTAAGTCTAGGCAGTTTTTGGCTACTTCTTACTTAATTAAGGAATCACGTCTCACCACTTTGGATGAAGTTTCAGATCTGGGAGTAATTTTTGATTCAAATTTCCTATTTCTGAGTCATTTAAATTATATAATTTCTAAGTCATATTGTACACTTGCCTTTATTCAGCGCTTTGGTTCAGACTTTACTGATCCTTACACTCTAAAATTACTATTTACCTCGCTTGTACGATCTAAGTTAGAATATGCGGTCTTTATATGGAGGCCATATCACCTTTGTCACATTAATAGACTTGAGCGAATTCAAAAGAATTTTCTTCGTTTTGCTCTCAGATCGCTTAACTTTGCTGAACCGATTCCTTCGTATGATGCTAGATGTGCTTTAATAAGCTTGAAGTCTTTACAAAGTAGACGGAGTGTTCTTTCACTCTGCTTTATCTTTGATATTATCAGTGGAGAAATTGATTGTCCATTTCTTTTAGAGCGCATTTATTTTTACATTCCACAAAGAAAATTGCGGAGCAATGATTTATTTTTTCTGGAGCGAGACCGGACGGTTTATGCTCCGATTCATAGAGCATTGAAAGAATTTAATCAAATCTCAAATTCTTTGGCCTTTGATTTCTCGTCGCCTAAGCAATTGTTTAAATTATCATTGAATGAACTATATAGTTAAGCTTGAACTTGTATCGTTAAGTATTTTTGTAGTAGTCTGTAAGAAATCATGTATTTTATATTAGATTTACTAGATATGAATAAATAAATAAATAAATAAATAAATAAATAAACCTTATTACTGTATATACTGTGGTGTACACAGTCCATCGCAACTAGATCGACAACTCCACGCTCTATTTGGCAAGCTAAATAGAGTTCTTGCTTAACGGAGACGTATGGTAAAGTCTTGACAATAGATTCCATCACAGTTTGTTAAATTTTTAAATGGCTAGAACATTAAATCGTATATTCGGTACAAGCACACCATTTTAGGTAAATTTAGAACGTAACCAAATAACTTATCGGGAAATTTTCTCTTATTTCCACAGGCATTTCAACGACTTTTCCAAAAGCCTTTTGCAAAGGGACTTAAACGTTGGTTAAAACCTAAGGGGTATTCACCAAATCAAGCAAGTGGCCTGGCACTCTGGCAACAGTCGTTGCTTGAGCTAATCTGCTCTTTTGTCAGAGGGCCAGGCCACTTGCTCAATTTGGTGAATACCTACATACCCACATACATACAGTAATAATTAAATTTTAAAACTTAAGTATAAAATCAAGAATTATCAAACCATTTAACTTAAGTTGTAAGGATCATATAAATTCTGTTGTTTCCAAAACTTATGGTGCGCTAAGAATCTTACGTCAAACTGCGGAATTTATTCGAGTAGGCACAAGACGACAGTTAGCAATTCAACTAATAGTTCCTATTACTACCTCCGAGCTGGTTTATAATAAGCTAGACTCTGCATCGGCTCATAAGATTAGTGTAGTATTTAATCATGTAACTCGGTATGTGTACGGCTTAAAAAAGTTTGATCACATATCGAAACGGAGGGCAAGTCCGTTAGGATGTGAACTCCAGGACTACTTCTACAAAGACGCCCTTCTACCTCTATGAGAAATTAATATTCCCGAAGTCTGAGTGCTCAAAGGATCTTATTGTACCCAACTACAACTTTATAACATCGACTAGGCGCTTTTTCATCAGTGCTATTAGAACTTGGAATTCTAATCCAATCATAACAAGAGGCAGTTTAAACAAAAGTAATTAAAAAAAAAATCATATATTCTCATTTCTCCAATTAAATGGAGCAACCAGCAACATTAGTTTAAGTCTTTATATTTTATATTAATTTGGTAATCGCTTATGTGTTATTGATTTTAATTAATGCAAATTTTGTTGTGCTAAAAAAGAAGAAAATTCTTATTGTACTAATGGTTCTTGTTTAATAATAATAATAATAATATTTTTTTTGATAAAAAGCTTTAAGTCAATCAAATGTACAGTAATTTTTTTATGAAATTGAAATTGATTGTTTAGCGCAAATAATGCTTTTTGAATTCTTTTCCTAGGCATATGAGAAGTTCGTAAAAAAATTCAATAAATTAAAAAAATAAAATTTTTTATAAAACAAGAATAGAAAGTTTACATACTGACAACTTTATTTTGTTGCCCAATAAATTCTCTAATTGCTGTCAAAAAATCCAAATATTTCAAAAAGTGTAAAATCCTGCATAAAAATTTGTTTACAAATAGCTCGTAAAAAAATAAAATTAGCGCAAATCTTTGGTGTCAATATTGCACACCATGTTAACTTTCAAAATCGGTCAATGAAATATAAATAACAAAGGTCCACAAAAAAAAATCGATGAAAAGTTCCTTTGACCAAACCTAGTCTATTACACGTTTTTGGGGATCGCTGAACACGAATCTGAAGTCCGTTTTGCTCCACCACGTCTAGATTTTTTCCTAGCCTCAAAAAACACCTCGGATTCTCTCTGTCACGTAAAATCCGAGAAGTTTTTTGAGGTTAGAAAAAAATCCAGACGTGATGGAGCCAAACAGACTTCAGATTCGTATTCAGCGACCCCAAAAACATATAACAGAATAGGTTTGGTCAAAGGAACCTTTGGTTCGATTTGGTTTGAGAGCGGAACATATTCATGGTTGTCAGCAGTGTTGCCGCGAATCATTTTTAGTGGTAGCCAAATTCCTTTAAAAAAGGGCTAAAAAAAAGCTAAAAAAAAGTCGTTGTGGCTAAAAATTGTAGCTAAAATTCTTTGGTTATATATACACATATAAGTATACACGCGAACATTTTCAATAAGTAATGGTATAGAAAAACAATGAACTCTGGAAAAAAGCTAATATTTTATCCAACCAAAAACCTTTTTGTATAAAAGGGGAAATATATGACACCAGCTTGCTGGCTCCATCATGTGATTGTACCATCAAGCTCGAAGCATATAACTTACCAGCATGCTGGTACAATATTTATTTCTTTACAAATGTGGTCGAGGAAAGATCGAAATGATTAGAGCCGAAATTTCATAATTTTTCTACCACTTAGTTAAACATTGTTTTTTTTTTTCAATTCACAACTACAATATCATGAACTTAATCTCCCACAAACACGGCTTTGACTCATAAAGTGCAGGAAATTTCCGCCAAAATACTTTTCACTTAGAAAATTGAGCTAATTTCAACACTCACGACACCAGCATGCTGGTACAATCATACAATTTTCAAGTAGTTTTTTAAGTCGCACCAGCAGCTGATACAATCACACCACAAACACATACACGGTCAATCGACTTGATGGGCCATTTAACAAATTAAGCATATTAAGGGCCGTAAACTTATCTATTTCAAACTATAGTTAAATCGTTAATAGATAAGTTAACAGCCCTAACACTTTTAAAGTATGTATGTATAAAAACGTAAGGAACATACAATACATATATGTAATCTCTTACATAAATAAAAAAAAAAATTAGATCAAATTAAGCATATAAAACTTTTTCATGCCAAGTATGAATAAATTCCCCAAAGGGCTAAAAAAAAGGCTAGGGGCAATTTTGAATGTAAGTTATCACACCTATAATCCCAATACCTACCAATGGCGCACCCTTTATTCACGTTGCCGTGCGGCACCCTGAAATTGTGCATATGGAAACTGTGCATACGAAATAATGCATATGAAAAAAA
>NW_023458563.1:25221680-25229820 GCF_013731165.1 Rhagoletis pomonella
CCAGTCACTGCAAAATTTTACCCCTTCACGATTTTCAACTTTTGATCTGCGGGACGCAGATCTTTAAAGGGGGAGGAGTTATCACACCCATAATCCCAATACCTACCAATGGCGCACCCTTTATTCACGTTGCCGTGCATGTGAGTTTGTTGGCCAATATAGAACTTTCGCTGACGTAGTCCACGCGCAAGAGAATGGTAACACAACACGATCAATAACCCATGGGAAGTGCAGCATAAGCAATATTGGCCTGCACGCGCAACTCATCGATTGCGAAATACCTGATGGCGGTGGGAACTGCAACGTTAACATAAGTAGGGTAGAGTAATAGGTTTGCTGTTAAGAATCAATTATGTTTAGAGTCAGTTATGATAGTGAGTGCCGCCAGTGCACAATAAAATTCTACTTGTCGATTCAACCAAATCTTGTGTTGTCATTGTTATTGGCGAACTGCTGGTTCGCCACAACTTTAATTTTTTTCAAGGTTCCTATTCAAGGATCCTTAAGTTGTATGTGGCCAAAAACACTATGTGGTAGCTAAATCTAGCCACCAAAGGGCTAAAACGGCAACACTGGTTGTGAGCCACCCCTAAATAATGCTCAGCGGTCTCTGACCACATGTGTGTTTCACATACGAAGAGCGCCAGCTAAGCAATGCACACAGTCCCACTTATTGAATGGTTTGAATGTGCTAGTATGCCGACCATTCCCTGCAAAAAATTGTGCGACTAATCTCTAAAGCGAGTATTCCGAGATTACTCTCAATCGGGTACAATTGGGCATTAATTAGTCCCAACTAGTCTCATACGGGTACTATTGGAGGTCAATTAGTCCCCAACTCATCTCTAACGGGTACTATTAACGATTTAATGATATGTACGCACTTAGTCAATGAAATTTCATGTGCGGCGTTGGCACACAGAGAGAGTATTCGCCTAACAAAACCAAAACTGAGCACCCCGGTTCGAATCTCAGCTGGCGCAAATTTTTATTTTTATTTTTTAAAAGTGACTAGTCGCTTTTTATACCCTTTCGGGTATAAAGGTGAACAATTTGTCTCTTCATAGGACATGCTCGAACAAAAGCGAACAGTTCATTCCATATAAAGAGATTAAAAATGGTATTAGTCGCATGTTCCTTTGCGATTGCTCCCGGAGTCATCCCGGATTAGTCCCATTTTTTGCAGGGTTGCATAAAATCGATTCAATGAATGAGACTGTGTGCGTGGAAATCATTGCTCCGCTACCGCTGTTCGTATATGGGTGAAACACGCGTGGGGTCATAGACAGTGTTGCCACAACATTTTTTTTTTTTTACCAAAGTCACCAGAAAAAGTTACCAAATTCAACAAAAAATTACCAAACTTATTTTAAAAGGGAGCTATACATACGTATGTATGTCTGTACATAAATACATATGTATATTCGAAGACACCAAGCTTTTCAGCCAATCAGCGCTCAATTCAGCTATAATTTTTATATCTGCGTGAACACTGAAAGCCACAACACCATAAAAGCTTGGTTAGGATTTTAAAACTAAGTGTGGCCGAAGAAATAAATTTGTCGTTTGCGCGTCGTTTTAAGAACATGGTACCGTCTTATGGCTCAAAATGGTATATTTGGCATTTGGATATACATTTCCGTAAATTTGTGCAAAGCTCAGGCCACAAAACAGCTGAAGGCATCTAATTATTCACCGTGCATTGGATACAGTTCGTTGCAAAAGAGGATTAGGATAGGTTAGACTGGGCGGCAGTCCACCCCACCATCAACACTTTTCTGATTATGTATGATTATGTAGAGGGGATGTCATTCGGACACTGAGATCATCCGTCTTGGCACCATTGGAATTTTTATGAGGCCATTCGGATGACCGTAATTATGCGAATAAACCTCAAACTTTGGAGCACTTTAAAATCAACATTTGTCCAGTTATGCCCAATAAACATACATACACATGTCAACAAGTGGCTGGAAATATCTCAAAAATTAAACGCTTGAAGGCAGTCCTGAAAGCTTTCGACTCACGTATAGACAAAAGGAAGCTCCCCTGATTTCCGTATATTTTTGAACGTGAACATTTATATTTACATAGAATTCTACTCATATGGTTGTCGGGGTGCACAGGAATATTGAAAGCGATTGCAAAGCTGGCGAACGGACAAGGAAAGGTACGCCCACCCAAAACCTTCCGGGAAAGGACACGGTAGATATAGGAATAGCCAATTTGTTAGAGACCATTCCAGTAGTGACCAAGGAACGTTGGAACAACTTTTCGCCATGAACTCCTGTTATTGCTTTAACAGGAAACGCTTACGGGCCACTTCTTCAAGTGAAATCAGCACCTGACATGTAGGAACGATTTGAAAAAGTTACCGAATTAAAAAATAAATTACCAAATTACCAAATTTGAGAAATAAAGAAAAAAATTACCAATTTTGGTAAAAAATTACCAAAGCGGCAACGCTGGTCATAGAGCGCTCAGTAAGCTATAGCATATCAATCACTGCGCTAGGTAGAGAAAGAAAAGTGTGTGCTATGACAGGCCCAGACTTGTATCAGTTTCAGTTTTGCCATCGCCGCGAGATGTTTCGGTGTGCGCATAGTTATTTAAAAATATAAAGTTTGATGCCAACCGGGGTTTCTCAGTGGATGTGAGTTATAATTTGAAAGTATCTATTTAGCCAAGGAAAATGCAAAGTAGTGTACTTAGACCAGCACTTCCAGCAGATATTGACCCTGGTTTTCGCACGACTATTCCTGTTTCATCATCAATTTTAGGAAATTCTTACCACCATATACATATGTATTATTTACACTAGTAACTATTTATGTAAATATGTATGTATTTTTCTGCTTAATATATGCAAATAAAAGAAGAAAGTAAACACAACAACCATCAAGTAAATTTTTATTTGTGTCAAACTGAAACTTGTTTTCCAATAATAAACGGTTAGCTGATTCACGTCTACAGCAAGTTCAAAAAATTAATTGAAAACTTGTATCAACCAAAGCATTGTTTATATTTGCTCAACAATGATTTTATTTAACTAACAATATTGTCCACTCAAGGCAGTCGTTTTGTAATTATTAACAAATATACATTTGTCCCAACTAGAAGTCTCAAGTAAATTGCAGACTTTCGTGAACTAAATATTTATTTCGCCATATCCAACTATGCCACTTGGTCACTATAACCAAATCTTGGTAATTATAACTAAACCTTTTTCTGAGTGTACTGCAGTATTTCTCTAAAAAGTGGTCCAGGTGGACCCCCAGGGGTCCACGGAAGACTCGACGGGGGTCCACGGTGATGTGAAAAAATATGGGGGTCCATGAGTTGTAAATAGGGGTCCACGAAGTTTTATCTTTTTTCGATGTAAAGAACCAAAATGGTTCCTTGATACCCTCTTTATTTAACTTAAATTTTTTAGTGGTGTATAGTGCTCTTGAGGCACTGCTGCTCTTACCGTCAGTTAGTGTTTTTCCTGTAGACTAAAAAGAACCGGATGCTGGTATGACAATGAGTGGGGCGCGACGAAAATTGCTGGCGGCAGAGATTTAAGCACTTGTGTCTTTTCAATGCTACAGGATAGTACGCCACCATTACCTTTATTGAAGAGATTCTATAATGTTGAGTTCCTTGAGACTGAACGCTGGTTTGATTCCATCGCTGAGACCGGACTCACGCATTGTCGATTCTTCACTGATGACTCAAAAACTGACACTGGGTCATGATCTGGGGTCTTTTTCGAGTTTAATGGAGATAAGCTTCACTTTTCTGTAGGGGAATATGCTTCGGTCTTCCAGGCTGAGGTAATTGCAATACTCAAAGCCATGGACTAAGGGTGGAACATAGGTGGAGGGGAAGGAGTTTACGCGACAGCAGTGACAACCAAGCTGCACTTAAGGCATTGACCAGCCCTCTATTTAAGTACTTCCGAACTAGTTCGGCAATGCAAGTCTCGACTAAACTATGATGGTGAACATAACGAGGTTGTTTTACTCTGGGTGCCAGGTCACTCTGGAGTACCTGGTTATGAGACATCTGATCATTTGGCCAGAGTTGGCTCAGACCAGGCATTCCTCGGTCCGCAACCAGTGTTAGCACTCCCACGTTCGTCAATCGAAGCCACCATCAGAAACTGGGTGAATACTTTGCTCAGAAATTATTGAGAGGCATCGAGGGGATGCAGGTGGGCAAAACTCATGTTGCCTTCAATCTCACAAGGTTTATCTAATTTTTTGCTCTCACTGAGCAGACGACACTGCAGACAACTTGCTGGACTGCTGACTGGTCACTACGCGGAACAAACACCTGACTGTGATAGGCGTAAATGACAAGTCCATTTGCCCATATTGCCTTGAAGAAGATGAGACGGTGGAACACTTTTTGTGCTTCTTACTTTCTTGTTTATGTACCATCGACTTTTTTAAACTCGTTATTACCTCTATTGTCAGTTTCTGAATTAAAAGTTTGGCGTAAAAAGCTTAGTCGTTTTGATGTTTTAAGTGTTGTGTTTTAAAAATGTGACAAATATTTTTCGCCTCACTTTAAAACTCGGAGCGATAAAAATAAAAATGATAGCATTAACACAAATAAACTATTTTACATATACTCCACGTGCAAAGTCATGAGAGAGGCGAACATTTGATGAGTTTATGGTGAAGATAATGTAAATAACGCTAGCGATCGCAGTGCTTGTAAAAAATACAACTCTTCCGAGCGAGAGAGTATTTTGATGTATTTACGAGCTCTATTTTTTAGAATCTACAAGTGTGTAATCACATTATTTTTATAAATAGAACACAAGAAAATATTTTACTTTTATTTTGGCCACTCTGAGTTTAGTTTTTGAATTCACCCACGATGCAAATTTACATTGTTAGATCTAATTTTCACATTTAATTTTTTTACGGGCTTTGGGAATATTTAGAAATGTAACAGCAGGGGGTCCACCGAGACCAGTAAATTTTGGAAAGGCGTCTACGAGAGAAAAAAGTTTGGGAACCTCTGGTTTAAAGTGAGTCCAAAAGTAGACATAGCACCAGTATCAAAAATTTATACACATAAAAATACATGTTTAATTTTTAGGTACATTTATCTACTATACGTGCAACAGTGTCAATGGAATTAATGTCAATGACATTAATACACAAAAGTAAAATAATGTCAATTGACATTAAGTCACTTTGAAATTGATTCACCCTCAAAAATTGAAGTATGTAATGTTATAAAATAAATTTTGTCATTATAGTTATTACTAAGCATCCAAACCTACAGAAAAACAAGGATGTTAATACGCCTTTTAATAGCAATAATAATAAGCATTTATTAATTAATTTACATATATGTAGTATACAAATAATTTATGTATTTATTTATTTATCAATCAGTCTATGAAACAATATGGGCATGGAAATGCGTAAATGGCTCGTAATTGCGGAAACCTCATAAATAAACCGATTTTCTATACAAAATTAACCCTCAAGCAGGCGAATTTTTTTGGCGGGTGCTACGATGATGGTAAACAAATTTTTGAACTAATTTTGCATCGAGAAAAACGAAAATTAGATCATTTTTCACCTTAGGCAAATATTTAATGGGCAGAAGTTAAAAAACCGTTACACCGCTTTTAAGCGGTGTTGCCTGGTAGAGCAAAAATTGGCACACAAGAGAAAATGTACAATAAACACGAAAATATCAGTTAGAGGAAAGTTTATTTCTTATGAAACTGTACAAAAGAATTTCTTTCTTTAAGCAAGCAAAGATTTAAGTTACATTTCATGTATGTTACCTGCGTTTCATATTAACAACCAGGTAATTTACATTTTCGTTTACCTTTCACGTCCTTTACGTTTTTCCAATGGTCATACTGATCAAATCGCGTTTCTGGCGGTGTTAGATATGTCCGGTATATAAATAGATATTCCTGTTGTTGATTAGCGTGTGCCGAAAATCCACTTTTTTAGAATTTTGATTGGTAATAGCAAAATATGGTTAATTATGCTTTAAGAAAAATGTGTGTGAAATTTAGATTTTTTTGGTCAATAGCCTAGGCTCGCTCAAGTCCATCAAAGTTCAATATGCTAAAAAAAAAAATTATAAATAAATTAATTAATACGTTTGTTTACTAAAATTTCAGTAACCTTCTAAAGTATTAGTGCTACATAATATGGTATATGGACCTATTTAGTAGAGAATCGAAGTTAGCTAAAAAAAACTTTGATGGACTTGGGCGAGCCTAGGATATTGACCAAAAATTTTCACACTTCACAGAGATGTTTTTTAGAGCATAATGAACCATATTTTTGCTATTACCAATCAAAATTCTAAAAAAGCGGATTTTCGGCCCACGCTATTGTCGATGCCGATTGCTGTACTGATGATGTATATGGTAGTTCTTCTGATAATGATGTGTGCGTTGGAGAAGTATTCACTGCATTGGAACCGTTATTAACATCACTAAGGTTGTTCGTATTTAAGATTATATTGATTGATCGAGAAAGATATCCAGAAGAACTACATCGTCCTAAAGTGGAAACAAATGGAGTAATTTGTGCTTCGTCTTCGGTGGAAATGTCTTCCACTAGAGTACTACCGTTATTTTCAGAATCAAGCTCTTCAATTTCTGGCTGATAATCTGGATCGTCAACACTATCATCGCTGCCTTCAAATATACCTTTACCATCGTCTTCAAAACCTGACTCAAACTCTTCCGGGTCTCCAGACATCAAATCATCGATTTCTTCGTCAGTAAGTGCATTGATTTCTGCAAAAGTCCACCTGTTCCGTCCAGTAACTCTACTACGTCTCGTAGAAATTTTTCTGCAGGAAAACTAAGAATCACCATACTCTCATGATCATTCAAATTCAATAGCGACCTTTTGCCTGCACCTTGCAACACCGCTTAGAAGCGGTAAATGTATAATGGAAGTTATAACTCTTCTTAAAATAAATTATTTTTACTTACCAGTAATAATTTTTTTAATTAAAAAAAACAGTTGATTTTTTTGTTCTATCAGAAGAAGTTTGAAAAAATACTGCACCAATTTTTACGCGCACATGCACTGACATCACAACTTTAAATGAATATGACACAGAATTGAGAGCACCGATTTGAATAATTTTTTCTTGCAATGACTATATAAGGCTGATATATTAAAAAAAATTACCAAACAATAAAAAATCACGCCCCACTAGGTGCATTTTGGTGTCTAACTGTTGACCGCTTTAAATCGGTCTTGTCTGCTTGAGGGTTAATATGGGTATCAAATGAAAGCTGTTCATGAATCCTTTAAGATAGAGCACTTTTCATATAGCTGGGTGACTAGGGTCTCGAGATATAGACCAAAACGTGGACCCGGGTAACCTTAGGATGTATTTGTTTAATATGGGTATCATATTAAAGCTGTTCATGAATGCTTTAAGATAGAGCACTTTGCATGGTTCAATGGCGCCAACAGCAGATGAACCCAATCAATTTGCAAATATATTTCATTTCGTCGATGGTGGATCAGCTGAATGTGCGGTGCAATATACAGGGAACACAACAGTTAAAGAGACGAATTATTGAACAGTTGCAAGCATTTTTTCACGCTAATAACGCTGTGGTTAATATGTTCAAAACAGCATTGCAACGAATGCCATCGGATACGCACAAATTTGTCATAAGAGCGGATCGTACCCCAACAGGTGAACATGTACGAAGGTTCAATGCACCCACCGTTGATGATGTTGCTGCAATTATTGTTGGCGATCCAACTACATCACGAGACATTGTCGTGCTGCACAATTTTCCAAACAATTGTTAGCTGTTGGAAATGGAAAAGTTCCAGTTGATGCGACAACTGGATTAATTACTCTTACCAACGACTTTTGCCGATTTGTAGACTCTCAATTAGCTCTTATTGAAAACATTTTCCCAAACATTAGTGAGAATTATCAGAATTATGATTGGTTAAGTCAACGAGAAGAATAATGATGTACACGCACTGAATTTCACCATTCAATCAAAAATCGATGGCGATTTGGTGACATACAAATCCGTTGATTCCATAACATATTCCGATGATGTTGTAAATTATCCAACAGAGTTTTTGAACTCTCTGGAGTTACCAGGATTTCCACCACATAACTT
>NW_023458563.1:25229920-25230010 GCF_013731165.1 Rhagoletis pomonella
AAAGAATAATGATGTACACGCACTGAATTTCACCATTCAATCAAAAAATCGATGGCGATTTGGTGACATACAAATCCGTTGATTCCATAA
>NW_023458563.1:25230110-25233634 GCF_013731165.1 Rhagoletis pomonella
GTTTCATGAGAACAATTTTATATTTTATGCAATTTCTGACATTTAATTATTTGACTATACATAATTTATAAAGTTGAACAATTGAAACTGAAATTTGAGTAAATATTTAAGTCTTAAGGTATTGGCCCAATGCAGGCTTGCTTTGCTTGCCTCGCTTTGAGAACTGTCAACAGTTATTTGGAATATACTAAAATGTATGAAGGCTGGCCAAATGGCAGCTTTGCTTCACTTGCTTTAAGCGCCTCAAAGTTTCAAATAGGCAAATGTTTTATTTGAAAGCGTTTCGTAGGCTTTTGACAAAAAGGTATGTTCCCGTTCTAAATCAATTCAAACAAACTGCTGCACACTTTTATGTACACAATTTTTTTTACGTAATTGAAAAAAATATATATAATATAAGTTATTCAAAGTTTAATAAAAATGATTATATGTTTCCATATTTATATTTAACATATCGCTGGCTGAAAAGTTGCTAAGTCCATTTTTACAAATTTTACAGGAACTTTGAATACAACATTTTGCGTGTTTAAAGCAAAGCAAAACTCGATACGAATGAAAAGGATTCGATCTTTATTAAAAGATTTCGTACTATTTTGGCCTTTGGCGGATTTTCGGGGCCTCTTCTGGACTTAGAAAATTTGCCTTTCATTGAATATAAATAAGAAAAAATAAAACAAGTACATAAATCCTTAATTTCTCTTGCTAGCTAGCGATATTTATGATGTCAAACTACTGGTCAGTCGTCTCTTGAAGAGTTGGATTTTTTTTTTTGTTTTTAATAAATGTACCTATAGTTATATATGTATAATTATTATCATTCCTTTGAAATGCATTCACATTCGCATCAATTTAAAAATAAATCTGAAAAGATTGTTTGTATTTTTTTTTTTTAGTTTTCTGGAATTTTGTGGGAAAATTATTCATAGTGTAAGGGAACAGACCTTAATTTTTTAACTACACAGCTGGTAGCTTTGACAGCGTTCCAAGCCTCCATTTGGCCAAAGCAGTTTTGAAGTAAATCAAAGCAAGTTAAAGTAAGTAAGGCGTACAAAGCAAGCCTGCATTGGGCCAGCGCCTTTACCCCAGTTATTTCGAAAAAGCGTTGAGCACAAATCAAAATAAATGTAAACAAAATAACTGATTGAGGGTTGCACAGCACACTGCGCAAAGTTGCGCTACAAAATTCCCGCGCAAAGTTTTCCTTTTTGTGCAAATGGCTTTCTATACAAATTTTGGCATTTCATTTGCGAGGGTTTAAAATTCCACAGTTTGCCCAGTTTGCGAGAGTTTTGCGCTTTTAAATGAGTACCCTTAAAATAAATTTGTGTTTTTTAACCAAAGAAATATAAATGCGTTCATTTTATAGCAGTATAAAAATCGAGTTACAAACGGAACAAACTAAAAAACTATGGAACAGAAATTCATCACCAATGCAGTCGTAGCAATTTTTACAAAAAGTAAAAAATAAGATATCATCTTAACACTTGCATATAGTATACACATATACTTATGTATAAATAAAAGTCGGACAGATTTCGCAAAAAAAAAAATGATGTCATGTCTCCGATTCGCTTCAAATTTTTGTATGGGTTCTATACATGAAATAAGCTAACACGTATTCGAGGATTTTTTTCTTCGAAGATATGATCTGTCAAAGTTCGGATTCCTTCGTGATTCTGACCATTCATGTACTTCTTCAAATTGTTATATCTCGGGTTATGCTCATCGTAGAGATTTCATCTTAACGTCGTTTTAAAGCTAAAGAAACGGGTCTAACATTTCTACATATAATATGGTCATGATTGTCCTAATGTTAACTTAGTTATTAACAGTTAAACTTTTTGAAGTTGATTTGCATAGTGAAGATCAGTAAATTTGGGATTTAAAATTAAATGGCGTTCATGGAGAAAGGGAGATATATTTGATAGGCGTACTTTTTGTACTACTTTGGTCTGTATGCAGACGGCTGTGTTGCGTTTATACCAGGTTGGGCTATCATGATTATCTTCGACCTTTTCCATGATTTCGGAAAGTGACCGAGTTTGAGGATATCGTTGAAAAGCTAAGAAAGCCTTGCTAGTGCAACATTCGGTAGCTCTATTAGCATTTTCGGAGTTACAAAATCAGCACCCGGCGATTTTTTTAGGATTAAGCTGCTTTACTATAGCTTTTACTTCTGAAGAGTTCGTCTAGCTAGGTGTGTATAGCTCATTTGTATTTTTGGTTAACCGTGGCAGCCTGAAGTTGTTCGTTGGGCAGTTTGGACGAAACACATTCTTTAAATGGTGTGAAAAAACACTCGGCTCTCTCCTGCTCACTACGAGCCCAGGTACCACTTTGATTCCTAATTGGCAGAGTATCTTTCAGTAGAATTCGGGGAAAGATTCTTAATGTACCTTTGCAAGTTGCGATCCTCTGCACGTTTGAGTACTTGTTTCAGTTTTATACTGGCAGCTGCCACTGTCTTCTTAGGCGCCGCTTTTCTGCCACAAGTTGTTCTATTTCGGTATTTGTAACTAATGTAGGCATAGGTGGTACTTGGACTTGTTTAGGTGTCGCCAGGCCAGCGGCTGAAGTAAGTGTTTCTTTAAAATCTTCAGCAAAGGAGTCTATATCACCCTCGCAGTTAAATTCAGCGTTTCATTTAAGGTGACTACTGATGTACTTTTTTATATTTAAGTGTTATTTGAAGTTAGACGAGGCTCAATCTCGATGTTTTGGGGTTATTCATATAGTTTAATTAATATAGGGGAGTGATCGGATGATAGTTCAGCTAGACTTTCAGCTGTTATGTTATTTCTGTCTATGTTTCTTGTACTTGCGAAATCTATTAGGCCTGGTATCTTCTTTATATCGGTGGACCAGTAAGTAGGTTTACCAGGAGATGTGACCTCTAGTCTATTGTGCCTGTTTATAATAGTATTGTATAACTGTTGCCCTTTTGGGTTAATAAGGCGTGATCCCCAGTACGTATGCTTTGCGTTGAAGTCGCTTCCTGCCAGGAATCTATTACCTAGGCTATCAAAGAAATCTTTAAAGTAATTTTCACAAATTAAAAATCGCGGGTGGGCAATAAATAGTCGACAGATTCAAGTCTCGGTCGCGGTTCCGTAAGCATATGGTAGTTGCTTGCAGACAGGCTGTTGCTTTTGAATATTATGCTTTAGGCGATTTCAAATCAGCACCGCTGTGCCTCCATGAGCCTTACCAACTGGGTGATTTGTGGCTTAGAATTTGTGTCCAGGTATGGAGAAATTATATTTATTTGTTAAGTGTGTTTGGACAGTAGCATAACATCTGTTTATATTCAGTGATAAATTGACTGAGTTCTAAGCTGTGCTGGTTTACACCGTTAGCGTTCCATAAGCAAATTTTCAACTCAACCATTTTTTATTCACTAAAATTGCAGCAATTGGTTTTGAGCCTTTATGAGGTCTTGAATCACATTTTACATGGTAGACATGAATTGAGTCATACACTAGGTAAGCTTCAATGTCATTCCTTCTATGGCACCAGTTGGGGGG
>NW_023458563.1:25233734-25241873 GCF_013731165.1 Rhagoletis pomonella
TCGACGTTCTGACACGAAAACTTTTGTTGCGGAAACTCGAAGCTTGTTGGGGAGAGAGCGACGAGGAAAGGGGACGGGTACCGAGTCGCCCGTACTCGGGAAACACGCTTTGTGCTCTCGTTCGTCTGAGTAATTCAAGTTGGCGAGTCACAGCTGACAACAACTATTGCGTACAAAAGAGATGCTGTGTGTGAATGCAAAGGGCAACACCAAAAGAGAAATCGCCGATAATAAGAAACTCGAGTTTCCGTATTTGAACGCAGACTAAGCGGCCGCAATGTTGTCAGTATCTTCTTTTCTGTTCATTGTCTTTTTCCTTCTATGCATTATCCTAAGGCTTTCTAGTGTATATCGGGTTGACTCCCTTCTTTCTTTGTCAATAATCTTTGTGTTCGCGAAATCAGCTGTATGTCCACTTGTTATGATGTGTTGTGATAATGCTGTACTGCTTTTTTGTTTCCTTATATCTGCTTCATGTTCGCCTAGTCTAACACCTAAAGGCCGCTTAGTTGTCCCAATATACACTTTTTTGCATTCCTCAATTTAATTTCCCTTACATTCAACCTAAAAGATAAGTTAGCCAATATACCAACAATGTTAGCCTCAAAAATAGTCATGAACAAATGGGACCAAGTTCAGCAGAAAACCAATATTCCGAAAAAAAATTCCAAGAAATTTTAGAATTTTGCCTAAAAGACTACAACTATTTTATGTTCAACAAAAAACTATATTCACAAACGTTAGGAATGCCTATGGGCAATCCTATTTCCCCAACAATAGCGGACATAATTATGGACAACCACTAGACAATACCATCTCGGAGCTCAAGCAAAAATACAATATCGACATTAAATTTATAGCCAAATATGTGGATAACATCTGCGCTATAATTAAACGCAATGACGCGAATATCATTCTAGGAATTCTTAACAAGTATCACAATAAACTTCAATTTACGATGGAAATAGAGAAAAATTCAAAAATCCCTTTCCTTGACGTTTGCATACATAGAGAAAACCACGATCTTTTACTTGACTGGTAATCCAAACAAACTTCTTCTGGACGCCTGATTAATTATTACTCATCGCAACCAACAAAATATAAGATAAATACAGCAAAAAACCTCATCCATAAAATGTTGGCAATAAGTCACACACGGTTCCACGAAGCTAACAAAGAGAAAATTAACAAAATCCTAATTAACAATAATTACCCTGTAAACTTAGTACGGGAATTAATAAATCAAGAAGTTATGAAAACAAGCATCCATCCCAATACAATACCGAACACAGACACAACCAAAACTACTAAGACATTTTACAGTGTAACATATATTCCCAACTTAACTGGCAATTTTGGTCACAGCATAACGAAATCACAAAACATAGCACTTTCCTACAAATCTAACTACACTCTGCCGACAATATACACAAAAACTAAGTGCTCAGTAGATATCCAACAACAAAACAATGTAGTGTATGAAATTAAATGTAAGGGAAATGAAATTGAGGAATGCGAAAAAGTGTATATTGGGACAACTAAACGGCCTTTAGGTGTTAGACTAGGCGAACATGAAGCAGATATAAGGGAACAAACAAGCAGTACAGCATTATCACAACACATCATAACAACTGGGCATACAGCTGATTTCGCAAACACAAAGATTATTGACAAAGAAAGAAGGGAGTCAACCCGATATACACTAGAAAGCCTTAGGATAATGCAAAGAAGGAAAAAGACAATGAACAGAAAAGAAGATACTGACAACATTGCGGCCGCTTAGTCTGCGTTCAAATACGGAAACTCGAGTATCTTATTATCGGCGATTTCTCTTGTGGTGTTGCCCTTTGCATTCACACACAGCATCTCTTTCGTACGCAATTGTTGTTGTCAGCTGTGAATCGCCAACTTGAATTACTCAGACGAACGAGAGCACAAAGCGTGTTTCCCGAGTACGGGCGCAGCGTTGCCATTTTAGCCGTTTTCCGGCTAGATTTAGCCGGTTTTGATAGCAACTAGCCGGAGAAAATTCGATCTAGCCGGCAGCCGATTTGTTAGCCGGTTTGTAAAAAAAAGTTAGCCGTTTTTAGCCGATTTTACTATTTGCCTAATTTTCAGGTGCAAAAAGTAAACAAGTTGTTCGAAAGCAATAATGCAGACCCAATGAAGATTTTTAATGAACTCAGTGTTTTACTTTCGCATCTATGCTCCCTAGTGGTTATTAGCGCGGACACATTTGATCCTATATGCTCCCCGTTGGAACCATACCATGCTCCATTTCCTCAGTTTTATCACAGTTTTGAAGAGTATTTAAAAACAAAAGTAAGCACAAACGCTTTTGACCACGAAGCCGAGAAAATAATTCGAGAAAATGGTCGCTATTTTATTATCAGTTTAATAAAGGAATTACGCCAACGCCTCCCTACAAATATTGCCACACTAAAAAAAATTTACTTTTTTCGGTTGGAAATGCATTAAGAGTAATTAAACCAAAAGTATTTGTTCAACTACAGCAACAAAAACACAAATATAATGCTGACGAAATAACATCCATAGAGATGCAATGGCAACGGTTAACGTTACATACCTGGAGTAATTTAGACTCAACTGTAAAATTTTGGGCCGAAGTTTATCAATTTCGAAATGCCCTAGGAGAAAACCCTTTTTCTGACCTTTCCAACCTAGTTTTTAGTTTTCTTGTTTTGCCTATAAGTAATGCAGAAAGAGAGCGAATATTTAGTTCAATGAATATAATAAAAACTAAGCAAAGAAATCCAATGTGCGTTAAAACGTTTTTTAAACAAAACGCGTTATTTTGATATGTACAAAGCAATTCAGTTTTTATTTAGAAATAACAAATGTAATCAGATCCGCAAAGCCTGCTTGCAAAAGGAAGTTTTTAGAAGTGACTGGATGAGTGAAATGTGACAGAAGGTCTATATAAATAAAATAGGGTTACCATGTAACTAAAATATACAAATTATTTCAACACTCCCACTTTTTAGTTACATTTCATATTTACAAAACCTAATCAGCTAATACATGAGTTTTAAACCTAATTGGTCTCTAAAATGAAAAAATTTAACTTTTGGAAGCGCCTTTGTTAGACCGTCCGCCAGTTGATCAGTTGAGGAAACATATTGTAGTGCAAAAATATTCTCCTCATACTTATCGCGAATGTAGTGGTAGCGCACATCAATATGTTTCGTTCTTTTGTGAAACTCGGGATTCTTTATAAGTCGAATGGCGCTTTGGTTGTCAACACAAAATACCGTCATATCGGGACCACCAAGACCAAGCCAAAAGCGCCTGAGCCACACCAGCTCTTTTACTGCACAAGAAGCAGCAATGTACTCGGCTTCTGTAGTCGATAGAGATACACACTTCTGCCGTTCTGAGCACCAGCTCACTATGCCATCGCCGACCATGAACACAAAACCTGATGTTGACTTTCGTGTCTGGACATCACCAGCGTAGTCTGCATCACTGTAACCACGTAATTCAAGGTCACTGTTGCTGTTGTAAAAGATACCCATGCTCGTCGTGCCATTGAGGTACCGCAATATTCGCTTCACTGCTTTAATGTGCGCTGCCGCCGGCTTTTCAAGGTACCGACTCACATTTGACACGGCAAAGGCTATATCCGGCCTTGTAGCCACCGCCAGATACATAAGACTACCAACTGCCTCTCTGTAGGGAAACTTTATCGGATCACCATCATTTTTGCCAAAATCACTCAAATTGTTGGAACTGTCAGCAGGTGTGACTGCAATAGAAGAATTTTGCATATTAAACCTAGCAATTACCTTATTGGCATAAGCCTTTTGACCAATGAAAATTGAACCATCAGCGTCACGCTGAATTTCAAGTCCTAAAAATAACTTTTCTGCGAAGAATTTTACTTTAAACTCTTCCTGTAGATGTTTCATGAGCCCCGTAATGAGCTCACTATTTGTTGCTGCAACTAGACCATCATCAATGTAGATAGCCAAAATCAAACACCCATCTTTAGTGTTGCGCGTAAAAACACATGAATCGTGCTTTGACATCTCGAGCCCAAAATGTTGAAGAAAATCTGTAAACGTCTTATTCCAGCACCGTTATGCTTGCTTAAGCCCGTATAAGCTTTTCACCAGTTTGCATACACGACCACTTCCGTCGTCATACCCCTTCGGCTGCTGCATAAAAACATTCTCGCTAAGATCGCCGTATAAAAATGCCGTCTTTACGTCAAATTGCATAAGATGCATTTTACGAACTGCTGCCATAGCCAAAATGCAACGAATCGAAGTAAATCTCGCCACTGGACTAAAAGTTTCCTCGTAGTCAACGCCATGCACTTGGGTAAAACCCCTCGCAACCAAACGCGCTTTATAGCGGTCAACTTTTCCTTCGGCATCTTGTTTGAGCTTATAAACCCATTTGTTATCAATGATTTTCTGACCTGGCGGTCTTTCAACCAGTGTCCACGTTCCATTTTCGATCAATGAGTCGAATTCGTCATCCATAGCTTGCTTCCATTTTCCGCAATCGTCCGACTGCATAGCCTCTGCATATGATTTCGGCTCCTCGCATATCACAATAGCCGCTGTATGTTGTGAAGTTGTTCTGCTGCGTAGACGACGAGCTATGCAGCTCTCATCGTTGTTATTTTTATACCCGAGCGCACTTGTGCACAAGGGTATATTAATTTTGTTCACATAACGGTTGTTTGTAACAGCCAAAACGGATCGAGATAGATATAGACAAATGTATACATAAATGATCAGGATGAAAAAAGAAATCGATTAAGCCATGTCTGTCTGTCCGTCCGTCTGTCCGTCTGTCCGTCTGTCCGTCTGTCCGTGTACACGATAACTCGAGCAAAAATTGAGATATCTCAACGAAATTTGGTATGTAGGTTTCCCTTAATCCAAGGTAGGTTGGTATTGAAAATGGGCGAAATCGGACTTTAACCACGCCCACTTCCCATATAACGGTAATTTCCAGAAATACGAAAACTGCGATATTTTAGTAACAACTGAAGATAATTCACTCAAAATTGATATTTACAATAATTTTTAGACGAAAAATAAGAATATTATAAATTTTTGGAAAATGGGCGTAGCCACGCCCACTTATGGTTACATGTGTATATCTTGGTAACCGCTGCACCAATTTCTTCCAAACTTGGCACAGTTGTTGGCCTTGGTACAGCATAAAAAATCGCCGAAAATTTTTAAAATCGCTCAATAACCACGCTCACATCCCATATAACGGTAATTTAGAGAAATACATAATCTTCGATAAATCAGTAAATATTGAAGCTAATTTATTCAAAATTGATGCTTGCAACAATTCTTTACCAAGAAATACGTTTATGGTAAAATTTTGGAAAATGGGCGTGGCACCGCCCACTTATGATCACATATAATTATATCGGTAACCGTTCTACCAATTTGTACCAAACTCGGTATTTTTATTGTGCTTGCTACATAAAAGCAAAACGTTGAAAATTATTGAAATCGGACTAAAATTACGGCCGCTTTTTATATAACGGTAAATTTCAGAAATGCTTGAAACTTCAATAATTCGAAATTTAAGGACGCTAATTTACTCAAAATTGATACACCCCGGCTTACCAACTAGCGGTAGCTTTCGGAAAGGTGAAAAAACATCTATTTAATACTTGCGCCGGGTATTTAATGTTCGGCTCCGCCCGAACTTAGACTTTCTTACTTGTTGTAGTTGTTTTCATTTACCGTGTCATAAAATACGTCGTCGTCAATAAACTCAACATCGTCATCTCGCTTATCTTCCACTTCTTTACACTTCACAACATCATGCAAGTTTTCAAAACATTGTTCTTGCGATCCATCTGTTTGCAATTTCAAAGTCACTGCCTCTGGAAGAAACTGCACATCACACGAAATTTCAACTTTTCGATGTTCTGGGTTCCAAACTCTAAATGCTTTGTGGTTGTCAGCATAGCCGATGAAAATTCCTTTCCACGATTTAGCATCCAACTTGCGCCGCTTTTCTTTAGGTATATGTACATAAACTTCTTCACCAAAACTTCGCAAATGCTTAAATTTTGCTGGCTCCCCATACCATAACTCATGTGGAGTTTTTAGCGCCACCGTACTGGTTCCAGTACGATTTAAAACGTATACTACCGTATTGACGGCTTCTGCCCAAAATTTAAGCTGCATTTCTTTTGCGTAAAGCATTGTGCGCGCTAGTTCCATCACTGTTCGCATTTCTCGCTCCGCACCACCGTTTTGTTGCGGGGTGTACGGCACCGTTCGTTCATGTTTAACTCCAAACTGGTTAAAAATCTTAGCCAACTCGTCGTTGACAAATTCAAGCCCATTATCTGTCAGCATTAATTACATGCTGATCAATTTTTTCAGCTTGCATCAAAAAACTTTTGATAGCACTAGGTGCTTCTGATTTTTCTTTCATGAAGTACACGAAGCGCAAATGCGAATAATCATCTTTAATAAGTAAAAAATACCTAGCACCGCCGATGGATTTTTCTTGCATTGGGCCGCATACATCTGCAAAACAGAGTTCTCCACAGCCTTTTGACTTTACTTCACGCGATTTAAAGCTGCCTCTATGTTGTTTGCCCAGAATACATCCTTCACATGTAAATTCCTCATCAATGAAATTCGCATTTACGCTCTTGAGAAATTGCCTAACATGTGCCGCATTCTGATGACCCATTCGATCATGCCATGTACGCAAAGATAACTTTTCATTTGCTGCAATATTTGCCATAGTACATTCCGGAACCTTTATCAGCATATGAAATAATTTTTCATGACGCACTCCCACTGCTACGGTGCTTCCGTCCTTTCTGACGAACTTGCAGTTACCGCTATCCGACCGAAAATGAAATCCACGATCTAGCGCCTTTGTTTGTGAAAACAAATTGTAGTGAATGTCCGGCTTTAAAGCACGTTAGTCAAAACTTTCTGCACCCATTCTTGCCCGTCGTTAACTAAAACATTAATGTCACCTTTACCTGCTGCTTTAATAGCACGCCCATCGCCAACTCTGACGATATCATTGTAGTGTTCAAATGTGACGAACCAATCGCGTCGGTTGCTCATGTGATCCGTTGCCCCTGAATCAAGCATCCAGCTCTCTTGCTTACCGCTTACATTTGCTCCACACACCAGCGCTTCGACATTTTTATGTTGAGTCTCATTCTTTGCCGATTTAGCCACTTGCGGACAGTCCCGTTTAAAATGTCTTTTGAACCACATTTAAAACATCCGCCCTTTGTTGTTGTTTTTCTGTTATTATTCTGATGCTTCTTGGTTTTTGGCCGGCTCTGGTGCCTGGCTACAAAAGCCTCTGCTTTGACTTTTTCTTGAGCACTCAAACGAATTTCTTCAGCCATGAGTCTGGCTCTCAAATTATTTAGATTCTGATCTGCTGGCCGCACCGATTCCCAAGCACTATGGAAATGATTGTATTCCGCCGGTAATGAAATTAAAACTTTCGTCATAATCATCGAGTCTGATATGATTTCGCCCTGATCACGAAGATGCTGCACAATTTCCATTAGCTTCGACAAAAAAGTCGCAATATCATCTTCTGGATCTTTCGAGTAGCTGTAATATTTCTGCAACAAAAACAATACGCTCGCTGTTGATGTTTGTTCGTATACACTTTTGAGTGTATCCCACATGCTCTTCGCAGAAGCACAGTTAAGAATTTGCAGAAGCGGTTGTTTTCCCAATGCTGTACTTATTGTCCGGCGAGCTTTGGCATCAAGTTTACGCCAACTCTTCTGTTCCTGCTCACCTGCGCTAGGCAATAACTCTTCTCCGTTGACCACACCAAACATTTCGCCAGCTTCCAAAATTTGCACCATTTGGAATTTCCATGTCAGCCACTGTGAACTATCTTGAAGTTTCTCAATTTTTATTTCGCTTTCCGAAGACATTACTTCAATTAAAATATTTCTTTACTATATTAAAAAAAAACGAAACTTCTACTTGCTGGTATGAATATACAAAATGTCCAACTATTTGCTTTTATCAATATTAAAACACTTAACAATTTTCCGCGCAGTGGAACCGTGCCTGGGCCCATAACCTTTTAAACAAAACGCGTTATTTTGATATGTACAAAGCAATTCAGTTT
>NW_023458563.1:25241973-25243458 GCF_013731165.1 Rhagoletis pomonella
TTTTTTTAAAAAAAAAAGTTATCAAGCTCTTAAAAAATCACCCGTTATTTGCAATAATTTTTAGACGAAAAATAAGAATATCTATTATAAATTTTGGGAAAATGGGCGTAGCCACGCCCACTTATGATTACATGTGTATACCTTGGGAACCGTTCCGCCAATTTCTCCCAAACACTGACACAGTTGTTGGCCTTCACAAAACATACCAAACGGCTGAAAATTTAAAAAATCGGTTAATAACCATGCCCACATCCCATATAACGGTAATTTAGAGAAATACGAATGCTTCGGTAAATCAGTAAATACTGGAGCTAATTTATTCAAGATTGATGTTTGCAATACTTCTTTAGCAAAAAATACGCTTATAATAATATGTTGGAAAATAGGCGTGACCCCGCCCAGTTATGATCACACATCTCGGGACGATTATTGTGGTTGCCACATAAAGGCAAAACGTTGAAAGTTATCGAAATCGGACTAAAATTACGCCCACTTTTTCATAACGGTAAATTTAAGAAATGCTTGAAACTTCGATATTTCGAAATTTAAGGACGCAAATTTTACCCAAACAATCCCTTGAAAAGAAGTAACATTATTATTGAATTTTGGAAAATGGGCGTGATGCCGCTCACATATATCTATATAAGTTTATCTCATGTTCGTCTCCGCCTCAACTTAGACTTTTTTACTTGTTAAGAAATAATTTAGGTGAGTAAATTAGGTGATTTAATTAAATAAAAAATGTAAAGGTTAGTAATTTTTAATAATGTTTTTTTAGTACTTGAACTTAAAAATTGGAACATTGTATCCAATAAAAAGTTTTTAAAGGGTCGTAAATCAGGGCCACTAAATAACTGCTCGCTCGAGGCGAAAAACTTGAAACTTGACAAACTTGTAAATTCTTTTCGATTGACGCTGCACGAGTCGAGAAGACTTTTAGTTATATTTATTGTTTTTTTTTTTTATTGTGGATGCAATAATTCTTTTTTGAGAATTGCATCGGACTGCAAATGTCGGATGTATCCTCCTGACTTTCATCTTCACAATCGAATATCATGGCAAGATCGTTGCTTAAACACCGTTGTTTTGCAAAGAATTTTTCATTCTCATTCTTTTAGTTGTTTCTGAATTTGGAGAACCTGTAACGTCAAAAGCGTTTTTCGATCTTAGTTTTGGTAATTCATTTTTAATCCTTTCTTCCTTCCGGAAAGGACTTTTAGTCGGGAATAAAAAATATTTGGCCAAGTTTAACTCGTAGAAAAATAACTGTAATTTCCTGTTCCTTCAATATTCGCATTCGCAAAAGATCCGCATTGATTTTTGCGAATGCGAATGCGAATGTTAAAATTAATGCGGAAGCTCCGCGGTTGCGAATGCGAATGCGAATATTCGCAACAACCCTGGTATGTAACGGGTGATTTTTTAAGAGCTTGATAACTTTTTTTTTAAAAAAAACGCATAAAATTTGCAAAATCTCATCGGTTC
>NW_023458563.1:25243558-25250993 GCF_013731165.1 Rhagoletis pomonella
CAAGGGAAATAAAGAATATTAATCCAACTAAGTGGTTAATCCTTACTCGCGCCCAACGTGGGGCCAAGCTAGGAAAATCCTTGTAAAGGACACGCGAGTTTTGGCCGTGGGTTCGGACCCACCTCCTAAAAATTTCAAAAAATTTTTGAGACTAAGTGCCACCATAGAAGTGCTACAATAAATAAATTGTCACCATAGAAGTGCTACAATAAATCAAAAAATTTTTTAAAAAAACTTTGAGACTAAGTGTCACCATAGAAGTGCTACAATAAATCAAAAAATTTAAAAAAAAAACTGTGAGACTAAGTACCACCGTAGAAGTGCTACAATAAATCAAAAAATTTTTTAATAAAAACTTTGAGACTAAGTACCACTATAGAAGTGCTAAAATAAACCAGGAAAATTAAATAAAAGACTAAGTGCCACCATAGAAGTATCGCAATACAAATAAAACCATCATCAGGTGAAAATACAAAAGCACCAAAGTAAGAAAAAACTACAAATAAAACCACCAGGCAAAAATACTTAAAGAAATTTTTAAGTAAAAAACTTCAAAATAAACCCACCAAAAATATATAAGGCTTTGCACGCCAACCCGAGGCGTTGCCCACGAGGGACGATAAAGCGCACCCAAATTCAACAATCATCCACCGAAGAAGAATACTAAGCAATTAGCATAAGAATGGGAATATTCATGTAAGTAGAGAACTCAGCAGCCATTTTTAGAATTTATATGAAGTTATAAAGTGTAATTTATAAAAAGTTAAACGTTCAGACTCCAAATAAAACTTAAAATTTAAAATTCAATCAATTAATAAACAAGGGTAATACTTGAATTTGAGAAGTAAAAATTAATAAAGATAGTACTTGAATTTGAGATTTCCCTAAACGATGGACTCCCAAACTGTCCAGGCCCTTCTTAATACTGCAATCCGTACTGCAACGGAGCATTCCAGACAGGAATTCCAGGCCCGCATAAATGAGTTGACAAGCAGGCTAGCTAGGATTGAAACCCCAACTCAGGTCGTTCAATATGAACCAGTCACAATCGAACCAAACATAGCATGTGACGAATCCTTAGATCTGGTAAAAACCATGCCAGAATTCAAAGGCGACCCTACACGCTATGTATCCTGGAGACAAGCTGCGCATACTGCCTATAAGGTTTCTGAGAGATTTCAAGGTAGCTCTAAGCACTACCAAGCCGTAGGCATTATCAGGAATAAGGCGGTAGGGGCAGCAGGCGGTGTTCTATCATCCTTCAACACCGTTTTAAATTTCCAAGCAATTATTTCACGGCTAGATTTCGCCTACGCCGATAAGAGACCCATACATTTGATAGAACAGGAACTCTCCACCTTGAGACAGGGTAAACTATCAGTAGTAGGATTCTACGATGAGGTTGAAAGGAAGCTCGCCCTCATAATTAACAAAACCATTATGACCCATGGTGGAAATGACACCCTAATAGAATCACTCAACAATAAGTATCGCGAAGATGCTCTTCGTGTTTTTATCTCTGGACTCAATCGTCCTTTATGTGACATATTGTTTTCTTCCAGGCCTTGTGACCTCCCTTCTGCATTAGCGTTAGCACAAGAACTTGAGGCAAACCAAGCAAGATCCATGTTCGCCCATTCCTTTAATAGGCAAGCAATTCAAAGCCCCAGTCACTACCCATATTCACCACAGTACCGCAGAGTACAACCTGACCAACAGCGACAGACCCAGACACAAACGCCTGTACCAAACAGACCCCAACCAATAAATGGTAATGACGAGAGGAACCGCCTAGGAACCTATCCAGGAACATCTCGTCCATATGCTGGCACACCAAGTGGCCTGCCCATCCGAAACACCACCAACCAGACTATTGGACAGGTAGCACCACGACCAGAAAAAAGATCACACGGGAGTGATCAACAGCCAATACAAAAGGTACAACGAATAAACAACCTTGTCCAAGAACACGACGAACTCGAGGAAGAATATGGTAATGATGCTCTATATGACAATTACTACCATAATGAAGTGTGGAACCCAGTCGACTGTCAAGATGAACCCAAGGACGACGTGAATTTTTTAGGACGAAATCCCTCTTGCCCTATGTCGAGCGGACAATCGGGGGAAGAGGCATAAAATTCCTTATCGACACCGGTGCCACAAAGAGCTACGTAAAACCGCTCAAAGACTTAAGGGGAATCAAACCCGTAAGTCACGCCTTTACGGTGAAATCAATCCATGGCACCACTAGGATTGACAAATACTGTACCATAAACATTTTTAATAGAAACACCAGCTTCTTCATCCTACCCAGTCTTAACACCTTTGACGGTATTATAGGTTTCGACCTACTCAAAGAAGTGAACGGTAAAATAGATTTGATGAGTGGACTTTTAAGTTACAACGGTGGACAGGAAAAGCTTTTATATCACGATTGTCCTGACGTTAATAAACTAATAGAAACGGATGTTGAAACGCCAAATAACGATTTAAGTATACCTGCATTGTTGAAGCGGCACGCTAGAGTCTTCGCGGACCCTAATGAAGCACTACCATATAACACCGACATTGTAGGAACAATAAGGACCACCGACGATCTTCCCGTTTACTCTAGGAGCTACCCATATCCCATGGCATCAGCCGAATTCGTCAATAAAGAAATAACGAATTTGTTGCAAGACGGTATAATAAGACCATCCCGTTCTCCTTACAATAATCCAATTTGGGTAGTAAGTAAGAAGGGCGTCGATGAAGATGGTAATAGAAAGTCACGACTCGTAATTGACTTTAGGAAACTAAACTTAAAAACAGTGAGTGACAAGTATCCGATACCCGACACGTCTATAATTTTGGCAAACATGGGAAACGCTAACTTTTTCTCCACGATAGACCTTAAGTCTGGTTTTCACCAGATTAAACTAGCTGAGAAAGATCGAGAAAAAACTGCATTTTCGGTCAATAACGGGAAGTACGAATTCTGTAGACTTCCCTTTGGCCTAAAAAATGCGCCCAGTATTTTCCATTTCCAGAGGGCCATTGACGATGTACTTAGGGCAGAAATCGGAAAAATATGCCGCGTCTATGTAGATGATGTCATAATTTTTTCAGTAAGCGCTGAGCAACACCTAAAGGACATCGACCAAGTATTAAACAAACTCTACTCTGCTAATATGCGAGTGTCCGCCGACAAGTCTAAATTCTTTCAGGAAAGTGTCGAGTTTCTAGGCTTTACAGTATCCAAAAGGGGTATAAGGACATGCCCCGATAAAGTCAATGACATTTTGGACTTTGCTACTCCCAAATCACTAAGAGCTTTACGATCGTTTTTGGGATTAGCTGGCTATTACAGACGGTTTGTAAAAGACTACGCTTCGGTTACCAAACCCCTAACAAAATACCTACGTGGGGAAAATGGGAACATTGGCACTAACCAATCTCGGAAAATAGAAATAAACTTAGACGAAGAAGCACTCAACGCGTTTAATAAAGTGACAAACATTCTTGCATCAGAGGATGTACTACTCCTTCATCCCGACTACAAACAACCATTTGACTTAACAACGGACGCTTCTTCATACGCCATAGGCGCCGTTTTATCCCAAAACGGCAGACCTATCACAATGATCTCAAGAACCCTTTCTCCAACAGAAGAGATCTATGCAACCAATGAAAGGGAACTCTTGGCAATAGTATGGGCACTACAAAAACTTCGCAATTATTTGTACGGCGTAAAACACCTGAACATCTTTACGGACCATCAGCCGCTCACCTTCGCTTTATCTGACAAAAACCCAAATGCAAAGATGAAAAGGTGGCGCGCTTTTGTGGAGGAATATTCACCAACGTTCCATTACAAACCGGGCAAGGAAAATTTTGTTGCTGATGCGCTCTCACGGCAACATATAAACACACTAGGCCACGAGCTAGACTCGGAAAGCATGGTCGCTAACAGTGAGTTGTCAGTGACTCAAACGATACCCACGGTAAAAAACCCGATTAACTGCTTCCAAACCCAAATTATTCTGGAAGAGGGAAAGACATTACCAGTTAGCACGACTATTATCTTTAGGACACGAGTTAGGCATAAAATAGGTTTTAATAACTTAGGTGACCTAATGAGATCTTTAAAACAGTGTGTTAATCCGAATGTTGTTAACGGATTGCTATGCGAACTCCCTACTTTGGCACTAATCCAAAACGAACTTACCACATCCTTTCCAGGGGTAAAGTTCCGCCACACTACAAAACAGGTTATCGACGTTTTTAATAAGGAGGACCAAAGAGTAATCCTCCAAACCGAACATAACCTGCACATAGATCCTGTCGCGAAAATGAACAGCAAGTCCTAGAAAATTACTTCTTCCCTGACTTAAGGAAAACCCTAAAAGAAATAGTTTCAAATTGCAAAATATGTCACGAAGCAAAATACCAACGACGCCCCCCCAACCCCGAAATAGGATCAACCCCCATACCTTCATACCCAGGAGAGATCCTTCACGTCGACATTTATTCAACAGACAAAACACATTTTCTCACAACAATAGATAAATTCTCAAAATTTGCAATGGTTTTTCCAATAAAATCCAGAGCCATAGTGGATATTAAGGAACAAATCTACGAACTCCTCAACTTTTACAAAAACACCAAATTTCTGGTTTGCGATAACGAGAGGTCACTGAATTCAGAAACTATTAGAGCAATCCTAAAAAACCACTTCGGCGTCACGATCTACACCACGCCACCGGCTCACAGTACGACGAACGGCCAAGTGGAGAGGTTCCACAGTACACTTACGGAAATTGCACGCTGCCAAAAGCTCGAGACTTGCATATCCGACACGGCCGAATTAATTCTGCTAGCAACGGCTAAGTACAACCGCACTGTCCATTCCGTGACAAACAGGAAACCTATAGATATCATCCATGCAGCGCCAGACGAACTGGTTAACGAAATAAAGAATAGACTTATGCAAACCCAACAAAATGACTTAAAAAGACACAATATAAAGAGACAAACAAGACAATATAAGCCAGGGGAAAAGGTTTTTGTGAAGACGAATAAGAGAATAGGAAACAAATTCACTAAACTTTACACCGAAAAAATAGTCCAGAGCGATTTAGGCACCTTTGTTCTAATCAACGGACGTAAAGTTCACAAAACCAACTTAAAACACTGAGATTTTTCCTTCCTCCCTAGGGTAACTTTGCTCTTGACGATATATCATTGGGCCAATGCGAGGATATTCAATTATACCAGCTCCAACTACATCCCAATAACAACAGGGAATCACTTTCCTCCACGAAAACTATGACCTCCTACTCCACAAGACAAACTTGACAGAATTCGAAGCGATAGCGGAAGAGACGGACACAATATTGGAGCAATTTCCACTTTCCCACGCCAGGCAACTCCTCCGAAACGACGCTAACGAAATACTAAAACTACTAGACGCGGTCAGAATACATCACCGACATGCCAGAGGCATTAATATTCTGGGGACTGCATTAAAGTACATAACCGGCACCCCAGACTTTGATGACTTCCAAACAATTCAGACCAGAGCCGAAGCCTTAATAGAAGCAAATGAACAGCAGGCAATGATTAATTCAGTTACACAAGGAAAATTAACGAACTGACAGTTACAGTTAATAAACTTTTAGCACAGGCAAAACGAACGCGGATCGACACGGGAAATCTCTTTTCTTTAGTCAGTACTAGAAATAGAGCAGTTATAATGGAGTTAGAAACCATTATAACATCAGTAGCTCTGGGAAAAGTAAATGTTATTAACCCCATTCTGCTTAATGGCATGGAAATAAATAATATATTAGCTGCTGAGCTCTCTACAAATACCAGTATAACTGACATACTTTCTGTTTCTAAATTTAAGATATTTCAAAATACGGAGCTTATTTATTTCATTATTAAATACCCAAAAATAGCTAGGATTTGTAATAATGTAAAGTTACTGCCCGTTATCCAAAAGGGAAGAATTATTTCTTTGGAAACAAATGTTATAGCTGAATGCAACGGAGAATACATCCCCCTTTATAATTGTAGAGAGGCCATAACAGCACACTTCTGCCGTCCCTTGAAAGAAAGTCCCTGTGTACGACAACTACTTAACCAACATTCCGCAGAATGCAAAACCAAATCTGCCGACCACGTGCCCACCATTGAGGAGATCGACGACGGCATAATTTTAATCAATGACCAGCCAGCGATAATACAAAACGAAAATTCGACAAGATTGGCTAGAGGAACTTTTTTGATAACATTCAAAGGTGATATTACAATAAACACCACAACTTACAACAACTGGAATGAAGTAATGCGTTCACATCCCGAAGCGGTACCCACACAGCACGTTAACTTCACCGAACATATCGAGTCATTATCAATCCCATACCTACAAAGAATTAATATGAAAAAACCTTAAGCACATAACACACCTACGGAATCTTATTGATACTCGCCAAATACAATCAGGAAGCGCACTACTCTTAATTCTATTAGCCATAGCTACAAGCATAACAATATTTCTGAGGAGACGGCAAAGAAATATAGTAGTACTGAAGAATGTCATAAACGAAACCGCGGACGCTTTCACTTCAAGAGGGGGAGTAGTTAACACAGGTAACCACTCATCCGGCCAAAACATCGATTCGACCGAATTTGCTGACGACAGGTCTACAGCTTTGCACGTAACAACAAGCAAAAGTTCAATACTACTTTAATAACGCAACCGGCCAAAACACCGCTCCCACCGAATCGCTGACGGCGCATCTATAGCTTTGCACATAACAACAAGCAAAAGTTCAATACTGCTTTACTAACTCATACGGCCATTCTGCCGACGAGACACTTATAGTCTTGCGCGTGGCAACAACAAAACAAATACAAGACAATAAGCGGAACTGGCCCAACAATTGCAAGTGAAGAAGTCACGCGGCTAATAACGTGCGTTAGGGCAAGAGTGTAGGTATTTAGACGCTAGCGTCGCTTTAATGTAATTAGTTATTTCAACTCATCCGCTGAGACCGGCTGCCCTTGGTAATCCAAGGGAAATAAAGAATATTAATCCAACTAAGTGGTTAATCCTTACTTACACACATATATAAAATTAACAACGCACTATTACATATGCACATACATCGAACACTGAATTATTAACTATACTGAATTAACTATATAATAAATATATAATGTAACAACGCTCAGAGGGGAGATGTTCGGTATATATACATAGGTATGTATGTACGTACAATAGCTATCGTACGTCCCTTCCTTGCATACACATGTACAGTAGTTATCATGCATTCCTCTACCTACGATTCTTGTATTACATTTTATGTATAGCTGACTGGTGTATAGCTTGAAATAAAGTTAGTTATGAAACAGAACTCAACATGCGCGTTTGATTATTCGTGGG
>NW_023458563.1:25251003-25272970 GCF_013731165.1 Rhagoletis pomonella
ATTATAGCCGCACCATATTTTGACAAGTTTTAACATATTATTTTTTTTAGTAACTTAATTTTGGTTATTTTTTATAAAAATATTTTTCTTTCTTTAACAGAGGTCTAACAAGTTCAAACTTTCTTCAATATTTAAAAAAATTCAACAAACTTTCGTAAAAATTTTAGGTTAATTGGAGCGCTGATTGCCTGAAAAGCTTGGTATCTTTGGATATATATATATATCGAGCCCTAACTGCCAAAATAACGTAAGCTAAATTTTTTTCAAAATTTTCTTTTTGATGCTCTAGGACACGGTGGGCAGGAAGCGAAGATAGGTTGCATAAAAATGTCGACAAAATCTGAAAGCAGGGTTGTATTTGTTGATATCTTAAGGTTAAGAATCCGCTTAAATTGAAATCCTAGCTGCTCCTGTTTAAAGATATCCACATTTTATATACTTCTGATAGGATATATTTGCAAAAGAGGAAGGCGTACTTCTCGATAATTAGAGCATATTTATACGAAAAGAAATCTCATACAAATCTGTTCCCCTTTTTTAACTCACTAAAACGGATCAAATCAATGTGAAACATTTTCATTTTTTCCTACCGAAAGAATAATTGATCGAGATTTATAGGGCGCTACCGGTATACAACTTAGATAAAACACCACAATTACCTTTTTCTGTAGCGTGAACTTTCTCATTACAGACACTTTCAATATGGCAATATATGTATGTATGTATACAATATTGTATGCTATATAATACGGTAGTAATTTTTAATAAAGGGTTGTTGCTATAAGCAAGTAGCGCAGGCAAGTCGCACTGCGCTTGTGCAAGAAATAAAAATGCTCTAACTTAGGCCAACGGTACTCCTCATAATAAGTAAATGAATTCAAAGCTTGTATGAGATTTATTTTGGTATTTATGTACTCTTCTGTCAGGAAATAATGACTATTGTACATCCAGAACACAAATGCGATCATAAAGAAAATCGCATGAAGGTATGCGCTTTGTGTGTAGGGCTGCCAGACGTCCCGGTTTTCCCGGACATGCCCCGGTTTTAGACTATTTGTCCCGGTGTCCCGGTCCAACCTTAAAAGGTCCCGGGTTTCATTTAAGTGTCCGGGTTTTCGATTTGATTGCACAAATTTTGCTTAAAAATGACTACGCTGAGAGAAAAAACGCGTTGTAATATTAAGAAAAATTTTATGAATTTACTGGGGGAAATAACGCATAGTAAACATGAATATTTTTTATTTGATTATCGTTTTGAAATGTTCGTACTTAAAAACAATACTTTCATACCACGCACACGTGGTGTTGAATCAAACTGAACATTTGAATGCACATTTACATGTCTGGCTGTAGCTGAGTGCACGAAGATGCTTGCCACAATTTGCTAATTTCCAGAGCGTCAGGGTTCAAATCCCATTACAGACAGCATGGAATTTAAATAAATTTTTTTTAACTTAATTATGAAAAAGCATCCGTTAAATGCAAAGCGCTTCATTTTAATATTGACGTATTTCAATTGAATATTTCTATACTAAATACTAAAATTTGTATACTTAAATTATTACGAGTTGGGTTGGTGCTCTTTCATATGCGATTTTTTTTTAAATGTAGCACGTTTTGCATAAGCAATAGTTGATGATTAATATAAGTATGTACCTAAATACGTTAAAATGACATGCACAGAGTTTTACAATTATAGCAAAAGCCAGAAGTTTTGAAACAAGCTCACAGCAACGAAACAAATGACTGATATTTTAATGATACCTTGTATTTATTTATTTTTTTTCGTGAAACCTAGATTACTTATAAGTACCGTGCCGTACAAAATTATTGGCTCGGAGACACTTTCATCTGATCATAATTTCTAATCAGATCTTTTAGAAAAATGTTTAAAATGTAGCTTTTGAGCCAATTAGTAAAGTGCAAGTCTGAAGTTACCAGAAAATTTCGTTGATTTTTTGCAATTATTTATTTTTTGCTGACAGTGTCTTCCACATACAAAAAAATGTCGAACATAGTTTGTATGGAAGAAACTCTCAGTAAAAACAATACCAAATATATTGCCTCGTTCAAAGACATGAGCAAAATCGTGAATACATGGTTTTCCGCAAAACAAGCGGATCTTAGCAATTTTGATAAAAATCTTAACGAACTCCGCACAGCTTTGAAAAGTACTGGAATTTCTCAAACTGTCAAAATCCATTTTATCCTTAAACATTTAAAGCAATCTATTTCATTCTTGAATAACGATGGTTTAGGATTATGGTCCGAGCAGGCCGGGAAGTCAGTTCATAGGGAATTCATTAAGTTCTGGGATAGATTCTAAATAAATATGATTGACAAACCAACTTTTGTGAGTCGCCTGAAGAGAACTGTAATGACATTTTCATTCCAGCATATATAAAAACTTAACTAAATAATAAAATATTTAAATACTAAAATGTGTGACTATATTATATGGTAAGCCAACAAAAAAAATAAAAGGAAACAAAAAACAAATATAAAAAAATAAAGCAAGAAAAAAATATAAAAAAATAAAGCAAGAAAAAAATATAAAAAAATAAAACCAAAAAAAGAACAAAGAGGTGCAAAGTAAGTTGCCTCTACGTGGTGCGCCTTGGAAACGATTGAAACCGGCGAAAAACTTACATAAACTTATATTTTTACATAATATATATACACACATTTACTCACACATACATTGTTGAATATTTAATGCACAAGGATGTTTTTCTCTTTCGCAAAAGTCGGTCCTATCATAACTATGTAAAATGTTGATATATTTAAAACAGGAGCAGCTAGGATTTCAATTCAAAGGGATTCTTAACCTAAAAATATCAACAAATACAACCCTGCTTTCAGTTTTTGTCGACATTTTTATGCAACCTATCTTTGCTTCCTGCCCACCGTGAGGAACATTTCCTCATCAAAAAGAAAATTAAAAAAAAAATGTCGGTTACGTTATTATGGCGGTTAGGGCTCGATATGTATGTTTGTACAGTTCTGCACATAAAATAAGTTTGGTAATTTTTTGTTGAATTTGGTAACTTTTTCTGAGGATTTTGGTAAAAAATAAAAAAATTTTGTGGCAACACTGCTTATTACACGTCACCGTAAAGCTTGCATAAATTTTCGAGCATAAATACGATTTTTAGTTACGTATACATAAATAACTCAATTTCAGAGAATTCGTTTTCCTGTTAGCAATACATATTTTGAATCTGAGGATAATCGGACCATAAAGACGATTTTTAGTATTGGCTTTTTAGTAATGGTATTGTTTTTCCTATTGTCAATACATATCTCGAATATTTTTTTTCAATGGTATTGTTTTTCCCATTGTCAATACATATCTCAAATATGAGGCGAATCGGACCATAAATACGAGTTTTACTAATAACTCGACTCCAGCGCCACCTAGCAGTTGTTTTAATAGTTATTCTGCTATTCGGAAGATAGACAAATTAAATAACCAAATATCATAAAAATTGGTCCAGCCGTTCTTGAGTTATAAATAGTGTAACTAACACGACTTTGTTTTATATATATAGATTAAATATTTTTTTATAAATGTCTAGCTAATTTATACATACACATAAAACCGTGCGACAGGCAATTTTACACACAGTAAAATTGCGTTTTTAGTTTTTCTCTCTGACGTCAGGATTTTTTAAAATCACTTTGAAAATTGAATAATATGAGTTATTCAGAAAATGGTTTAAAACATTTAGTGGAATGTAGTTAGGAAAATAGTATGGGTATCAAATTAAAGAGAAAATTCTGTGGAGAAAGAACAGATTAAATATTTTGGTGCATAAGGTATTGAAAATGTCCTTGAAAATTTTATCCTTGAATATCCTTGAATTTTTGCAATATTTATTTTGGAAAATTTATATGTTAAGAACTACTATAAACTCGACAACGTCCTCGAATCTTTCTAAGTCCTTCTAAATTTATTAGCCTAAAAAATTAAATTGATTAAAAGGGCATTTTCAATACCTGTTCGTCCTTGTGCACCCAAAAAATTTTAATTTTTTTAAATCCTACAGAATTTTCTTTATCATTTGGTACCCATTTTTATTCTACAATGCATTGAATTTTTTAAATAATTTTTAGAATTCATCATATCATTGAAATTATAAAGTTCTACTAAAAAATGTCTAAAACTAAAAACGCAGTTTTACTATATTTGGCCCATAGCGTCGTGAGTATATTGATTGCTTGGTGTGTTTTGAAATTTTTTTGTTTCAACCTGTTTCGATCTTTTTAATCAGAATTTTTAGAAAGATTCTAGGTACGCAATTTTATAAATATACCCCATTAAATTGCAGGAGGATAAAGTGCAAGTTTCAAGTGACTAAAAGTAATGTGATTTTTTATAATTTTATTGCTGGCGGTGTCACACATTTTCTTCCATATTAAGTATGTTTGACAATTTGTTTATATGGAAAAAATGCCCAGCATCGTTTAAAAAATTCCCAAAAATTCAACGGTCTTTTGTAACTGCAAGCTTGCATTTTGTCCTACTTTAATTTAATGGGCTATAAAACTGCATACCTCAAATTTTTCTAAAAATGCTGAGTAAAAAGTTTGAAATTTTGGCAATTTTTTTGCATTATTGTAAATGCAGTTAATTATATGTAAAATGGGGTAGACTTTTATAAAAAAAAATTAAAAAAGAAATATAGACTAAACTGATTGAAATAAGGCATTTCTTTTATATCTGCCACTAGTATTATGAAATTCCTTCAACCACAAAATGCATTTGTTGACTTACATTTTTCTGAATCGAGCTTTGCTCGACATACCTTAAGTTACTTTACCATATATGTACACGCTAAAGTATTCTTAAACGCGTATAAACTTAAATACCGTCTTTTATTTTGTTACTAATGAAATATTTTTCGACTTGAATAAAGTAAAGTAGGTTTCAAACCCATTTTTTTATTATTTATTACGAGCCAATGCCCGCTTACTTCGCGGTGCCTAATAAGAACTTTTGCGTTGACCAATGCAAAAGAGCGTTTAAAAGCAAAAATAGTCTGTAAAGTCAAAATTTTTGGTTTAAGTTGAAACCACTAAGGCGCAGTATCCCCCTCACACAAAGGACAATAATAGTAACGCTGTGATACCATATGGAATACCAATTCCTTTCGGTGTCATGAGCTTTACCGATGGTCTTATTTCCACCTGTGAGATCTATGCCAATCATGCGTAATCTTTTTCTATGATCTTGCAACTACAACATTGGTGCGATGCGTATGCCAATAAAAGTTCTTATAAGGAATCTCAAGAGCACATAAGTGCGTTTTCTGTTATAGGAGGGCCAAGAATCCTCGCTGTCCCACAAGATGAAAAGTTTTCCGGTACATTGGGCAAATGAGTCGTGTGATCTCTTGAATATCTTTCAAATGAAGAAATTGATATACCTTCCGTGATCTTTCCTTGTTAATTCACCACTTTTACAATTCGAGTTAATATTTATGAACTGATTTCTGGGTAGATGCCAGATCGCATGGTCGTGCGTGAGGGCGTCAGAGAAACTTAACCCCATCCTTCATTTAGACATCTGAAAACTAAATTCCTATAACTTAAACATAGGGCCAAACATGGGCGTAGCCAGGTAGGGGCAGGGGGGTGCTCGAGCGCCCCTAACTTTCAAATTTTCTTTATATATATATAGAATAGTACCCTGAAATGCCAGCTTAATAGGATCGAGCCCCCACTAAATTTCATTCTGGCTACGCCGATGGGGCCAAAGCAGACCAACCACACGGGGTTTCTATACATTTTGGCTACAGCGCCCCCCATTGGGTCCATTTTCTGCAAAACCATTGCTTACCCTAAATGAATACGTGTTATGATTTCAACCTCGACTCCAGCGGCACTCATCGGGTCAATTTTTATCAAAAGAATTTTCCATCATACAGGTACATAGCTCACATTTAAAATTTGAACGAAATCGGTTAATAAATACGATTTTTATATATAGCTCTACTCCAGCGCCACCTAGCGAGTTTTCAAGTAGCATGTAATATGACCATATATGTAAGATAACCTCCGACAATCTGACGGAACTCTATTCAGTAATTTTTGAGTTTAGTCCGAACAACGAAAACGGCTATCATTTTATGCAAATAGGAAACTCGAAAAATCAAAGCTCCATTCTTTGTGAAAAATTTAGTTTAGTTTAGTTTCGAGTTTCAGGAAGTTAGCGTAGGCGGCTCCAAAGATAAGCTATATGAGAAGTTCAGTTTGTATGGAAGGTGCCACGCCCTTTTTTCCAATGCATTTGCAATATATGCATCAGTGCTAAGTTTCAGTTCCGCAGCGGAATTGGTTTTAGAGATATATTGGTTTTTTTTTCGTTTTAGTCTATATAAGAATTCTAGGAATATCCTGAGCTATATACCGAGTAAATTTTTGGTCGGAATATTTATTTTCAAGGTGCTGGCTTATGTTCCAAATATGAACCAAATCGGTGCAGCCGTCTAGTAGTTCAGTGAAACACATTGTACAGAGAACTGCATGAAATTGTAAAGCCTGATGTCTCAGATTTCTTAATTTTTTTGCAGCAACAACAAAAAGCTTTAATTTTTTTAGCGAAAAAATTCCACACAGAAGTTCCAAAAAAGTGGTTATGGTTGAACACACTTAATTGAATGTCAATAAAATTAAGTTTGTGGTTATATCAAGGTGAAATTTTGAGAACAGTCTGTTGCTAGCTCTGAATATAATGTGAATAATGATCGACGATAAACTTAAGCAAAAAAAAATTTATTTTATATTTTTAATTAGAGCTCTAGCAATATGTACATCGGTGAAAACTGATTTAATTCCATACATGATACGCTTACAAACATACAGACAGACAGACCAATATTATACAAATTTTAGATTTGGCTTCTGTTGATCTAATAAACCCCCTATTAATTTTTCTGTAACATCTATTATGTACAGATATCGGCCTGTTTCAATTTTATTATTCTCAAATACTTTCGTTTGATACCCATATGGCAACATTTAGGTTATCTTATAAATTTAACTAAATAAAAATTTTCAAATAAGTGGCAACCCGCTTCAAAAATATATTCTAAAGGAAGCTTTCTAACCATCTTTAGTTTAATGTCTGTATTGTAATATTTCATTTATTTCACAAAATTAAATTAATACAATTTATCAAGCAGTTGGCAAATCCCCTAAAAATATTTTCGGCATTAAAATTTCCTAGCCTCTTTAGTTTGATGTCAATATTGCAATATTTAATTTATGCTAGCAACTAAGTTAAATTAAAGTTTTCCCATAGGTGGCAACCTTCCACAAAAATATTTTCAGCTGTGAAACTTCTTTCTTTTGACAGCCATATTGCAATATTTCCTTTACCGTATCAACTGGCCTAAACTGAAACTTTAAACACAGGTGGCAACTCTCTAATTTTTTTCTTCTATATTGTTATCATGGTTGCCGTTTTGGTCCAAATGGACCAAATTTGGTCCATTTCTTTTCGTTTGGTCCCTTGGTCCAATTCTTTTGAAAATGGTCCATTTCACAATCCTTTGGTTAGGTTATTGTCACCCTTTCACTTCATGCAACAGTTACGCGTTTTCAATTTAATTGATGAATATTCCGCCCCATGTTGAATATCGTCATCGTCAGTAAAAGTGACGATAAGGCCATCGTCAGCCATGTTACTGATGCGCTGACGATGACGATGACGACATTCAGCATAGGTCCGATTGGCAACACCTGCGAAAAGTGTGAACTCGCCTTGCCACTGATCTTCAAATATGGCATAGCTAGTTATCTGTCAAAACACGCTTAAAAAAATATCGCGGTTTCCTGCTAATTTCAACTATTCGGTGACCAATATTACAGTGGCTGGCAAAAATATAGAAAGATAGCAAAACTTTAATCATAGCATATAGCACATGAAAATTATATTCGATTTCAATCGGAAAGATATTAAACATCTTGAAATTATTACACCACATAAAGTTCTTTCAATTTTGCCGCTACTCGACCAATTTCCAATAAGAAACAAATTATAATTTAAAACTTTTAATAGTATAATGTTAATAATATACAATTTAAATGCACTTTGGGTGTAATATAAAAAAAATCGCTATAAAAACTGACTTGGCATATTTTCTTGATAAATAGGAATAAACTCCACTCAATTTCCCGATGTAATAAAAATTGGTCAATTTTTTGCCATTTGGTACATTTTTTGGTCCGAAAAATAAATTGGAAATGGCAACCGTGATTGTAAGTTAGATCTGTAGCGATACATCGGTGAAAACTGCATTCAATTCCATGCATTAGTTTCCGAGTGATGCGCGTACAAATATAAAGACAGACAGAGAGTAAAAAATTCTAAAAATTGTTTATTTGGCTTCTGTAGCTCTAATAAAAAGCCATCACATTGATTTTTCTTTATAAGGTACAGACCTCGGCCTGTTAAAAATGTATTATAAGTATAGATATAGATTTCATTTATTTTATCAATTTAATACAATAAAATTTTCCAAACAGGTGGCAACACTCTCTAAAAATATTTTAGGTAGTAAAATTTTCTAAACCTAAATTGGAAATGGCAACCGTGATTGTAAGCTAGATCTGTAGCGATACATCGGTGAAAACTGCATTCAATTCCATGCACTAGTTTCCGAGTGATGCGCGTTCAAATATAAAGACAGACAGAGAGTAAAAAATTCTAAAAATTGTTTATTTGGCTTCTGTAGCTCTAATAAAAAGCCATCATATTGATTTTTCTTTATAAGGTACAGACCTCGGCCTGTTAAAAATTTATTATAAGTATAGATATAGATTTCATTTATTTTATCAATTTAATACAATAAAATTTTCCAAACAGGTGGCAACACTCTCTAAAAATATTTTAGGTAGTAAAATTTTCTAAACGTCAGTTTGATATGCATATTGCAATATTCAACTTATCTTATAAATTAAATTAAAATTTTCAAACAGGTGGCAACTCTAAAAAATATTTTAGCTGTAAGCCTTCTTAGCCCTCTTTCTTTTGACGCCCATATTGCAATATTCTCGTTTTCATATCAATTTACTTAAACTGCAATTTTAAACAGGTGGCAACTCTCTATTTTTTTTTTCTATATTTTAAGTTAGACTTTCAGCAATACATCGGTTAAAAGCGCATTCAAATCCATGCATTCGCTTTCGAGTATGCGCGTGCAAACATACAGACAGACAGACAGACAAATGTTCCAAAAATGGTTGAATTGGCTTCTGGAGCTCTAACAAAGACCCCCCACACTAATTTTTGTTTAATATCTATAATGTACAGACATCGACCTTTTAAAATTTTATTATATGGATAGATATGGTAGGACAGCTTCTCAAACTATATTGATGCAATTTTTTCATGTTAAGTTGTTGGAAAATAATGAATATCTGAATCGGGGAATGGCTCTAAATTTTGGGGGAGTTCAATATACAAACGATTTTTATTATAACATTCCTATTGAGAATAAAATTCTTCTTCTTCTTTATTGGCACTGTAACCGCCTAAGCGATTTTGGCCGAGTCCAAAACATCACCCCAGTCATTTCTCTTCTGTGCTAACCGAAGCCAAGTGAAGCCAAGTCTTTCTCCCCCTGGTCTTTTCAACGCAGAAGGGGTCTTCCTCTTCCTCTGTTACCAGCATAGCGGCCCGCGTTGAATACTTTCAGAGTAGGAGCGTTTCTGTCTATTCGAACTACATGGTCAAGGTAGCGGAGCCGCTGAATTTTAATTCGCTGCACTATGTCTATATCGTTGTAAAGCTCATACAGCTCATCGTTAAAACGTCTGCGGTATTCGCCATCGCCAACGCGTAAAGGTCCGTAAATCTTTCGTGGAATCTTTCTCTCGAAAACTCCAAGAGCCGCTTCATCAGGTGTTTTCATTGTCCATGCCTCCGCGCCATACACCAGCATAGGCATGATGAGTGACTTATAAAGTGTGATCTTTGAACGAAGAGAGAGGACTTTACTTCTGAAGTGCCTACTCAGTCCAAAGTAGCACTTGTTGGCAAAAGTCATTCTCCGTTGGATTTCGAGTCTGACATTATTACTGGTGTTAATGCTGGTTCCCAAATAAACGAAGTCGTCTACTTTTTCAAACTTGTAACTGTCACCAGTGACGTGGGTGCCAAGACACTTTTGCTCTGACTGTTTGTGTGATGACAGGAAATACTTCGTTTTGCCCTCGTTCACCACCAGTTCCATTCGCTTTGCTTCTCTATCCAGTCCCGAGAAGGTAGAACAGACGCAGCCCTTGTTTTTACCAATAATGTCGACGTCGTCGGCATACGCCAGCAATTGTACGCACTTGTAAAGTATTGTGCTTGAGCGGTTCAGTTCTGCGGCTCTTATTATCTTCTCTAACATCAGATTAAAGAAATCACACGAGAGGGAGTCACCTTGTCTGAAACCTCGTTTGGTATCAAACGGCTCGAAAAGGTCCTTCTCTATTCTGATGGAGCTGGTGGTATTGCACAACGTCATTTTACACAGCCGTATTAGTTTCGCGGGGATACCAAATTCAGATATCGCGGTATAAAGACAACTTCTCTTCGTGCTGTCGAAAGCGGCTTTGAAATCGCCAAATAGATGGTGTGTGTTGATCCTATTCTCGCGGGTCTTTTACCAGATTTCGCGTATTGTGAATACCTGATCTATGGTGGATTTTCCAAGCCTAAAGCCACACTGATAAGGTCCAATCTGTTGGTTGACGGTGGGCTTCAGTCTTTCGCACAATACACTCGATAAGACCTTATAACCTATGCTTAGAATGCTGATTCCGCGGTAGTTGGCGCGAATGGCGGGTGCTCGGCTTCGTCTCCTCCACTAATTTCAGCGCTGCTACCTTTCAGTAGGGGGAAATGTATTCCCTCCATAATGTAAGTACATTCTGGACATCGGTGACTAGGTCGCCATTATTGTTCTTAAAGGAGTTCGCTCTGGTCTTGAAACCTTCCGTAAGTCGCCTAACCCTCTGGTAAAATTTTCGGGCGTTTTTCCTGCCGGCCAGCATTTCAAGCTCTTCGCACTCACTTATTTCGGCCGCTCTCTTGTTTTATTCGGCAAATACGTCTCGCTTCCTTCTTCAGCTCAAATAGCACACTGGTGTACACATTGGTGTAAATTTATGGATTTTTGTACAAATCTGATTAGATTGAATAAAAAAAGAACGTTTTGGTGTATTTGTTATTCCACCAGTATTTCTTTCAAATCAAAATTCTACCTTTAACATTTTGGTACTATTTATTCATTGAGATTAGTAGGAAAACTACACCAGCTCCTAAAATGCGCCCCTTTTTTCATTTGGTTCACAAACAGCTCCACGTTAACAAATGTCATTAAAATTATTCAGGCGACATTCTGAGTAGTGATGTGCTGAATTCTCGGTACCCAATACTTGAAAAAAATTTCGGTACCCAATACTTCTTTTTCGGTACCCGATACCGATTCCACACACTAAACTTTCGTCATTATATCTGTGCCGTTCAATTCAAGTAGCTTAAGTCACTTTAGATGGTTTGACTTTGAATTAAAAAAAAAAAATCAGTTTCCTTTGAAATTGTTTTATATTTTAATTAAGATTCTATTATAGGGGCATCTTGAACTACATCTTTGGCTAGTTAAAAGTTAAAATATTGTTTGGGAATCCAACGAAATGTGGCTTTAAAGGGAAAAGGACCTATCTCGACATAGGCTACTTTTGGGGGTAAAAATTATTGATATTTTATAAGACATCGCCTAAAAACCCAAAATGTACAAATAAGATGGTCCTTTCTCAAGAGATGAGCAATGTGTTTGTATGTATGTAGTTAAGTGAAGGAAGTATAATGTGTGCGTCGAACAAGGCAGGCAATTAAATCTGCACAATAATGATCAAGGCGAATTTAATAAGGTGGTGTTAGCCGTGTATAAGTAAAAAATTACACTTACAAATTATACGCAGATATTCATACTGTCATTAGTAAGAACTACAACAAACACGTAATTTTGATGTAATGTCCCCCACGGCGAAAAATTCAGATACGCCGGTAACACAACCTTATTAAATTCGCCCTGATACTGATGTCGCAAAACACACTTTCGGCTTCTTTTACTTATCGCAACCGTCTTTCCAATTGCAATAGTTCTGGTGGCAATATTATTTATTTTTCATAGCTGACACTATATGTATGTGTACATATAACTCATATTTTTGGCTGTTGCGCGCATTTTTAGAAATTCCAAGATTTCGGTACCGAGCATCGAAAGTATTTGATACCTTTTAAATCGGAACCGAGTATCGATCAATACTTATTTATTTCATTTATTTTATTTTATTTATTTAATAATAATAGATACATGCACAACAACCAGAGGTTATGAATTACAGTGCATGTACATAAGTATGTTACAAATTTCTTAAACTATGTATATATAATCACTTACAAATCAATATGAACTAAGGCTAATAGACTAACTAGACAGTGAAAGTGGAATTCCAAGTAGAGGAGTGAGTAATTGAATAGGTTTAGAGGAAGATGATAAAGAAGCGTTGATATTCATAGAAAAAGGAAGGTTAGAGAATATTACACTAGGAATCACATGGCAAAGTGACGCATGAGTTCGTTCCTAAATTGCGGCGTGATCTTAATATTTCTAATCGCATGTGGCAAATTGTTCCAAAGACGTACCGTGTATACAAAAAACTGGCGTTCAGAAATTAGCAGGTTAAATTTCGACAAGGAAATAGAAGGGGCTCGGGAAGACCTACATAGTGGGAGCCGTTCTTTCAGGTAGCTGGGCTCCTGAGTTGTTATAACCTTATGCATCAATGTTAAGCACTTGACATGTAATATGTCATTGAAAGATATTGATAAGATCTTTGAGGCAAAATTGGAAATGTGCACGCAACGTTTAATGCCATAAATGTATCGTGCAACGTTGTTGTACAGAACATTCAGTTTCCTTCGACAAACGCTGTCACAATCAGCATACAGTTCGCAGCCATATAGTAACGTCGGTATCAAGTATGTTTTAGCTAGTAGAAGCCGGATTTTTACTGGAGTAAAGTACTGAAGGCTCCATAAGGTTCCGAGCATACCGTAAACTTATCCTATCGCACTAAAAATATGGTTATTCCACGTAAGTCTTCTATTAAATGTTACTCCTAAGTTTTTGGCAGTGTCCACGTATTTTATCGCAGAACCGTTCAATTTTACTTCATAATAGTCGTCAAGTTTAAAAAGTTTCTTATATATAACAATGCACTGGCATTTGCTTGGATTAAGGACTAAGCCATTTTCAGATGCCCACACGCTTACGGAGTCTAAGTCGGCATTTAGGTTAGTTATACATGCATTGATGGATTCGGGGGGACAACAGAGATACAATTGGACTTCATCTGCATAGACATGGATATTACAATGTTTTAACACAGAATGGAGATCATTTATATACAACACGAACAGCAGAGGGCCAAGTATGAATCCTTGCGGAACCCCTCGAGGGGTGGGCAGCGGGGTTGAAACAATATCGTGTACGCTTACTGATTGTGAACGGTCAGCAAGGTATGATCTTACTAGGTTCACTGCCGATGGTGCGAAACTGAAAATTTTACCAAGTTTTAAGCACATTAACGCATGATCCACTGTATCAAAAGCTTTCGAATGGTCGAGAAGAATTAGGAATGTTACATAGTTTCTATCAAGGTTTAGCCTAATGTCGTCCGAAACTTTTAAGAGCGCTGTGATACAACTTCTATTTGCTCTGAAACTAGATTGGTACGGGCTCATCAACGAGTTTTTAGTAATAAAAAGGTTGATCTGGTTGTTCATGATTCGCTCAAGGACCTTAGATAGAAAAGGCAATATCGCGATTGGCCTGTAATCACCATTCGGCTTTTTGACAGGGATGACCTTTGCCCTCTTCCAACAACTCGGAAAATCAGAGGTTGTGAGGATGGTGTTAAAGGCATACGTTAGGTAATTCAGAATTTTGGGAAGTAAACACTTGAGAAATTTGGGATGGATTCCATCGCTACCAACGGCATTCGACTTGATACTAAGTACAGACTGCACTACATCACACTCATCAATACAATTAAAACAGAAACCAGGCAAGGAGTCACTCATACTAACACTATAACGGTCATAACGAATATTACGGTTACCAACAGACCCTTGCACAAATTTCTCGTTTAGTTCATTTACGTCAATAGATTCGGTTACTAGATTGCTTTCCTTGCCAATACATCACACATCACAAATTCTGAGAGCAATTGACAGTGGACCAAAGAATTCACCAAAAAATGAATATTGAATACACCACACAGTAGCTTTGTTTCTTTACAAATAGCCGCATTTACACAAGGTAGTGTTAGCCGAATATAAGTAACAAATTACAAAAGAAAATTACAAGAAACACATAATTTTCACGTTATGCGGTGAGAAATTCAGCTGTTGCTCCAACTTTAGACAGATTAGGCACAGCTACTTTGATTTGCTTCTTTTACATATTTTTGTATTTTTTGATAAAAATGGGCGATTTATTTAATTTGATAAAGTGTGGCAAAACCTGAGTATTTGTGAACAATTTTTAAACATAAAATGCGATTAAAAATTCGCAGCAAATACATATGTTCAGTTGTCAATAGCATCGGTCAGGTGTTTACTAGCTAGTTTCTGCTAGTTTGCGTTTCTTGACTTTTTCTATATTTCACACGCTGTGAGCGTAATTCTGTAATTCTTCCCATTCTTCTTCCTGATAATGATCTGCTAGGAAAGTAAAGAAACAAAGCTAGTGTGTGTGTACATAATACACTGCCTGTTTTAATATGAGCTTATTATACATACCACAAGTAGAGCTGCTATCAGTGTTGCCGTTTTGAAAAATTGGTAGTTTCATTTCAGGGCTGTTCTGGTTTCGTTCGAAATTGATTTCTCATCGATTTGGATTTCGGATTCTAAATTTTAAAGATCTTTTGCAATCCTATCAAAGTTTTGAAGTTATAATAGAAAATAAATCCTATTCGAAATGTCAAAAATGCATTGAGCTGTTGTTGCATAGTATTCGTTTATTAGAACATTTGTAAAAATTTTAAATAAATTTTGTCGAATGGCGGTAATACAATGGTGATGTGAAAGTAGAAAAGCGTACTGAAAGCGTGATAAAATAGCCTAAAACTCGTACCGAAATATTAAGATTATGTTGCTGACATTCCGTAATTTTCTTGCATCATGGTTAAATGAAAACAAATAAATAAAAATAAAATTCCGCGAGCATAGTAATACATTTTTTTGTTACCAAATACAAAATGTTTATATCGATTGTATTTTTTTTTACATTTTAGAAGATTCATACTTTTACATGAAGTAAAATCAGAAACGAAATAAAATATCAATATTTGATGATTAAAAAAAATTGGTAGTTTGGAAACTGATTCGGTAGGATTTTTTGTTCCTAAAAATATTGTCGAGTGGTAACATTGGTTGGTATATTTAATACACCAGTGGTGAAATATGCATCAATAAGGCGCCCCTACACGCTTAAAGTTTGTTTGGGTACTAATGATTCAACATCATGCCTTCACAAATGCAGCTATAAGTTGCATAGTATATATGAGTACGAACAACAGCGAGAATTTTTTCTACATAACATGGGCGAACGCTGATTTGATTTCTTCTTTTCGTACGCGAACGTTAACAAAACATGTTGAAATGTATACGTTCGCGTTTGCGTTCGAATAATGGACGTGTGGTAGGCGCTTAAACTTCTGTCAACTGTGTTCATTTGACAAGAAACATTTTTTATACCAAATTCTCAAACTGAATTGTGTCTAGGGCAAAATAAATACACCGTTCTTGGCTTGGTAAATATTTTTGTACCAAACTCAAGAATCTGTGTAAGTTTTCAACGACGACCATATTTTCAAAGTATTATGAAAGTAAGGCTAAGTTCTCAACCTAGAGTAATAGCGTTACGCGATGCAACGGAAATCGCTCAATCCAAAGAAACTTCTTCGCCAGCATAATCGCTGGCGATTAAAACGTAGCTAGTGTTTAAATTGTAGCAAAATTATACACGACTAATTTTTTATAATAGGGGAGCTTACGATGAGTAGCATTTTAGATTTAAAGTTGCTACGTACCAATCTAGCACATATTTTGTTGTTGGGAAAGCAACAAAACGTGTGATACATTGCTACGTAGGGATTCCCCTAATATATTTTTTTTGTTTCCACAACCCTTTGACAATTTATACCGAAACTTAAGCATATTGTATTGTATATAATAGCAGTAGAAGAGATGTTTAATTTATTATATAAATATGTACATATGTATATTTTTTATTTATTTGGGCTTTAAGTATGAGAAAAAGCTTTTTTTAACAAACTGCATAATTTTTATTTGCTTGCACAGCGATAAACACCAAAGACTGTGTAAATATTGGTTAGAAGCGATTTTTATGTATTCTCGCTACGCTAATACGTTAGGTTGTAAACTTAACCTAATACTGAATCTCAGCTGGACGCCATATTAAAGCTGTATGACTACTATTTAGCTAATTTAACAATTTCATTATGTACATTGGCTCTTTACGGATATTTTCGACCCTGTTTTAAACAGTGCATCTCTTAGAAAATTAAAAATGGCCAAAAAATCACTACTTTCAAAATGTAGCTTTTTCCAGATTAATTTAAAATCTTCAAATCCTCATAAATTTTGAGGCGCTCGATTTTTAGAGGGGGTAGGACCGAAATTCACTCGACAGAATGTACCTCGTTTTTAAATTAGGAACTCACATTCATATATATTCGCGATTTTCATGTCGGCATATTATGAATACTGAGATTTATTAAATTAATTCTAAGTTGTGCAGATTAAAAAAGAGCTTCGGTGTAAATTTTATGTCTGAGTTAATTTTAAATTTGATTATTAGTAAATTTTATTCCTCGAATCATTTCGTACTCTTCACACTCATGGGAATATATTTATGCTAGAATATGATGTAAATGATTTACCATTATGGTATATGATTTGAGCCAATTATGAGTACGTATTTTACACCAACGGAGTTTATTTTATGTTCTAGAAACAAGAAAACTTGTATACCACTGGCATAATATATATACCGAAAATCAGTAAAAAAAAATTACGGTAGGTGTAAATAATACACGAAAAAGCGGTATAACCTATACACTGAATGGAAATAAACTGTTCAAAAAACGCGCCTAGAAATGGCATATTTTTTATATTGAAAATGTATAACACGCCGATGCAAAAAATACACAAAATATTTTGGTGCATTTTTGACTTTTGTGCTACTTGAGAGTTCCCTGTAACGGTCACACTTGGTTTACGTTGCGCCCGATCGCAGCGTGGCCCTATAAGCGGTGTCTTTTTTCTCTGCGGCTTCTTTACATTCCTAATCGTACCAGTTGTTCGTTCGATCTCGCTGAAATCCAACTACTTCTTCGGCGGCGGTACTTAATGATCGCGAAATGTGGTTCCACTGCTCGCTTATATCGGATTGTTGAGGAGTGCTCTCAGAGAGCAGGTGTGTGAGTCGAGTGGCGAATAAATTGGTCGTCTGTTGTGATGGCAGCTTTTCGACGTTAAGCTTTCCTTGCATTGTTAGGCGCACTTTTTTTGCTGCACGGAGGCGGGTGCGTGTCTTAGCTACAACAAGATAGTGGTCCGAGTCGATGTTTGGCCCTCGGAGTGTACGTACATCTAAAACGCTGGAAGCATGCCTTCCGTCTATCACAACGTGGTCGATTTGGTTTCTCGTTTGCGATCTTGAGACAGCCATGTAGCTTGGTGGATGTTCTTGTGCTGGAACCTAGTACTACATATTACCATGTTTCGGGCCCGGCGAAGTCGATCAGCCTCAATCCGTTATCGAAGGTTTGGTCATGGAGGCTGAATTCCAACAGTGGCGCCAAAGATCCCTTCCTTGCCCACCTTGGCATTAAAATCGCCCAGCACGATTTTCACATCGTGTCGCGGGCATCCCTCATATGTACGCTCCAAGCGCTCAGATAAGAGATCCTTGGACGGCTTGTCCTTCTCTTACGTCGGGGCATGGGCGCAGATGAGCGAGATGGTGAAGAATCTCGCTTTGATGCGGATTGTGGCTAGACGTTCGTCCACCGGGGTGAACGCTAATACTCGGCGACGGAGTCTCTCTCCTACCACGAATCCAACACCGAATTTATGTGGCAACTGTAGTAGACGTAGCTTCACACTTACTTTTCCTTGCCCCGTCCATCGCATTTCTTGGATGGCGGTGATGTCATCCTTTGTCTTCCCGAGGACATCAACCAGCCGGTTACGGATTTAAAACGTAACGTAATTGCCTCATGCAACCGTGTGATATTAAAGAAATTGCCAACGTGCATAGCCTAACCTTCACGTAACGTTTATATTTGACACTATCATTTCTCACTTCGTGCAAATTTGGAATAGTATCTTTGCACTAGAGCTAACTATCGATAGTCATCCCATTCGATGTTTTCGATAGTTTGCATTGAAACCAGCGATACTATGATAGTATCGGATAATTTTCAAATGCATTGACTAAGCTATTTATATAAACTTTTTAGTTTTGTTTAGTTCTTGAAGAATTAGCAAATTGTTATATAGCGATTTTCAGTAACTTTGTCCTTTCTCTTCAATTTTTTTTGATATTTTAAACCGATAAAATAAAATCCTAAACATAAATTTTGTAGCGAAGAAAAAAAAACACAAAGATAGATAACTGTCAAATCGAATTAAGAATGTGCTCGTGGGAAAGGGGTAATACTATGTCCCCACCAGCACTGGCAATAACGTAGTTCGCTTCTGAATTACTTTGGTGAATTACCCCGTTTACACGACTCATGCCTAATTCGATTTGACCATTCATCGTTTTTCCTTCATTTTCCCCTTTCTTTGCTTTTCCTATTCTCTCTTGCTTTGACAGCTGAGTTCGACAAATTTCCGATTGAAATTAGAGACGGCAGCGATTTGTTCGTAATTCGCATGATAATTGGATCTGAATTACCTACAAATGAGGTAATTCGCTCTAAATTCGCTATCTATAAATCACATGTCGATAACGTAATGTCACTTCACAACAAAATCGGAGAACATCGGGATTTTAATCTAAACAATATCTCCTGAACACATTTGGACAATAATATTTATCTTACTCCGACTAATCTATCCAGCCTCTTAGAGACTTATTTCATTGACAACTTTTGGGGTTGTGGTTTATCGCAGATAAATTGCTTTTATAATAAACTGAATCGTCTACTAGACCTTATTTTTATAAGCCACAATGTAAAATTTAATTTATATCATGCTCCATCTTGTTTATCGCAGCCACACATGCATCACTCTCCATTAATGCTCGAGATTGATTTATTTGAATACTTCAGAAAATTTCTTTTAACTATAAACTTTGTGACTTTTCATTTTTAGATGCAATTTTCGCTTATATTATTTGGGATGATATGCTTGGCTCTGATGATGCTGCTCCGTGCTACTATGTGTTCAAAAATATAATTTATGATTGCTGTAAAGATAATGTACCAATTTTCAAAAAACTACCGTATAAGCTCCCGTGGTTCTCTCAGGAACTAAAGCGGTTAAAGAACTTGAGAAATAAGTTTTTTTTAAAAGTTCAGATTAACCAATGATCTAAAACATTTTGAGTTATATTCTACTTTCAGAAACCAATTCGCCAAGCTAAATAAAGCTCGTTACAATAACTTCATAGGTAACTATGAAGCTAATATAAAAAGTAACCCAAAATGTCTCTGGCGCTATATCAAGTGTAAAAAGGGGGTTTCGGATATTCCCAGGTCTGTTTTTTACAATGGGAATACAGCAAATTCCATTTCAGATGATGCCAATCCTTTTGCAGATTTTTTTTCGGCTAATTTCATCTCGGACGAGGATATACTCGATGCTGAGAATGCTAGTTCACACTCTTACGATTATTGTACCGAAAGTACTACTTTTAATCTTGGGTCTTTAGTTCTTTCAGATGAAGACATGGTTGAAGGCATAAATAACATCAAATTTTCAACCGCGACTGATATGGACGGTCTCTCCGTAGTTCTGTCAGTTTTTCTCCCTTCTCTAATTGAACTCCTAAAAGGTATCTTTAATAAATCTCTGGAGTCAGGCATTTTCATTGAAGATTGGGAACGTGCTTACATTTCCCCTATTTTTAAGAGTGGAAATAAAAGTGATGTAAGAAACTACCGCCCAATTTCTAAATTATCTACAGTTTCAAAACTTTTTGAAAGCGTGATAAAGGCTAAACTTTGGTTTAATCTTAAGCATTTGATTTGCTCGAATCAGCACGGTTTCGTTTCGGGAAGATCTACAATAAGTAATTTAGCAGTTTTCGCTGATGATTGCTTAGATGCGTTCCAAAATGGTCACCAACACTACACTGAATTTGCTAAAGCCTTCGATAGGATCTCACATTCTGTCCTAATTGCTAAACTCAACCATTTAGGTTTTCATTCCGGCTTCCTTAAGTGGATTGTGTCGTATCTTAGTGGTCGGAAAAGTTCAGTTCTCCTGGATGGAATACATTCTAAAACTATAATTTCCACTTCGGGTGTACCACAAGACAGCATACTGGGCCCTTCTTCATTTTATTTATTTATTTATAAATGATATAGGATCATGCTTTTCAGCTGTTAACTATCTGCTTTATGCCGACGATCTCAAAATGTATTACGAAATTAAAGAGATGAATGACTCACTTGTCCTTCAGGCTGATTTGGACAGCTTGTATTTATGTTGTGTAAAAAATAGGCTTTTTCTTAATATAAAGAAATGTCATCAAGTAACCTTCTCCAAGTTGCTGCAGCCTTTCCAAACTTCTTACCATATTTGCAATACCCGTTTAGATTCGCTTAATGAAGTGAAAGATCTCGGTGTCTTTTTCGACTAAAAGTTTACTTTCGTCACGCACATTAATTATACTATTTCCAAATCGTTGTCAATGCTTGCCTTTATTCGTCGCAATAGTAAGTGTTTCTCCAATCCATATACTCTTAAAACCTTGTACACTGCTTTTGTTCGGTCTAAATTAGAGTACGCCGCCTTCATTTGGTGACCGTATCATCAAGTACATATCATTCGGCTGGAATCAGTTCAGAAGACATTTTTATGGCATGCTTTGCGTTCCCTTAATTTTTCCGAGCCGATCCCATCGTACTTAGCGCGTTGTCAATTGATCAACCTAATGACACTGAGCAATAGAAGAATTTTCTTATATGTATCCTTTATGCTTGATATTGTCTCGGGCACTGTCGACTGCCCTAATCTTCTTAGCAGAGTTATGTTTAACGTCCCCGCAAGAGTTTTGTGCAATTACGAGGTTTTTACTATTGGTTTTAGTAGAACGCTTTATGGCAGTAATGCACCAATCAAAAGAACTCTGTCTGAACTGAACAAACTCTCAAGTTCTTTGGACCTAGATCTCTCACTCACTAAGAATGTCTTAAATAATAAACTTAAGCTTTTCTTATTATATCAATCCATTGTATAAGTAATAATATACATTTTATTTTTTTCTATTATGCATTGGTTTGTACCTGTAATTAGACTATAAATAAATATTTTATATGGCGAATCACCTAGTTCGAAGGGTAATTGGGGCGCCAATTACGAATGGGAGAGCGAATTACGTGCCGCGAGAACTTAGTATAATTCACGATCGTAATTTTGACTTGTGTTTAGAAAAACTTTGAATTGTTAATTTATTCGTTATTTATGTGTTAAAATAAATATAAAAAAAAAATTATGTTTTCAATGTGGAGAATTTGTCTTGGAATGTTAAAAAATTCTGGCCACCTTACTATTTGTACTAGTTGGTTTTTGCCCAAATATTTGTGTGGTTTATTTTGTGCACATGCAAGCAAAATGTGCTCACGTTTAGTATGTAAC
>NW_023458563.1:25277970-25326543 GCF_013731165.1 Rhagoletis pomonella
TATCAATTTTGAGTCAAGTATCTTCAATAGTTACTAACATATCGCAGTTTTCGTATTTCTGAAAATTACCGTTATACGGAAGGTAGGCGTGGTTATTGTCCGATTCTGCCCATTTTCAATACCATCCATCCTATGCCCGAAAGAAGTGCAGTACCAAGTTTCGTTAAGATATCTAAATTTTTAATCGAGTTATCGTGTGCACAGACGGACGGACGGACAGACAGTCACCGCTTAATCGATTTCTCTTTTCATTCTGATCATTCATTTATACATTTGTCTATATCTATTTCGATTCGTTTTGCTTGTTTCAAACAACCGTTATGTGAACAAAGTTATAATATCCTTGTGCACAAGTGCGCTCGGGTATAAAAATACTTGACATCCGCATTCGCATCCGCATCCGCGGACGTTAGCGTTTAAACATCCGCATCCGCATTCGCATCTGCGGATGTCTAAAATTCCAAATTCGCAACATCCTTGGTACATACGTACATACAGCAGCAAGGCATTTTTGCATACAAGAAACAAACACCGACCGCTGGTCTAATTGTATGTTTTTGATATGATACCTACCGACGAGGTTGATATCTGGGTTGTATAGAAACTTTGCCATAATAACTTTGCTATATATGGTGTCTAGACTAGGGTTGCCAACCGTATTATAACACTAGTTTACAAATTTTCAGTTTCAAACGAGTACCTCGATAAAAAAGTGCTTTCTAGCTTAATTTGGGGTCGCTGAAAACGAAAATGACACTCATTTATTTTTCTCAAGAAGCGTTTCCGCGATTTCCGCAAAAAAAGTGTTTTTCGTGTCTTATTTCAGTTTTTCACCGAAATCTCCGAGGAAGTTCGTTTCGTACTTTTGTTGGATAGTTGTTCCTTTTGTGTTCTGTCGTATTTTAGTTGACATTTTTGTTCTAATGAAAAAGCCCAAAATGTGCAATCACTCACCGGATAAGTTTTGCTTTATTTGTGGTTTGTACATATTCAAACAAAGTGCTCGGAAAAAAATAACCACAAACATTTTAACTGCTTATGAACAATATTTTGGAATTCAAGCCAAGAATCCAGATAAACATTGGACTCCAAACTCTGTAAGTGCCACAAGTTTTGTACGATTAAGCGCATTTAACCGCACGGAAGCAAAAACGACTGTAAATTGATTGACAATTTGATGAAAAACTTCAATGCCATTGGTGAGTGTGAATTATTTTTAGGTTAAATGTAAGTTTGTGAAAATCCATGGCGCATATTCATAGTCATATTTAGTACTCAACTAAGTCGAAACTATTCTAAGTCACAACTAAAGCTATTCATAGTCGCCTTAGTTTCGACTTTTCTGGCTAAGTACCAACTTAAAATTTAGCTGCAGCTGCAACTAAGTCGTAACTAGGAAGAAGTATTTTATCAAATTAAGGGAAAACAGACGAAATATGTAAAAATTAAGTTGGTAGAGGGTAATTTCGATAATATTGAATAATCTCCAATTAAAATTTACAAAGATCGATCCATTTTAATCGGAAGATGGAATTAAATGTGTATTACAATTCGAATAAAGCTATATCACAATTTTATAATTGGAATAATTTAGATAAATTCTCAAATAATAAGTCAGTTTCACGCTAGTTCTTTTAAAGTAAATTTGTGCATAACATTTAGATATCTACTATTTGTACGTTTCACAGCATGCTTTCGATAAACATCGACTCCACATCACTGCGGATGTTTTGGCTATTTCACACAATTAACAAGATAATGATACCTTATTCTTTTGCATAATCATGCAATGAAAATAAAAATTACATAACCGGATGATCAAACTTGTAATTTTTCCAAAATATCGTAAAGAAAAATCGATACATTTTCACACTCGTTTTGCTATATCGTAAACTAAGTCGAAACTACTTAGTAGAAGTCTGAAATGCGACTATGAATAGAGGTAAGTTTTAAGTTGGTACTTAAATTTAAGTTGCAACTTTGTTAGTTTCGATTTAGTTGCTGGACTATGAATACACGACCATGCAATTTTCTTTTTGTGACTTATACCTAAATATCTTCAACGGTTATACCTTGCATGGATTAAAATAATTAAAAAAAAAAAAAAACAATTTAATAATTTACCCAATTTTTTATACCCGAGCGCACTTGGGCACAAGGGTATATTAATTTTGTTCACATAACGGTTGTTTGTAACAGCCAAAACGAATCGAGATAGATATAGACAAATGTATACGTAAATGATCCGGACGAAAAAAGAAATCGATTAAGCCATGTCTGTCGGTCCGTCCGTCTGTCCGTCTGTCCGTGTACACGATAACTCGAGCAAAAATTGAGATATCTCAACGAAATTTGGTATGTAGGTTTCCCTTAATCCATGGTAGGTTGATATTGAAAATGGGCGAAATCGGACTTTAACCACGCCCACTTCCCATATAACGGTAATTTCCAGAAATACGAAAACTGCGATATTTTAGTAACTACTGAAGATAATTCACTCAAAATTGATATTTACAATAATTTTTAGACGAAAAATAAGAATATTATAAATTTTTGGAAAATGGGCGTAGCCACGCCCACTTATGGTTACATGTGTATATCTTGGTAACCGCTGCACCAATTTCTTCCAAACTTGGCACAGTTGTTGGCCTTGGTACAGCATAAAAAACCGCCGAAACTTTTTAAAATCGGACAATAACCACTGAAGGACGCTAATTTACTCAAAATTGATACACCTCGGCTTACCATCTAGCGGAAGGTTTCGGAAGGGTGAAAAAACATATATTTAATACTTGCGCCGGGTATTTAATGTTCGGCTCCGCCCGAACTTAGACTTTCCGAATTGTTATTTATTACAGGTGCTCGAATGTATCTGAAAATGCACCTGCTCAATAGTCATTTGGACTTTTTTGCACCGAATTTGGGAGCTGAGGGCGACGAAAAAGGCGAAAGATTTCACCAGGACATTGCAGCTATCGAAAAGCGGTATGAAGGTTTCTGGGATCAGGCCATGATGGGCGACTATTGTTGGATGCAACTTCGAGAAGACAGAATGAAACACAAACGAAGAAGTTTGACAGAAAAATCATATTTTCGACCTGAAGTGTGAAAATGCTAAAAACCTCGAATTGCTTGTATTTACATTATGCGTAATGTGACCAACTATTTCATAGCTCAAAGAAGTACAGGAACTGGAAACCAAAAATAGTATGAAAGTAATGAGAAATTGGTAAAAGCAGAATATACAAAAATGGTAACAGTATACCAATTCAAGAAATCGATTTTATTAACTAAAAATCTATGCTATATATTATTCTAAGACATGGCGCTTATTTCCAGCGATCTACTAATCGTATAAGTACTGTATCAAATTAAAGTGCTCGGTCTGAAACTTTGCACAAACATTTTAGGTCGAAAATATACTTTTGTCTAATGCCGAATTTCCACTAGGCATTGAAATGACAAAAAGTTGGAGGCATATAAAAAGCAGGGTTGTTGCGAATATTATTCCGAAATAAAAGTCCTTTCCGGATAATAAACAAACCGCTTATCTAAATTAAACAAGTTTGGTATCAAATGAAAGAGGACATAATTAGCTTTAAAACTGAAATGTCTAAACGAGGAAAGCCACATATTAAAAAATGTTTCAATAAAAAATGTTAATTAATTACCATAGGACACACTTTGTGTCAGGTATATGAATTTCTTTAGTATTAAATTATAAAGAAATATTAATAGAGCTCGTTCGTTATTTGTGTTTAAAAGCTATGTTAGTCCTCTTTCATGTGATACTAAACTTGCTTGATTTGGACAGGCGGTTTGTTTATTATCCGGAAAGGAATTTTATTTCGGAACAATATTCGCAACAACCCTGATAAAAAGTGCCATGTGGAAATGAATTTAATGACTATTTTTTAAGGTTATGACAAGAACATTTTTTAATGTCCAAGTTTGTCATTAAAATTTCTGCTATTTAATGCCTAGTGGAAATCCAGCATAACTTTAGAACTTCTCAGATGTATTTATTAGAAAATATGCTGGTTCAAGCATAGAATTGCATAGAGCGGTCGCAAAGTGGTTCCAAACCTAAAAGGAACGTATTTTAAACAAGATAAAAATATTTTTTTGATTTATTTCAGGATTTTTCCATTTTTATATGTTTTTTTTTTTTACTGAATAATGTGTAAATCATATCTAGTTTAGCGTTTTTTCAATAAAAGTAAATGATAAAAAAACTTTAGTACTTATTAATTATAAACAAAATTAAAAACACTTTGAAAAACCGTAAAGCCTGTTTTCCGGTCTATTATCGGAGCACTCCGGAAACACTCCGTCTTGGTTATCATCGGAGTTTTTAAGGAGTCCTTCACACAAAATCATAGGTGAATAGGGTCTTTGATTTTTGGCGCACCGAAATCACTCATTTAAGTAGTCCTAAGGGTACACTTTTTTCATTTATATTGAGAATGTGTTCTCCTGCGAGCATGCTCCTCTGGGACCCTTTTCGCAGCCTCCCTAGGAGCATCAATAGTATAGGGAGTCTTAATTGTGCACCCTGCGGGCTCCGCTGGTATGCTGGGAACAATATTTTTGATCAATTTAACTTAACAAAAATTTACGTAAAAAAATCATTGCCGACGAACTGATTTAAACTGCCGATAAATTTGAGATTATTTCAATTTTCTTTTGCGAGTTAGAGAAAGTCGAGAACTCCGTCAGAGCCAAAAATTAAGGAAACTGGAATAAGAGACTATTTTTCTAGATGTAAGTAATCAAAACACTTGGAGGATTAAGCTAAAAATAAGCACTGTACGATAGTTAATAAGGAAATTATTACTATGTTGCCCGGATAAGAAATTGTTTACTATAGCATCGATACTGTCGTTTCTGAATATCCACAGGAGCAAGTAATTCGCCACAGAATGTGTAAACTCTCTAACACCTATTAATTATTCTTGATTGAGTAGCCATTTATAATGAAACTTTTCAGCTAGAAAAGTGAAGTTATTGAAAGTTATAATTTATGTGTTGATCTATAAGTACCTTTCTGAACTGAGATGACTAACCTTTTAAAATTTTTCGAAGCAGTTAAAGAAAACTCAACTTAAAAGGTAGAACCACGGAATATCAAACAGGTATTAGAGCAAAAACCACATTTATGTGTATTTTGTTGTTTATTCTCTTATCTAAAGTGTCAACACTGTTCTGATTTTTTTCTTGTAAATCAAAGGAAACCATGTGAAATACAAAAAAGTAAAAATTAAAATTAAATTTGGGGAAAAACTGGTGCGACTTTCTTTCTTAGTAAATTTTGTTTGCTACTCGAAGCATTGATCCATCATTTGCAAGGCCCAGGCATCAGCGTTTATGCTGCGGAGTTAGGTGAACGTTCCAAAAGTTGCTTTTCAATCGCTTGTTTTAAATGAGAAAAGATAGAAAAGATTTCACATGCAAAAAGATTTTTACAATTTATGTTTTTAGTGAGAATAAATTAAAAATATTTGACATTTAAGAGACCGAATAATTTGAAAAAAAATCAAATCAGCTGCTCTCCTGATACTACCTGTTCAATTTGCCTTGGGTAGAACAAGATATTGCAAGGAAGTATATTTGACTGTACTTCGAAGTAAGAAGTACAATGGCTTAAAAAGAAGTACTGTACTTCCGAAAGAAGTACGGTTGGTCACATTAATTATGCGTCATAACTTCTACATTTCTTCTTCGATCGAAGCAATATTTAGCTTAAATTGTATGTGACAGAATTGTCTTCAAACTGTTATCATATATATCTGCATTAAAATCTTGTATCTTATGAAAAAAAGTCAATAAACCTCATTCATTTCCAAAAAAGCTCAAAAATTACAATTTTTTAACTTTGAACGGCTGCTGTGGAAGTAATAATCACTAGATTACCAATAATGACATATTGCTGTAAAGAGGAGGTCTGTACCTTTCTAAATATGTATATCATTGCTTCATAACATCAACTTCCTCGGAGATTTCGGTGAAAAACTGAAATAAGACACGAAAAACATGTTTTTTGCGGAAATCGCGAAAACGCTTCTTGATAAAAATAAATGAGTGTCATTTTCGTTTTCAGCGACCCCAAATTAAGCTAGAAAGCACTTTTTTTATCGAGGAACTTTTTTCGTGTAGTATTGTACTATTTTTCTGATCGGCGTACTATATACTGTTGGAAAAATATGTAGTACGCGAAAATACTATATTTCTTCTGCTATAAATACAAATACATTTCAGTAATTTGCAAAAAAACGTTTGTATTAAAATGGATGACCTTTATACTGAAATAACAATATCAAATGAAATATTCTTTAAAGTAAAAGGTCATAGTGAGTTTATAATCAAAAAAGGCAACATATTTTTAAAAACCACTAAGAATTAACAATTTTAATTAAAATTATTTATTTTCTACTCTCTATTCCAGCAACTTCGGCATTCACAGGAAGAGCTTTTCCCATTACCTAAAAAGTGTTTTTACTTTTTCTTTTAAATAAAATACTATATATATTTGAAGTATACTATATTTTTTCAGATTTCTTTAAAAAAGTACTATAAATATCTTACAAAATGTTGGCAACCCTAGTCTGGACACACAACATTGTAAGTTGATAAAGTGTTGTAAAATATAGTGATGTGTAAGCAAATTGCCACTTTCAAAAATAAAATAATACATACAAAGTGGTACATATAATATAAACAATATGTATATTTTCTCAATCAAAGAGTATCGATAGTGGCAACGACAATTCAATAGTGCAAAAAAAATTGGCTTTATTTCATTTTTAAATGGAAAATAATATCAAAATCTGAGTTTTACTTTATTTCCAACAAAGGTCCAACTAATGTCTCAGAGAATTGAAAACAAATGGCGAAAAAATTTAAAAATAAACACCAATATTGCGCGATTTTAGCGTGACTGAAAATAGTGAGGAATTTGGGTACTTTTGACTACTTTTTTGTACATATTCCGCTAGGTTTGCCCCATCATATCCTCGTTTCAAAATCCCTGAAACATGTTCGTCAAGTAAACCAGAATGCACTTATTTAATATAATTCCAACTTATGGCATGGGAATAATTTGTAATTTAAAAATCAAAAGGAGGAGTGTTTACCTTTTCAATGATACCTTGGAAAGAAGGATGTATTGGGAATAAGCTGAGTTATTCCAATTTTCATGGCAACTGAATTAAAAAAATATAAAATTCTATTAAACATATTATTATTTTAAATATGTCTGTACATTTGGTGTAAAACTCTTAGGCTTAAATTTTTTCTATTATGTGAGGTCATTTACTGGACGGAAAACTTTGCAATTCAAATTTTCTTCAGTAAAAAATTGGTATTTATATACATTTTCATCGCGGTCTAGCTCACGATTAAACGCAAATTGAACCAAAATATTCTTGTGGATGTCATAAAGTATTTATAATTGTTTAATTTGATAACACCTAATTTTTTCGGTACCATGACATAACCACAAGTAGCAAAACTCCAATTTTAAAATTTGGAATTATGTATGTCACTCCTTATACAGTGACAGAAAGCAAATTTTTTTACTTGGGGTTATGTCACTTCATATAAGGTGTCAAACCCAAATTGGGATAACGTCACTTTTGAGCCTAAAACATAGTTTCCAGATCTAAAGAGAGAAGGCATATAAAAACACGCTCAATAAATGAAAAAGAAATGTTCTCTTAAAATTTTTTGGTCTAGAGATATATACAAAGAAAAAGAAATTTTATAATAAAACTTTTTGGTCTAGAGATACATATGTATGTAAATATTTCTTCAAGAAAATTTAAAGTAATTGACACGCATTCTTTGTAATCGAAAGAAATAGTTAAAAGTATTTCCCGTATTTTTTTTTTTGAGCTTAAAAATCGGAAAGTATGGATATTAAGTTTCGCCCTTTTTTAGTATAAACAAAACAGTAATTTAATATGAATTTTGTGAAAATTTGGAACAAAAATCGCGCCAATTGTTATTTCAAATTTTCGCCTGCGGCCCTTTTCAAACACTATATTTGAATATATTTCTCCAGCGGCATTTTTTAGTATAAACTTATAATTTATATGGAAATTGGGAATACAAATTCGCCGAAGGCCGCCTACGCAGAAAGGAGTTCTGCGCAAAAATACTTCCCACCATCTTCACAGGCCACACAGAAACGATAAATCTACTTAGTTAGGGTTATAATCCCTATGCGCGACCAAAGGCCGTCTACGCTGAAAGAAGTTCTTCGTAAAATTAATTCCGCCGCTCTTTTCCGGCAACATAGAAAGGGCAATTCTACTTAGTAAGGGTTATCATGCCTAAGCGCGGCCGAAAGCCGCCTACGCAGAGAGAATTTCTGCGCAAAAATACGTCCGCCGATCTTTTCCGGCAACAGAGAATTCAACTTAGCAAGGGTTATAATCCTTAAGCGCGGCCGAAGGCCCCCTACGCAGAAAGAAGTTCGGCGCTAAAATTCTTCCGCCGATCTTTGCCGACAACACAGAAAAGAGAATTATACTTAGTAAGGGTTATAATCTTATGCGCAAAAATACTTCCGGCGGTCTTTTCCGGCAACACAGAAGAGAAAATTCAACTTAGCAAAGGTTACAATCCCTAAGTGCGGTCGAAGGCCGCCTACGCAGAAAGAAGTTCGGCGCTAAAATACTTCCGCCGTTTTTTTTTTCGGCAATACAGAGAAGGGGCAATTCTACTCAGTAAGGGCTATAATCTCTAAGCGCGGCCGAAGGCCGCCTACACCGAAAAAAGTTCTGCCCAAAAATACTTCCGCCGATCTTTGCCGACAATACAGGCGGTCTGAAAGGACAAGTTCCAGAGCCGCACTGCCTGGGCGGGTGGAAAGGACTAGTTTCCACGCCACGCCTTCGCTTCTCAATATTTAAGTAATTACAATCCAGTAGGCTGTGTTCGGTCATAAAGGACAAGTTTCCGAGCCGCACTGACACTGGTGTTGGGTAGTCGGTCTGAAGGGACGAGTTCCAGAGCCGAAATTGATATATTACGGATATCGAAATTTATTATATTGCGCATCATTCGATAATATCGGAGAAATCCTATCTTTTCAGTCTTCTTGCATATCTCGGGCTAAGAAGATCTCTCGCTAGTCTATTTGGATGGTTCATTAACCGTGCTGAGTAACTGGTGCTTAGCCCTCTTATGTCCTTATGCACCGTATTTACATTAAGATCTTTGTGGATATTCGTATTTTTTATGTACCGTGGTGCTCCGCATATGGCGCGTAAAATTAGTGACTGCAGTCTTTGAAGTCTGTTCAAAATAGAATTGCACGCTGTGCCCCAAAGCCCGATTCCATATGCCCAACATGGTTTAATCATCGTACTAAAAAGCGACATTTTGTTATCTAGGCTTAATTTAGATTTGTGTCCTATAACTACGGTGACCATAAATATATTTTGAAAATACAGGACAATTTTTCAAAAAATTTACCTACATATAATTGCGTAGTATAAAAATAACAAAAATATACTACATATATACATTCCTCGTCATTTGAATAGCACGCCATTTTTTTGATTTTCTACCATATAAAGTATGCTTAACAAAATTTTTAAATGGAATAAAATGCTCAGCACCGTGAACAAAAAAAATTGTCGCGCCTATGTTTATTTTTTTTTTTAATTTTCAAAAATTTTTTAAATGGGATGTAGACGTAGAATATGCTATATTTTTATAAAAAGTTAATGAATATTAAGCAACCAAAAGGAAAACTGTACCTACTAAGTATTAAAAGGATGCGCTATTCAAATAACGAAGAGTGTATATTTCTTAATTATTAATCCAATTTTAAACTTTAAACATAAATCACATATGCTTCATTGGTATTTATCTTTTAGTAACGAATATTCACAAAGGCTTATTGATCCCTTTTATGTGCAAGAAAACACTGTTCTTCACGTTTTTACCCGACGTTTCGCTAAAATCCTTAGCATCTTCAGGGGTGTTTTATTCTCCTTTTATATTAACATCAACATACATATAAATAGACATACAATTTAAAATTATTAATGACATAAAAAATGTGTGAACAGTTCTACAAACAATAATAAAAAATAATCACAGATTTTGAAAGGATTTTTAAAATTTTGCACTTACATATGAACACGAGTTTCAAAATTCACGTACATATATAAACAAATAAATAACATAAAAACTTAAACTAATTGGTCCGCATCGATACCAACGTCATGTGGTATACTTGTCATACTGTTGATTTTAGCTGTAAACATAATAAATAAGCAGTCGCGATGTCATCCGTGTCTTCCTTTTTGTTCATTGTCTTGTCCCTCTTCTGTAATATCCGTAAGCTTTCCAACGTGAATCTTGTTCTCTCCCTCTTTTCTTTGTCTATTATTTTCGTTTTAGTTAGATCAGCTGTGTGTCCGCTTGCTGATATGTGTTGTGATAGTGCCGTGTTGCTCTTGTTCTTCTTGATGTCCGCTTCATGCTCCGATAAGCGAACTGCACGCGGACTTTTTGTCGTTCCAATGTAAATTTTATTACACTTTTCGTTTTCACTTCCTTCGCATGTTATTTCGTACACTACGTTATTTTGTTGGTGCGGCTCTATGTTTTGGTAATTACTGAAGACAACGTGTGATTTGATCGGTATGCTAGTATTGTATTTTGGTTGTTAGTGTATTTCTTGCGATCAAATTTTTCGCTGAGTCTAGGTACGTATGTTACACTGTAGTAGCGTTTTGTCTCAGTATTAGTTGTTGTGATCGTAGGGTTATTGCGTTTGTCATTAATGTGTGTTGTTATTTGTTTAACTAGGCTATGAATTATGTGCTCCGGTTAGTTGTTACTTCTAAAAATGTTGAATATTTTCTTTATATTTCTGTCATGAAATTGTTGATGGCTTATTTTTAGTATCTTATTAATTAAGTTCTTAGCAGTATTAATTTTGTACTTAGAGGGTTGTGACGACAAATAATTTATTAAACGTCCCGAGGATGTAGGTTTCGAATACCAGTCAAGTATTAAAGAGTCATTTCTTCTATGGATCATAACGTCTAAAAATGGGATCCGGAAATTTGCCTCTGTTTCTATTGTGAACTGCAATTTTCGATGATATTTGTTGAGTGTTTTCAATATAATGTCCACATCCTTTCGTTTAACTATGGCAAAAATGTCATCCACATATTTTACTATAAATTGTATATCAATTTTATAGATTTCTTTAAGTTCTATCATAGTTGCGTTCAGTAAATCGTCCATTATAATGTCAGCAATAGTGGGTGAGAGAGGGTTTCCCATTGGCATTCCAAAGGTTTGAATGTAGAAATTTTCTTTGCCCGCGAAATAATTATTATCCTTCAGGCAGAAATTAAGGATATTTAGAAATTTGTTTTTGGGGATGTTCGTCGACTGTTTTATTGTGCTCCATTTTGACATTATGATATTAATGGCTAAGGGTATCGGAATGTTGGTAAACAACGATACCACATCAAAAGACACCAGCAATTCTTCCTCACTTACTTTTACTTTATCCAGTTTATCTTTTAATCTGAACGCATTTTTTATATTGTATTCCTCAGAGATGAGATTACTGAGAATCTGACCTACATATTTGGACAAACCAGAACACGGAACATTGATGGACGAACAAATTGGCCTTAAGGGCAAGTCAGGTTTGTGGATCTTTGGTAATCCGTAAAGTCGTGGTGCAATCGCTGCTGTGCATACGAGTTGTTGTTTACCTCTGTAGTCAATAATTTTGCTTTTGTACAATTCGTCAACCAGAGTGTTGTTCTTCCTCTGTAGCGCATTTGTTGGATCGTTTCTTACTATTTTATACGTGTTTTTGTCATCAAGTAGTTTGTTCATCTTTTCTGTGTAGTCCTCTTTGTACATTACCACTGTTTTGTTTCCCTTATCTGCATCTGTTAAGATAATATCGTCTTTGTGCGACTTTAAGAAAGTTTTGGTCTTATTGAATGTTTCTAATATAAATTTTTCTGCTGAGTTGTGCCTTATATTCCGTTTCAATTGTATTATATTATTGCTGAGTTTGCATCTTGCAATTTCCTTGACTCTGTCATCCTTTTCTTGTTGTATGATTTGTTCAATTTCTGCAATCATTCGGATCGGTTGGAAACTAGTCTTCGTTGTGGGCAGTGTGAATTTCCTGCCTAATGACAGCAGCCACTTTGTTTCTACTGGGAAATCTATGTCCGTTTTGTTTACAAACCTATCGTTGTTTAAATCTATTCCCAGGTTCTGCATTTGTTGGTATTTTAGTCTCTCGATGTTTGTATTGTTTCGCGTTCTTTTTTAATTCTCTGGCTGAGGCAGTCTTGCTTGCAGATAAAGGAATCCAGTTCTATTTTGCTTATGCTGTGTTTAAGTTGTTGTTGCGCGTGATGTAGATGGGTCTTTGAAGTCTTAATATTCATGTTTGTTTGTGTAATTTCTATATTGAGTATTTTCTTTAAAAAAAAGTAGTTTTGGTTTTTCGGTTTGTGCTTTTAGTTTGTGGGATGTGGTGTTTATATTAACCTTCTTGATTGCATTTGTCAAGTGATTTGGCAGTAGGTTATATTTCCTGCATTCTAATAAGAACTTAAGTTGCGCCATCTGTTTGGTTAACTTCTGTTTTAGTTTACTGTAACGTTTCAGTGTCATGCATGTGTGTTCGCCGTGTTTGTACTTCATATGTTTGTAGAAGTCCTTCATGTTTGTTGTTGTGATTCTTCGTTGATGTTTAATAAAAAGAAAAAATATATAATTCGGCAGGCCTTCCGAGATTATACCATTTGATTATTAGTTGATGATCAATTTTTGGTATATTTTTGTAGGTATTTCATAGGCTTATTGATCCCTTTTATGTGCAAGAAAACACTGTTTTTTCCCGACGTTTCGCTAAAATCCTTAGCATCTTCAGGGGTGTTTTATTCTCCTTTTATATTCTCATCAACATACATATAAATAGACATACAATTTAAAATTAGTAATGACATAAAAAATGTGTGAACAGTTCTACAAACAATAATAAAAATCAATCACAGATTTTTAAAGGATTTTTAAAATTTTGCACTTACATATGAACACGAGTTTCAAAATTCACGTACATATATAAACAAATAAATAACATAAAAACTTAAACTAATTGGTCCGCATCGATACCAACGTCGTGAGGTAAACTTGTCATACTGTTGATTTTAGCTATAAACATGATAAATAAGCAGTCGCGATGTCATCCGTGTCTTCCTTTTTGTTCCCTGTCTTGTCCCTCTTCTGTAATATCCGTAAGCTTTCCAACGTGAATCTTGTTCTCTCCCTCTTTGCTTTGTCTATTATTTTTATTTATTTATTTATTTATTTATTTAGCATAGATTGCAAATGAATTTGCAAAATATGATATAGGCACCGGACGTCTAGGTCATTGAGTGCCTTAGAATACATATGTGTATTGTATTAAGTTTCTTCATTGAGGTGGTGTATACGGAGTGCTTCCTCTATTTCTTTAATGTTGCTGTTCCTGCAATTCAGTATTTCCTTGATGCTTTTTTTTAATAACGAGTGAGGGCAGGCTGTTAATACATGCTCTATTGTGAGGGATGTTGCACAAAAAGAACATGTTCGTGGGTATGTTTTTGTGAAAAGGTGTGATGTGTTAAAGAGTGTAGTGCCTGTCCGAAGCCTGGCTAACTTAATGCATTGATTACGAGTGAGTTGTGGGTCGTAATTATGTCTAGGGATATCGAAATTATGCCTGTGTAGGAAGGTTCTGAGGTCGGCTGCGATTTTCAGTTCGGCTTCCATCTGCACCGCTTTTGTCGTTCTTGTTATGACACTTGAGTGGATTGGGACTTCTGTTATTAGAGGTAGCGAAAAGCATTCTTTGGCCGCTTGATCCGCCCTTACATTGCCTTCTATTCCGGTGTGCCCGGGTACCCATAGAAGTCTAATAGGTTGCTGTAGATTGGCATCTGACACAAAGAGGTGAGCTTCATTACGTTCATCTGATATTGCATTAAGGGCGCTGAGACTGTCTGAGCAAATAAGGGTTTTCTTTTTTAGTTGTGCAGCAAGTGATATTGCTTTCTTGATCGCTGTTAGTTCGGCGCAAAAAATACCTGTGTGCATTGGTAACAGAGCTTGATGGATAACTGCAAATTGATTGCCTGCTGTTTGCGATACTACAGCGTATGAGGGTGTGCTAAAATTTACCGATCCGTCTGTGAAAAGGAGAAGTTGGGGGTCTGTCTCGTTGGTGATTTCCAACAATCCTTGTATGTATGCTTGTTGACAAGTTGATTTCTTTTTGGTTGTGTTAAGTGATGTGTCTACTGTGATAAGATTAGTTATGTTTTCCTTGCTCAGTGGCGGTTTGATTGGAATAGGTATATGTGTGTCATGTAACATCATGATTATTCTTTTTAAACTGCTCGTTTTGTGGGCGGGTGCCCTCCTACGTTCTGTTGTGTCGATGAGGTTCCATACCATGTTGTGAAGGGGATGTTTGTTATCCGTGATGGACTTAGCCGCTAGTTTGGAGGAACTTTTGAACAGTAAATTTTCAAAATCTCGAATTCGCGCTTCTATTTTTAGAGCAGGTATGGCAGTTGCTTTCAGTAAGCCGGTGGCTATTCTGTAGCAATTGTAGATTTCGGTGTTGAGGGCTTTGATGTTTCTTTTGGATGTCCAGCCGTAGAGAGTTATACAGTGTTGTAGTACGCCTTCGGTGAGTGTGCGACAGATGGCAATGGCAGTTTCTATGTGCGGACCTTTTCTTTTAGAACAAATGACTTTGAGCATGTTGTTGACTTTTTTCAGTTTGTCTTTCAGCACGTTAACGTGGTTAAACAAAACGCGTTATTTTGATATGTACAAAGCAATTCAGTTTTTATTTAGAAATAACAAATGTAATCAGATCCGCAAAGCCTGCTTGCAAAAGGAAGTTTTTAGAAGTGACTGGATGAGTGAAATGTGACAGAAGGTCTATATAAATAAAATAGGGTTACCATGTAACTAAAATATACAAATTATTTCAACACTCCCACTTTTTAGTTACATTTCATATTTACAAAACCTAATCAGCTAATACATGAGTTTTAAACCTAATTGGTCTCTAAAATGAAAAAATTTAACTTTTGGAAGCGCCTTTGTTAGACCGTCCGCCAGTTGATCAGTTGAGGAAACATATTGTAGTGCAAAAATATTCTCCTCATACTTATCGCGAATGTAGTGGTAGCGCACATCAATATGTTTCGTTCTTTTGTGAAACTCGGGATTCTTTATAAGTCGAATGGCGCTTTGGTTGTCAACACAAAATACCGTCATATCGGGACCACCAAGACCAAGCCAAAAGCGCCTGAGCCACACCAGCTCTTTTACTGCACAAGAAGCAGCAATGTACTCGGCTTCTGTAGTCGATAGAGATACACACTTCTGCCGTTCTGAGCACCAGCTCACTATGCCATCGCCGACCATGAACACAAAACCTGATGTTGACTTTCGTGTCTGGACATCACCAGCGTAGTCTGCATCACTGTAACCACGTAATTCAAGGTCACTGTTGCTGTTGTAAAAGATACCCATGCTCGTCGTGCCATTGAGGTACCGCAATATTCGCTTCACTGCTTTAATGTGCGCTGCCGCCGGCTTTTCAAGGTACCGACTCACATTTGACACGGCAAAGGCTATATCCGGCCTTGTAGCCACCGCCAGATACATAAGACTACCAACTGCCTCTCTGTAGGGAAACTTTATCGGATCACCATCATTTTTGCCAAAATCACTCAAATTGTTGGAACTGTCAGCAGGTGTGACTGCAATAGAAGAATTTTGCATATTAAACCTAGCAATTACCTTATTGGCATAAGCCTTTTGACCAATGAAAATTGAACCATCAGCGCCACGCTGAATTTCAAGTCCTAAAAATAACTTTGCTGCGAAGAATTTTACTTTAAACTCTTCCTGTAGATGTTTCATGAGCCCCGTAATGAGCTCACTATTTGTTGCTGCAACTAGACCATCATCAATGTAGATAGCCAAAATCAAACACCCATCTTTAGTGTTGCGCGTAAAAACACATGAATCGTGCTTTGACATCTCGAGCCCAAAATGTTGAGGAAAATCTGTAAACGTCTTATTCCAGCACCGTGATGCTTGCTTAAGCCCGTATAAGCTTTTCACCAGTTTGCATACACGACCACTTCCGTCGTCATACCCCTTCGGCTGCTGCATAAAAACATTCTCGCTAAGATCGCCGTATAAAAATGCCGTCTTTACGTCAAATTGCATAAGATGCATTTTACGAACTGCTGCCATAGCCAAAATGCAACGAATCGAAGTAAATCTCGCCACTGGACTAAAAGTTTCCTCGTAGTCAACGCCATGCACTTGGGTAAAACCCCTCGCAACCAAACGCGCTTTATAGCGGTCAACTTTTCCTTCGGCATCTTGTTTGAGCTTATAAACCCATTTGTTATCAATGATTTTCTGACCTGGCGGTCTTTCAACCAGTGTCCACGTTCCATTTTCGATCAATGAGTCGAATTCGTCATCCATAGCTTGCTTCCATTTTCCGCAATCGTCCGACTGCATAGCCTCTGCATATGATTTCGGCTCCTCGCATATCACAATAGCCGCTGTATGTTGTGAAGTTGTTCTGCTGCGTAGACGACGAGCTATGCAGCTCTCATCGTTGTTATTTTTGTAGTTGTTTTCATTTACCGTGTCATAAAATACGTCGTCGTCAACAAACTCACCATCGTCATCTCGCTTATCTTCCTCTTCTTCACACTTCACAACATCATGCAAGTTTTCAAAACATTGTTCTTGCGATCCATCTGTTTGCAATTTCAAAGTCACTGCCTCTGGAAGAAACTGCACATCACACGAAATTTCAACTTTTCGATGTTCTGGGTTCCAAACTCTAAATGCTTTGTGGTTGTCAGCATAGCCGATGAAAATTCCTTTCCACGATTTAGCATCCAACTTGCGCCGCTTTTCTTTAGGTATATGTACATAAACTTCTTCACCAAAACTTCGCAAATGCTTAAATTTTGCTGGCTCCCCATACCATAACTCATGCGGAGTTTTTAGGGCCACCGTACTGGTTCCAGTACGATTTAAAACGTATACTACCGTATTGACGGCTTCTGCCCAAAATTTAAGCTGCATTTCTTTTGCGTAAAGCATTGTGCGCGCTAGTTCCATCACTGTTCGCATTTCTCGCTCCGCACCACCATTTTGTTGCGGGGTGTACGGCACCGTTCGTTCATGTTTAACTCCAAACTGGTTAAAAATCTTAGCCAACTCGTCGTTGACAAATTCAAGCCCATTATCTGTTCGCATTCGCTTAATTACATGCTGATTAATTTTTTCAGCTTGCATCAAAAAACTTTTGATAGCACTAGGTGCTTCTGATTTTTCTTTCATGAAGTACATGAAACGCAAATGCGAATAATCATCTTTAATAAGTAAAAAATACCTAGCACCGCCGATGGATTTTTCTTGCATTGGGCCGCATACATCTGCAAAACAGAGTTCTCCACAGCCTTTTGACTTTACTTCACGCGATTTAAAGCTTCCTCTATGTTATTTGCCCAGAATACATCCTTCACATGTAAATTCCTCATCAATGAAATTCGCATTTACGCTCTTGAGAAATTGCCTAACATGTGCCGCATTCTGATGACCCATTCGATCATGCCATGTACGCAAAGATAACTTTTCATTTGCTGCAATATTTGCCATAGTACTTTCCGGAACCTTTATCAGCATATGAAACAATTTTTCATGACGCACTCCCACTGCTACGGTGCTTCCGTCCTTTCTGACGAACTTGCAGTTACCGCTATCCGACCGAAAATGAAATCCACGATCTGGCGCCTTTGTTTGTGAAAACAAATTGTAGTGAATGTCCGGCACATAAAGCACGTTAGTCAAAACTTTCTGCACCCATTCTTGCCCGTCGTTAACTAAAACATTAATGTCACCTTTACCTGCTGCTTTAATAGCACGCCCATCGCCAACTCTGACGATATCATTGTAGTGTTCAAATGTGACGAACCAATCGCGTCGGTTGCTCATGTGATCCGTTGCCCCTGAATCAAGCATCCAGCTCTCTTGCTTACCGCTTACATTTGCTCCACACACCAGCGCTTCGACATTTTTATGTTGAGTCTCATTCTTTGCCGATTTAGCCACTTGCGGACAGTCCCGTTTAAAATGTTCTTTTGAACCACATTTAAAACATCCGCCCTTTGTTATTGTTTTTCTGTTATTATTCTGACGCTTCTTGGTTTTTGGCCGGCTCTGGTGCCTGGCTACAAAAGCCTCTGCTTTGACTTTTTCTTGAGCACTCAAACGAATTTCTTCAGCCATGAGTCTGGCTCTCAAATTATTTAGATTCTGATCTGCTGGCCGCACCGATTCCCAAGCACTATGGAAATGATTGTATTCCGCCGGTAATGAAATTAAAACTTTCGTCATAATCATCGAGTCTGATATGATTTCGCCCTGATCACGAAGATGCTGCACAATTTCCATTAGCTTCGACAAAAAAGTCGCAATATCATCTTCTGGATCTTTCGAGTAGCTGTAATATTTCTGCAACAAAAACAATACGCTCGCTGTTGATGTTTGTTCGTATACACTTTTGAGTGTATCCCACATGCTCTTCGCAGAAGCACAGTTAAGAATTTGCAGAAGCGGTTGTTTTCCCAATGCTGTACTTATTGTCCGGCGAGCTTTGGCATCAAGTTTACGCCAACTCTTCTGTTCCTGCTCACCTGCGCTAGGCAATAACTCTTCTCCGTTGACCACACCAAACATTTCGCCAGCTTCCAAAATTTGCACCATTTGGAATTTCCATGTCAGCCACTGTGAACCATCTTGAAGTTTCTCAATTTTTATTTCGCTTTCCGAAGACATTACTTCAATTAAAATATTTCTTTATTATATTAAAAAAAAACGAAACTTCTACTTGCTGGTATGAATATACAAAATGTCCAACTATTTGCTTTTATCAATATTAAAACACTTAACAATTTTCCGCGCAGTGGAACCGTGCCTGGGCCCATAACCTTTTAAACAAAACGCGTTATTTTGATATGTACAAAGCAATTCAGTTTTTATTTAGAAATAACAAATGTAATCAGATCCGCAAAGCCTGCTTGCAAAAGGAAGTTTTTAGAAGTGACTGGATGAGTGAAATGTGACAGAAGGTCTATATAAATAAAATAGGGTTACCATGTAACTAAAATATACAAATTATTTCAACAGTTCCATAACATGTTTTTAGAGAAATGTACACCAAGTATGTGCATATTATTTTTCAAAGGAATTGTTCGTTCCCGAATGTATACCGAGTTAGCACCGCAATTGTTTTTACGGTATACATGGAGGGCCGTTGCTACTTCTATGGGGACTGCGGCTCCGGTTGAGTTAGCCCATTTGTTTATTGTTTCATCTAGGTTTTGTAGACATTGCGTGACTGTTTCGTGCGTTCCGGAAGCTGCTGCGGAAATATTGTCTGCATATACACCCAAGTAGGAAATCCCTTCGACGTCTTTTATCTTTTTTATTAGAGAATTGGCATAGAACGTGTAGAGTACTACTGAAAGCGGGGATCCCTGTGGGACTCCGTTTTCTAACTTTTTTACCTTCGAAAGGAATCCGTCAACTCTGACTGTAATCCTTCTGAACGATTAGAAGGATAAAGAGAGTTTGAGGATATTCGTCGGAATACCGCACTTGTGCATTTCTTTAATTACTTCAGTAGCTATTACTCTATCATACGCCTTTGCCAGGTCTTCAGACAGAACGACGGTGTGTTCTCCACTTGAACGTTTCAACTGATTTTCGAGAGTGTGAATAAGGGTGTGTACTCCATGTTTGGGGAAAAATGCGTGTTGTTCGGCTTCTAGTTTGTTACCGAAGTCGGTCCATATTCTGTTGGCTAAGATTTTGTCGAATATTTTTGCCAACGTGGGTAGTAGCGAGATAGGACGGTACCCCTCAACCGAATTGGGACTTTTCCCAGGTTTCGGCACAGGTGTAAGAATTGCGTGCTTCCATTCATGTGGGTAGATTGCTGTTTCGATAATTCGATTGAAAAGTCTGCATATTCGAGACTTAAGTGCTGTAGATGCATTTTTTACCATTGTGTATGTTATTTTGTCATGGCCCTTAGTTGTTTTAAGACTTGCCTCCAGTTCTCCGAGTGTTATTTTATGGCACGTTTGCGTAGAAGGACAGATGCGTTGTAAAGCATCTATGTTAAAAGAGCATTTGTTGCTGACTATAGTTACGTCAAACGCGTCGTTTGCGCTTGATGCGCTCCAATGCGCCCCTAGGGCTTCAGCTATTTGCTCTGGATGCTTAAGAACGGAGTTGTTAGTAAGTATTTGTGGAAAGTTGGAAAAAGTTGACATTTGATTTTTTTAATTTTTTGCGAAAGATATTTTGTGTCGAGTGTTGGATTGAGTGAGTTTAGGAACTTATTCCACGTCTCTTGTTTGGCTTGCTTGCATGCTCTACGTACTACTGCACTAGCCTTGCGAAACTCTAAGCTGTTATTGGTTGTTTGGGAGTTTTTCAAGTTTTTCCAAGCAATGTTTTTTACCTTGATTAAATTCGCAATTCGTGAGTTGAACCAAACTGGGTTATTTCGATTGTGAGTAGAGTAAGTAGTAGGCATGGCTTCGTTTGCAGCTTTTCTCAACGCTTTTTTATCTGTGCCGCTTCTCTGTTGACATTGCTTGACTCAGAAAACATTTGTGAGTAGATGTTAGTTTTATTTTCAAACAGTGGCCACTTGGCTTTGTTAGTGTTGAACATAGGGATAATTCTGCTGACCTTGTTTTGTGTGTTATTGAAAATAAGTATCGGGAAGTGGTCGCTGGAGCCTGATGGTGGAAGGCATAACCAGTTCAGGACCGAGGCTATCCCTCCGCAAGCAAATGAGACGTCTACGTTCGTTAATGAGTTCCTTGTATTGTGCAGTGTTGGGGAACCGTCATTTAGTACCACTAGCTGTTTTTCGTTAGAGAAGTCTTCCCACATTTTTCCATTTTGCGTTGTTTTCTTTGATCCCCACAGGGTATTATGTGCATTTAAGTCGCCGCCCAAAATGTGGTATCCATCATGGTAGGAATGTATGTCGTCTAAATGCTGAGTAGTTAAGAAAAGGTCAGTTTCGCGATAAATATTAGTTACGTGCAGGTCTTTCAATGCGTGTATAGTGATTGATTGGAAAAGTAAGTTGTTGGTTGATACTTTATGGTTGGATGTGTTTATATTTTGTTTTATGAGGATTGCAATTCCCGCTTTAGAATAGGAGTAGTCTTTGTTGAAGTGGTATGCTTTGTAGTGTGGCAGGTGTAGCAAGTGTTTGTTTTTTTCGATTAAGTGGGTTTCTTGTAAAAGAATAACATCTGGGTTGTGTTTGGATACAAGTAATTCTAAACCGAATTTATTATTTAAGAACCCTTGTATGTTCCATTGTAATATTGTAATGTTGATACCAAGATCCATAGGTTAGTTATTGTAATTTAAAAAATAAATCGATTATGGCTTTATGACAGGTGTAAGTCGTAGTCTGTAATATCGGTTTCCTCTGGTTCGCTGGGTATGTTGCGTTGGGGACAAGTATGTGTGAATGTTTTTGGGGTGATCAGGACATTAAGGTCAGGAAATTTTTTGTATAATTGGCTGTAAGGTGATGTTTCTGTTTCATTTGTTGTTGAGTGGGTAAAATTGCCTGTTGGCGTGCCATTGGTTGTAGTAGCGCTATTAGAAGTTGATGCTAGAATAGTTGTGTCTGTGTTAGTTGGTTTTGATGGTTGTTTTCTTTTTGGTGTGGTTTCTTCTACATTTTTCTGCAAAAACTCCTTGTTGCTGGTGTACGTATTCTGCTTTTGTTTGTTAGATGTTCCGTTGCTTATGTATTTTTCTTGATATTTGTTGGGTTTCTTTGTTGTTGAATTCTGTGCATTATTATCTTCTTTGTTATTCCTATCTATTTCATTTGTAGCGGGCTTATTGTTTTTAATGATCTGTGCCATGGACGGCGTATTAATATTCTTTTTGAAGGGTTGGATTTGAAATGCTGCTGGGTTGCTATTGAAAAATTTCACGCATCTCTAATTGTGCATCGACGGTCGATTTTTATTTTATTGACTGATTTATGCTTCAGGAATGTAGGACAGCTAGGATCGTATGAAGGGTGAGCTTCAATTTCACAGTTAATGCAGAAAGTCCTCTGCCATGTTTCATGTGGTGTTGTATTGGCACATTCTTTGCAGAGTTCTGTGTTCCGGCATCTATTCTTTGTGTGACCGAGACGTTGACAATTGCGACATCTCATGGGATTTGGGATGTATTCCTGGACACGGACTCTCTCCCAACCGAGTTTTATGATGTCTGGTCTGCGAATTAGGTCGAATGTTAAGATAGCAGCGCCTGTTGGAACTAAACGGTCGCCTGATTTACGCATTACTTTCCTTACTTCGACAACCTTTTGACTGGATAGTTCTTCTGTCAGTTCTTTCTCGGAAATATCGATCAGATTTTTCGAATAAATGCGTCCTTGAATAGTATTAAGGCCCTTGTGTGACGTTATTTTCACAGGTCTTATACCTATGTGAGTGGCTTTCATGAAACGGTCGGCTGCTTTTGCATTTGTGGTTTTGATCAACAGGTCACCGGACCTCAGTTCAGTAACTACAATGCTGTAAGCGCATATGTGTTTTAGGCCTCTTTCAATTTGAAAGACGTTATATGAAGATAAGGGGCGGATTTTTTCTTCGATGGTAGGTCCCGTAGCACTGGCGATTAGAAAACGAGGAATATGGTCATCGTTTTGTTTTATCTCCGGGAGAGGAACAAAATCATTGACTTTAATGCGTTTTTTGGGTAGCGATAAGTCAGGATCGAGCAAGCGAAACCTGTTGCTATCGGGGGGGTCAGCCCCGTTCATTATTGCGAAGGGTAACTACTGCCCTGTTTAAGTTTGTACTTTATGCTCTTATACACTTTATGTGATAACTGTATACTATTGTGTAGTAACACAAGCACTAAGCACCAATAGGCAAGAGACAAGAACTTGTTCGTTCACTAAGCAATTCACTGATTACACAACACGTCTTAACACGGCGATTGCCTGAACTAGACTTGGTGTCTATTATTTTTGTTTTAGTTAGATCAGCTGTGTGTCCGCTTGCTGATATAGATGCTGAGTCTAGGTACGTATGTTACACTGTAGTAGCGTTTTGTCTCATTATAAGTTGTTGTCTTCAGTATTTACCAAAACAAAAACTCCAATAGAGCCGCACCAACAAAATAACGTAGTGTACGAAATAACATGCGAAGGAAGTGAAAACGAAAAGTGTAATATAATTTACATTGGAACGACAAAAAGGCCGCTTGCAGTTCGCTTATCGGAGCATGAAGCAGACATCAAGAAGAACTAGAGCAACACGGCACTATCACAACACATATCAGCAAGCGGAATCACAGCTGATCTAACTAAAACGAAAATAATAGACAAAGAAAAGAGGGAGAGAACAAGATTCACGTTGGAAAGCTTACGGATATTACAGAAGAGGGACAAGACAATGAACAAAAAGGAAGACACGGATGACATCGCGACTGCTTATTTATTATGTTTATAGCTAAAATCAACAGTATGACAAGTGTACCACACGACGTTGGTACCGATGCGGACCAATTAGTTTAAGCTTTTATGTTATTTATTTGTTTATATATGTACGTGAATTTTGAAACTCGTGTTCATATGTAAGTGCAAAATTTTAAAAATCCTTTCAAAATCTGTGACTGTTTTTTATTATTGTTTGTAGAACTGTTCACACATTTTTTATGTCATTACTAATTTTAAATTGTATGCCTATTTATATGGATGTTGATGTGAATATAAAAGGAGAATAAAACACCCCTGAAGATGCTAAAGATTTTAGCGAAACGTCGGGTAAAAACGTGAAGAACAGTGTTTTCTTGCACATAAAAGGGATCAATAAGCCTATGAAATACCTAAAATAATATACCAAAATTTGATCATCAACTAATAATCAAATGGAATATTTACAAAATTATAATAAGGCATATTACATATTACTTTACACGAAATATGAACCTCTGTAAAGCAATTTTTTTAGGCAAACTTTGGGTCGTTGAAAACGAAAAAAATACCCATGGTTTCAAAGAAGTGTTTTCGAGATTTGTTCGAAAAACGTATTTTTAGTACTTTTTCAGTTATTCCTCAATATCTCATTAAACGACCAACAGTTCGAAAGGTATTGATGGGCTATTTTTTGTGCAGATTGTATTCCGTAACATCAACATTTCTAATCAAATTTTCATTTACTGTAAAAAGAAAAGGATTGAAATTTTAATTTTTCGATTTTGGTCGCTTGTAACACTAATAATTTTCATCGAAATCGGCAAAGTAATATATTTTTGTAAGAAGACTGTAGGTCGCTTATGTTGATTGGATAATTTTTTCATGAGATATTGACGAATAGGTTCGAAATGTACCAAAAATACGAAAACGGTTGTTTGAATATTTAGAACGCATTGACTAGTTGAACCTTCAAAACCAGCTTACCCTTATGTAGTTATCAATTAGTTATCGACACTGGTTTTATTTCGAGTAGGAAAAGTTGAAAAGTTTTTTTTAAAGGATCGAAGAAAATGCGGGACAAAGGCAGGACACTCGATAAAAATCAGTACATTTTGGGGGTTTTCTGTTTTGAAAAACTACGCAGGACAGACCTTTAAATAACAGTACGGTCCTGCAAAAAACAGAACGGATGGTCACCGTACCTATAACCCATTGAAGGCTTGCTTGTTTTAGTTTCGCTTGAGAAATTTTGTTTTCTATATTCTTTTTCCAGGTAAATCTTTTTGTGGTATAGCCTTGCTGTTTATTTTTAGTGGTGGGCAAGTTTCTTTCTTCAAAGTAAATGTTGTCTGAACACACTTGCCTTCGTTGACCTTTATCCTCCAAGAACCTAGCCATAGCTCTAACTTTAAAATATTCTTGCAGCTTGTAAGAAGCCTCTTTAGGGTCTGAACTATTGCTTAGGATAGCTGTGTCATCAGCAAACGTTGAAATGGTTAGACTAACATCAGTTGGCAAATCACAAAGTGTATATTACGTACAATATGGGTCCTAGAACATTGCCTTGAGGGACACCTGCATATATTGGTTTACTTTCCGTTCTAAAGGAATTCTGCCTGACTCTGAAGTTTCTGAGTGAAACCCCTAATTTGTATATAAGGCCACTATGCCATACTTTGTCAAAAGCTTGAGAGATGTCCAGAAATACAACGGTGCTTTTCTAATGCAAGAAACAATTCTATGAACTTGTTCTACAGTGCCATGTTTTTCACGAAAACCAAACTGATGTGGTGGTATTATTTGATTACTTGTTAATGAAGGTTGTATTTTTTTCAATAGAAGTTTTTCATATATTTTGGAAAATACAGAAATCAAGCTAATCGGCCGATATGAACTTACTACCGTCGGATCTTTGCCTGGCTTCGGCACCATAATTATTTCCGAAAGTTTCCATAAGTCGGGGAAGTGCCCCAACTTAAGCATGTTATTAAAAATATGTAACAAAAAATGTACGGCAGTTTGTGGAAGCTCCTTTATCATTTCACCTGTAATCCCATCGTAACCAGGCGCTTTATTCTTCTGAATATCATGAACAATGATGTTAATTAAATCTTTCCTTTTAACCCGAAATGGATTTGCGGTAAGGCTACTGGGGGGTATTGAAATATTGGAAAGATGAGAGCCTTCATTGGGTCTAAAGTAGGGCTGCCAGATATCTCCGTTGGCAAACCGGGACACTTTGGAAAATCTAACACCACAACCGCCCCTCCCTTTCCTTTCCTTTAGACAAAAATTACTTACGTACGAAAGTAAAATTTTATTTTGGCAAGACATAAACAAAACCATAAAAAGATGAGATCATTTCAACGTACTAAAGTTTAAAATAAACATATAGTGCCACACAAAATTATTGGCACAATGCATTCAACATTTTTTTGCTTTAATTTTTTATAAATACATACACCGTTCATACTACATCAAAAAAACAAAAACAGAATTTCTAGACTTTGTGCGAAAGTCGAGAAAATTCAATAAATTTGCATACAAATTTGCAACTTTCTAATCAGACTTTTTATACAAATTTTGAAAAGAAGTTTTGTGGCCCAACAATTTGAGTTTATTTTTGATAATTTTTTGCTGACAGCTTCTTCCATACAAGCTATGTTCGACAATTCTTTTTGTATGAAAGAAACTGCTACATTTTCAACATTTTTCTAAAAGATCTGATGAAAAATTCTCTGAGCCAATAACTTTGTACGGCACTGTACTTATAAGTACACTAGGTTTCATGAAAAAAATTTAAGTACAAGATAACATTAAAAAATCAGTCATATTTTTCGTTGTTGTGAACTTGTTTCAAAACTTCTGACTTTTCCTTAATATAATTTAAAACTCTGTGCACGTCATTTAACGCACATATGTACTTATATTGAGCAAATTTCATTCCTTAGTCTATTGAGATGAAATAAGAAAAAAACATTGATCCACATTAGGTGTATTAAATAAGGTGTGGTTGACAACTCAGTGAGGCTCTCTTTTAAGGTACTATAGCTTCAAAAAATACAAACAAATGACGCACTCTTCTGTGTAAGCGGAAAGGAATTTATACGTCCTCTTTGGCATTTTCTAAGGGTAATCAAAACACTATAAACACACATTTTTATATTCTATAAACTTTGTCGCGAAAACTTACATTGGAATTAAAGCCCACCCGAAAAACAAACGAGGAAAATAAATAAAAAAAGAGCTGATGCTAATTAGGAAGGGCACTTTGTACTTACAGGTATGTATGTGGGTATATCGATCATCAAATATTGCTTGTGCAAAGTCCAACTATCTGGAGATGTAACTATATCACAAATGACACCGGTAGTGATTTTGAACTTTTATTAAATTTGTGCATATAAATCGAAAACCGGGACACTTGAACGAAACCCGGGACATTTTAAGGTTGGACCGGGACACCGGGATAAATAGTCTAAAACCGGGATATGCCCGGGAAAACCGGGACGTCTGGCAGCCCTAGTCTAAAGACTTGTGAAAGATGGCAGGCGAAAGCGTTTCCTTTATCCTCGTCATTCCTCTCCAGCTTCCGTTCTGAGTACGTAATGGTGCTTCTCGAAGAACGGGCCTCTTCGCATGCTGCAGTGTTCGCCAAAGGGAGTAGTCAGTCTGTTTCGAAGCAGACAAAGACTGCAGGATCGACTGCGTACTTCTTTCTTTTTCCGCCTGCAACAAAATACGTAATTCCTTTGTACACGCATTCAGCTCCTGTTTAAGGTTAGGAGAGCGAATTCTTTGCCATTCCCTTCTTAATTTGCGCTTTTTACTTATTAAGTTACTAGCTGGCCACGGATGCGCGAGGCTTCGCCACGCGCTGAATGTATGCATATGTATGTACATTTACGAATTTGGAGAAAGAAATCATATGTCACCAAGTACTGCGTTTATTATATACTTAAAAAATCTTGTCTACATCCGTTCAAAATATCTCGTCTTTCCTTTATACTATGTATAGAAGATAGCAATTTTAAATAGGTGGCAACCGTACTAAAAAAAATAAAGTTTTTTTACATGCGAAGGCCATGCACTTTCATTTGGTATCTAATTTTTTTATCCAACGAACGGTGAAGATCTTATAGATTTTAAACAGGTGGCAACCCCACCCAGAAAAATAATACATTATTACACATCTAGAGGCTAAGTCTTTTCATTTGACAGTGACGGTGCAGAACTGACGCCTGCGCTTATAAGGATTGAATAGACTAATTTTCTTAACAGGAGGCAACCCTATTCAAAAAATAAGACATTAGTGATTTTCTAGAAACCAATCGCTTTCATTTGACACCTCAGTTTTTGAAATCCAACGAACGGTGCGGATCTTATAGTTTTTTAGACAGGGGGCAACCTTATTAAAATTCTAATTAAAAAAGGTCACTCTCCTATCGATACAGAGTGTATTAGAGAAAATCTCGTCAAAATCCGTTCAGTAGTTTTCGATATTACCGCGTACAAAGAATCTCGACTTTCCTTTATACTATGTATTTATAGAAGAATGTTTGGGGTGTGCAGGCCAGGGCAGTAAGAACTGCGATGTTGAATAGAAGGATTTTCAATTTCTGCGGCCTTAACTATTATATCAGTGAGATTTTCAGCAGCCCTGTCGATATCATTCTTGGCCCGAATAGGAATTTGCGGGTCAATGTGCGAACTGACATACTTTTTGTATTTTAACCAATTTGTGTGCTTACTTGTAAGATTTTTTTGTGTTTCTTCATAATTAATAAACGTTTATAATGTTATGAGGCAGGGTGAATAATCTGAAGAGAGATCAAATAATGCTTCAGTATTAACTCGGTGTCGCGCAATACCCTTTGTTACACCAAAGTAAATAAGATCGGGTATATTTTGGGGGTTAGATGGCCAATACGTTTGCTGACCAGCAGACAAGACGTCATATCCTCTGTTCTGGATTAACTTATATAGATTTCTACCCGTTGGTGTAATCAATCTAGATCCCCGGAATGTGTAATCTCCTGCTACAATAAACTTACTGCCAAACTTTAGGAAAAAGTCATTAAATAGTTTTTCTGTTATGTTATGACGAGGGGGGGCAGTATATAGCAGATATAGTAGTGCCACCCAAGTGGTCATCAATGTGTATTGCATTGTTATGAATGAAATCATCACTTTGCGATTCTAATTCATAGTGCTTTATTCTGTTACGAATGAGAATAGCTGTTCCACCTCGGGCTTTACCTTGTGAATGCTTAGTATCATAGAATTTGTACCCATTAATTTGAAAGTCTTTAAATTGCGTAAGGTGGGTTTCAGATACAAGCAAAACGTCTATATGATATCGCTCTAGGAAGGTTTCTAGTTCGTTTTTATGCTAGGTTATCCCGTTCGCATTCCAAAAACGAACTTTGAGATTATTCATGGTTTAGCTAAAATGGCTTGAAGTAATAGATTTTGAGTTTTAATCAAATCTTGTACCATGCTCTGCATTGCCATCATTTGCTCCTGCATAACTTTCATAAAGTTGTTTATAGTAGCTTCTAGGTTACTACTATTCTGATCAAAAAGAGGTTGTGTCGGAAGAGTATTTTTGAGCATTTGTGTATATGAAATAAAGTTATTAACAGTCATTGGCGCAGACAATGGATTAGCAGGTTCTGATATGGCGTTATGCATAATAGGAATTTTTGGGAATTGGTTTCTCTTTCATTGAGATATAAATTGGATAACCTCTATAGTTAACAGTGTGTTTCCACCGCAGTTACTGCATTTGTGGATTTTGGGTCCATTTTTGGTTTCTCACATTCTTTAGAAGTGTGTAGATCCCCACAGATAACACAGACACCAGGTAAGGTGCAGTAGCGACGTGTGTGACCAAATTCCTGGCAGTTATGACATTGAACGGGGCCTCTACGCTTATGGGGTTCTTCTACGGAGATTTTACGGTGTAGAAGATATCGCAATTGATATATTTGATGCAATTCCCCGTTTCTTCAGATTATGAAAGTCAGGTTCTACCTCTATTTTGAACATCATTTGAGGGATGTTTTCTTTATTTTTGATGTTGAAAACATTGCGCACCTTAAAACCTTCTTCTCTAAGAGCATTTTCTATCTCTTGTGAGTTCACACTGGACTCGATGCCTTTTATGACAACTTCTAGTCCTCGACTACTTTTGAGTTGATAGGTGTAATAAAATTTCTTACACTTATCAAACTCATTGGTAATTTTACGAAAAATATCTTCGTTTTGAGCATGTATTTTCACTTCGTGTATATTACCCTTTTTAATAGGAGCCACATGAAAATTATTTTTCCCTACTAGTTTTAAGAGAGTATCTACCAGAGCATTAAAACTTTGTTCTCGTAGATAAATAGGTGGAGGCCAGTGATCAGACTTCTACCACATTATGGTAGATATGCCACTTTTTTGAGCATCTACCACATCTACCACACAAGGTCTGAAATCTACCACATATTCGCGTTTTTGAGTAGTTTTATTTTCGATCTACATAGTTTTCTTAGTTTTAAGAGCAAAAATTTTCCAACACTAGCACTTACAACGAAGCCGATTGGGAGGATAAAATAAACTTTAAAATAGTAAATTTTCTCAATAATAAATTTTTCGATAGGAAACGTGGTTTTATTCTATTAAATTGCAAAACTTGTGATTTGTAAAAAGAATTAATAGCAAAAATGTTAAAAAACGGCGATTTTTGTGAAAGTAAATATTAGCAAATTTCAGTGCATCTAAAGTTTCTAAGGCGTTGTTTACTTTTAGTTTAGAATTGTCAAAACCGGCAAATCCCAAGTAGCGGTTTCTGGAAAGTGCCTCATTTGTTCGCTACATCCTGATGTGATAAAAAACCCCTGGCAGCAATCCGCAAGGTTGCAGAAATCTCTCAAAGTATGTTCGAAAAATATCTTGCTGTGGAAGGAACTGCTTTACACTGTCAACTCAACGCAATTTTTAGCAACTTCAATCTTGCACTTTATTATACTAAAATTAATTTTTTTTTTGTGGATTTTAATTAAAATGTTTGCAATTTAGGTGAAACCTTGCAGATTTTTTTTTAATTTTTGTACAAAGTTTGATCCAGAACCAGAGATCTACCATATTTTTTTCCAGACTCTACCACACAAATTTTTTTTTAAGTCCGATCATTGGATGAGGCTTGTATTTTTTAACTACCTGTTGGTTAGAATCATTATTAATATCAGCGAGAATACTAAAACGATTATTCTCCGCCGATGTAGATGTACCTGAAGCAGCTACTTTTAAAATTATATTTTTTGGGCTTTGTTTTCCATTTTTTTGGGGTGGCGCTTTCGCTTTATTAATATGTAGCGATCTAACCCAGTCTGAACAGCAGCATTTTTTGCTTGTTTTTCTTCTTAATTTGTTGCCGTCGAGGTATTAGTATTGGCAGCTGCGTTGTTGCCCGCATTGATCACTGCTGGAGAGCAAGATGATGCTCCGTGCTTAGCTGCATCTGCTGTTTGTGATGGTGTGTTAGGAGTATAAGAGTTTTCTTTAGCGTTGTTTTGCTTTTTGTCAAATATGCATTTCTTTTGCTTGTGCTTTGCATTGAGTGCCTGCTCTATATAACCAATAATTTTTTTATGTTTTTTAAATTTTAATATTTTAATAGGCTTGTTCGATCTTGCATCCTTTAGTGCAAATAAAACAAAGTTATTCCACTATTGTTGCCCAACGATTGCTGACATTATCATGGACAACCTACTTGACAATACCATCGCGGAGCTTAAAAACAAATACAACATTGACATAAAATTTATAGCGAAATATGTGGACGACTTCTTTGCAATAATAAAACTAAACGACGTGAACAAGATTCTAGACACACTAAACAAATACCACAACAAACTCCAGTTTACCATAGAAATGGAAGAAAACGCACGCATCCCCTTCTTAGACGTCTGCATTCGCAGAGAGAAAAATAGCCTATTTTTGGACTGGTACTCCAAACCTACATCTTGTGGCCGCCTAATTAACTACTACTCATCACAACCCACCAAATACAAAATAAACACCGCCAGAAACCTAATACATAAAATACTCACTTTAAGCCACCAACGATTTCATGACGCAAACATAGACAAAATAAGAAAAATACTAAAAAGCAACAATTACCCCGACTACCTAATACGCGAACTTATACAACAGAAAGTAATGGAAATAACCAGCCCTCAAAATAGAGCAACATCTACAAAAACAACAGACATGAAAAAACAATACCACAGCATAACATACATCCCCAAACTATCCGAAAACCTCGATCGCGACTTGGCTAGAAAATAAAATATCACTCTCGCCTACAACTCCAATAACACTTTATCCACGATTTACACGAAAACAAAAACCCTATAGACACGAAACAAAAGAACAACGTAGTTTACGAAATAACATATACAGGCAAAGAAAACGAAGCCTGTAACAAAATATATATAGGAACAACAAAACGCGCTCTCAGCGTTCGACTAGCAGAACACCAGGCAGACATAAATAAACACAAAGCCAACACAGCACTATCAAAACACATAACTACTAGTGGGCACACAGCTGACTTTGCAAACACAATAATAGACAAGGAAAAAAGGGAAAAGACAAGAGAAAAAACAATAAACAAGAAAGAAGACACCGATGACATTGCTGCTGCATACATTTTATGTTTATGACGAATTTTAGTAATTACCAGTATTGACAAGACTACCACAATAGATGGTACCGAAGTAAAATTAAGCTTTAATTAAATATGTTATAATAGAAATTTGTGTAAGTAGTAAAATAGTATAATTCATTTGCCACTTATATATTCATATGCACGTCATACATGTATGTTCCTTATGTAATTTTTGTCAAACGTTAATGCATTATTGTAATTTTTGTACTTATTGTTGATACAGTGAAAATAAACAACCAGCCCCTGAAGATGCTAATAAATTTAGCGAAACGTTGGCCAACAATAGTGGAATAACTTTGTTTTATTTGCACTAAAGGATGCAAGATCGGACAAGCCTATTAAAATATTAAAATTTAAAAAACATAAATAAGAAACCGATCGGAACCCAAAAATAATTTTTTTATTTTTATACACACAATGTCTTATTGTTTATTTAGGTATTTTTCGCGATCACGGTTTGATTTTTTTTACTGCTGAGAGCAGTTCGCGACGACACATAGCTCCAATAATAGTTTAGTGTGTCTTTCGATGGTTAGTATTATTAGTTACACGATAAAAATGATTTTTTATGGAGCACGTCCGTACTCAACCGCAACTCGAAAGGCCACCTATGCAAAAAAAAAGTTCAGCGCGAAAATACTTCCACCGCACTGCTTACGCAGAAAGAAGTTCTGCGCAAAAATACTTCCGCCACTTTTTCCGGCAACACAGTATGGGTTATAATATCTAACCGCGGCCGAAGGCCGCCTATGCAGAAAAAATTTCTGCGCAAAAATACTTCCGCCGATCTTTTCCAGCAACACAGAAAAGAGAATTCAACTTAGCGGGGGTTATAATCCCAAGTGCGGACGAGGGCCCCCTAAGCAGAAAGAAATTCGGCGCTAAAATTCTTCCGCCGCTCCTGTTTAGCAACGCGGAAAGGAAAATTCTACTTAGTAACGCTTATAATGCCGCCTATGCACTTTACTTTACTTACTATACTTTGACTATCCTTTTAAACTAAGTCCAATTAATTCAATACATACCCCAATAATATCTCCCGATGATGTATTGGTTTACCTGAAGTCCTTAAAGCAGTCTTTTAGTTATGGTCCTGACCAGATCCCCACTTGTTTTCTTATAAATTGTGCTGATTATCTCTATGAGCCGCACTGTGTTCTGTTTTGGGAAAAAATGGACAAAATCAAATATCTCCCGATCCAAACCAGATAGAGACACAAACTAAACGGCATTATGAAGCCCAAATACTGGTAAATACGGTAAAATTATCCAGATTCTTCAAAAACAGTTTATCGACCTTGAATTCAAAGGTCAAAGTTCAACAAAAAAAATTTATTTATAAAAGCAAATATCTAGGGATCGAAAATTAATAGAGACCTAAATGAAATAGTTAGTATTTTAAACTCCAAGTATTGTTGAACAGAGCCAAACTATTTCGATTCGTCAAAAACAAATTCCCTTTTGTGAATTCCAAGATAAATGGTCAACTAAAAAAATTTTTTTTTCTGATTTAAACATACCTAAATGTTTTTTTAAATCATTTTATGCGATATACATACCCAGCCAGCAAAATCATCGTAAACAAGCTCGTAATTGGATATTTTCTCGAAGAAAAACCGGATTAAAAATCGTTTATGATAGCCGTTTACGACTCTTTTCCGAACACTTTTTCGCTTTAAATTGTGCATCGCCTACGAACAGTCGTAAACGGATCGAAAAAGCATTCGTATGCGAATATTTTTACGGCCGTTTTTTAATTGTAAACGAGTCTCGTAAACGATTAATTTACGTTAGAAAAGCGTTTTTTTACAATTGTTTATCTACTGTTTTTGAATGCTAAAAGTAAAGGCAATTAATAAATTCAAATTATTGTAGCTATTTTATCGAATGGAATTATAATTAATAAATATTTATAGTGCCGGATCAAAGTATTGGCACAGAGAATTTTTCGCAATGTATGCAAAGTTTTTTACTTGAATTTCTTTTCGCACATTTTTTTTTTTAATATAGTTAGTATGAAGACCTACTTTCAAATCAGATTTTTGAGAAAAATTCTAAGTATGCAGTTTTATATCCCATTATATTTTAGTATAACATAGTGCAAGCTTGAAGTTGCCAGAAAACCGCGTTGATTTTTGGCAATTTTTTTACGCAGTTTCTTCCATGCAAATTATGTGCGACATTTTTTTCTTGTATGGAAGAAACTGCGTATAAAAAATTGCCAAAAAACAAAGAGGTTTTCTAGCTATTCAAGCGTGCACTTTATTATACTAAAATTAAATGGGCTATAAAACTGCATACTTAGAATTTTTCTAAAAAATCTGATTTGAAAGTAGAACTTCATACTAGCTATATTTTTATAAAAAACAATTAGAGAAGAAATCAGAATAAAAATCTTTGGATTCATGGCGAAAAAATTCTCTGTGCCAATATTTTTTCCCGGCACTGTATATGTGAAGATATTTTCAGATAAATAAATATTAACAAACTATCTATTAACAAATTAACAATTAAATAAGAGTGGTTTAATATATATTATAAAGTAGCTGAATTTATTTTTTATCTTTTTTGCCGATAGGCTGGCAATTTTTTTTGCCGGTCGTGTGCATATTGGAAGTGCTTCTTTGAAACGGAAATAAAAACTTCTTCTTTTTGACGACAAGCACCTAAGAAAATAAAGTGAAAGATTAAACTCCATTGGAAATCGGAAAATTTAATTAAGTAAAAAGTGGTAATAAATAATATTATTATCCGTACTTCTTATTGCCGCAGTCATTGGCAAACCAATAGCGCTGCTTTTGGTACCAGTTCCCTTCCACGAGAAAAGTTCTGCTACCTCATCTGTAATAATTTTCCGCCAGCACGTTCTTAAATATTTATCTACATTTAAAATATTTATAGCTTCGAGTTCAGAAACCTATAAGGTGTTTAAAGAATGCAATAAAAATTATTTTATTATGATTAATTTATGTTTTTAGTTACCAATAATTGTTGTTTTTCACTTGAACTCCCAAGGTCTTTTTCATATTCCATAAATTCATGCTTTTCCTTAAATGGGCTTCTTGGTAGATCGCCCTTTGCGTTTGCACCAGTCTGCCAATAAGTCACATACTTAATAACTTTCTTAAATTGAATATTTAACAAACTACTTACATACTTATAAAATATTGTGATTGAAGAAAAATTGTCAACAAAACTAAAATTTTTTCTTGTGCTGACAAATTACTACAAGCCTCTTTATATTATATTTTTTTGTTTTATCGTTTACGAGCTTTTCTCTAACTTTTTGGCGATACGAGAATCCCTCGTAAAACATAATGTTCGTAAAATGTAGGTTTTCTTGCTGGCTGGGTACGTATAAATGCACATATGTATGTGTGGTGGGTCATATCTATATATTTTTAGATATACAATATCACATGTATGTATAATGAAAATTCGGCCTTGTATGTATAGATATTGTAGTGTTAATACTATTTACTATTGTACTTTGTTCATTTTTGTTCTTTGCTATTTTTGAAATTATTGAATTAAGTTCTTTTTCAATTTATGTAAATCAAAAAGAAAATTTTTGATTACTTCAGAATTTTTTCTTCTTTGAAATATAAAAAATAAGTTAAATTAAAAATAAGTTTATATAAAAATAAAATTTCTTTAAAAATACATTTCTATAATTAAATACGCTACAATTGGCGATCCTGCCAGGAGCAATATAAGAAATTACATTAAGCTGATATATTGATTTTGTACACTTGGTTTGTTGCTCCGCGGTACTAGTCCACAGATGATGAGATGTTACACCAAAATGTTGAAGTGCAATGCGTCGCAATAGTCAGCAGTGAAAAAGAGTAGCACCATTGCGAGCAGCTGGCATATTCCAACACGCACTACTACCACCACCGTTATCACCACTACTTGAATCACAGCAGCCGCAACATCAGAAAGCAATATCCCTATTGCCTTTTGTTGAAGATCAGCAATCACAATTAGTAGAGCAACAACAGCAACAGCTTCAAACGCACCAATGCGCATTCAACGACACTAGCACAATTGCCAATATCATTGATGCATCTGCATTAGAAGCAGTCACTGGAGAAGCTATTTTAAGTGCTGATATTGCATCAACCAGTCAACAACAACCACATAACCAGCAGCAGCGTTCTCAAGATCAAGAACAGCAACCGGAAATTTTGAGCGGTGCTCAATGCTCCTCTTTGAGCGTAATAGGAGAAGTTCCAGCTGGTAGTAGCGCATTAACAGAACGAAACAAAACACTTCCAACATCACTGCCATTGCTGCTGCAGGAGGAAGAAGACGAAGAAGCGGACATAGGCAACGAGGCTAGAGCATCGAAGTCACTCGCAGCAGTAGCGGCATCAGCAGCGACCGCAGCAGTAGCGCTAACATCAACAACAATCTTAGTTTTACTGGTGAGCTGTATTGTATAACTTTAGCGCTAGTTTTGTTGAAAATAATTAAATACAGAGTTTAATTGTTATTTATTAAATATTACATATATAATATTTATTTATTTTTTTTTTTTTTAATTGTAAACTTCCCTTTTCTGAGGTCTTTTGATATTTGCTCAAATTCAATTAATCAAAATGTTTCGTTCACCACAACATGATACACATACATCTACACGAGATAATTTAAATGAAACTCTTATTGATTTACAAGATAGTACGTTTAACGAACAGTTAACAAATCCGTATGTCGATCGAAATAGTAATGAGATTTGTGCTACATCGGTCAAACTAAAACAATTCTGGACAAGTTGTCCGGAAGCGTGGTTTATTCATGCGGAAATGCAGTTTAGTACCAAAAATATTATACAAGAAACAACAAAGTATGAACATACAATTACTGCACTTCCGCAAGAAGTTATAATAGCGATTTTAGACTTTATTCAAAATCCGCCCGAAAATAATAAATTTACTGCACTTAAGAAAATTTTAATTGAAAGGCATTCATTAAGTGAGAATGCGAAATTAGACAAAATTTTATCGGATACTGAAATGGGTGATCGTAAGCCCTCGGAATTTTATCGGTCACTTGTACTGCTTTCGGGTTCCAATTTTAGTCAAGAAATTCTTAAGAAACTTTGGATGAGGAAGTTACCGAAGAACCTAAGCGTGATTTTAGCTAGTTTTAATTCAAGCAGTATTAGTGAATTGACGAAATTGGCTGATAATGTTTGGGAGGTTATTAGCAAAAGCGAGATAGCTTCAGTTAATGATTTTCAAAATTCAAAAGATGAAAATGCAGTCATGGCTAATTTAGTTAACACTACTTCTCTTATTTTTAAAAATTTTGAAAAACTTTCTTTGGAATTATGTGAAATGAGGAGGGAAATGAATCAAAATTATTCAAGGTCACGTTCAGTGAATAGGAATCGTTTTAGGAGCCCTTTTAGATATCGATCAAAATCACGCGACAATCCGGAATTAATGTTCCAAAAGATTTACAAACTTGCAAATTTGTTTTTATTCGCATTGTTAACAAGCATTCTCTTCAACATCCTTATGAAGGGCCTTACAGAGTTATTGAAAAAGACAAAAAATATTTTAAGGTAGATGTAAATAATGAAATTAAAATTATTTCGATTGACAGACTAAAGCCAGCAATAGTTGAAATAACAGAACCACATAACACTAACAACCATATAGTTTCAACAACGACTAAAAAGAAACAAGTTACTTTCAATTTGTATAATAATAACTCTCTGGAAGGGGGAGTATTGTAGTGTTAATACTATTTACAATTGTACTTTGTTCATTTTTGTACTTTGTTATTTTTGAAATTATTGAATTAAGTTCTTTTTCAATTTATGTAAATCAAAAAGAAAATTTTTGATTACTTCAGAATTTTTTCTTCTTTGAAATATAAAAAATACGTTAAATTAAAAATAAGTTTATATAAAAATAAAATTTCTTTAAAAATACATTTCTATAATTAAATACGCTACAATATGTATATGTACATACAAAAATTTGTGTGTGTTTGTGTTCCGTTTTTAACACCATCAGCATCATGGTTTGTAGTAGCTCTGTAAAACATAAATCAATTCATAAACTATAATAACATGAATTCTGCGTGAATTTCATAAGATTTAAATATATTACCTCATGAAAATTCCTTGAATTTCTTCTGGAACATTTATAGTTTCTTTACGGAATTTCAAACGATTTTCTAGGTATAACAGTGATATTTTAGGATCCGACAAGTAAATAGCTAGATCAAATACATCTAAAATTCTATGCTGTCTACTGACTACTGATACTTAACTGAAAATAATCATGTTAAGTGAAGCTTCATTGTTTGCTGAATGTTTACAGCCAGTTTCACCAAACTATTTAAGTGGAAATTAACTTTAATTTAATTTTTTATTTAAATCTCATTTTAATTATTTTCAGTTTCAATAAACTATTTATTTAAGTGAGTAAAAAGTGGTTGTAAAACAGACTAGGACTAGCTTTCGCTTTCATTTGTACTGAGAGCTTTTGAAAACTTTGGCACGCTGTGTTGTAAAAGCAGGGCTGGTATACAAGTAAGCAGCAGATGCACAATGATCAGGTGATTAAACGTGTAACACCTCTGAGTGTGGTTATTCTGATTTAACTTTTATTTAAGTGCAGAGCATAGGTCACTTAAATCAAAATTAAAATTGATTGGTGAAACCGAAATTAAAGTAATTTTCACTTAAATAATTTGGTGAAACTGGCTGTTAGAGTTAGATTACACGTTAGTTAAGAACATCGCACACATTTTAATTTGCTTCAAGTCAAAGAAACGTTTAGATTTAGATGCATTGGAACAGTTTTGTTTTGAAACATACAAGCTTCATTACTATTTGTATCCGTGGAATAGAATGAATCCATCCACTCATAAATTACTAAGACATGGATCTGAGGTCTCTAGAAAATTCCCAATGCCTATAGCATTTTACTCCGAAGATTCAAGTGAGGCATGGCACAAATTAAATAGAAGAAACATGAAAGAGAGAGCTCGCCAGAACAGCAGACAGCATAGAATTTTAGATGTATTTATTCGAGCTATTTACTTGTAGGATCCTAAAATATCACTGTTATACCTAGAAAATCGTTTGAAATTCCGTAAAGGAACTATAAATGTCCCAGAAGAAATTCAAGGAATTTTCCTGAGGTAATATCCCAGTAGCGAAAATGGTCACCGGTGACATCGTCACTAATGAGGATTTGGTGACATCGTCGCACTTGCTGTGAATCCTAAACGACATATAGCTGACAATGACACTGGTGACAGTGTCATGCAGGTGTACTCCTATCAAGGACTTATAACAGACAATGTCTTGCAGCGGCCACTTATAAAAAGTCCATTGCAAGATACTGTCGCTTGAATGTCATTAATGATCACTGCATGATAGAGGTGTCAAACTATCGATGGTACTATCGATAGTATCGATAGTTTTATTTTTTTGCCCCTATCGATGAGTAGTGATAGTTTTTCTCAAAAAAGGTTAAACTATCGATAGTACTTGTTGACTATCGATAGTTTTAAACTTCTAGCACAGCCGATTTTATTTATAATGTCTCCATGTAGCTGCGCGTCAGTTTTTTAAGTTAGTAAATTTTTTATTATACGAGATACTTTCATTGTGATTTTTCCTTTAATGGCCGTTTTCTCAAGCAACCTTTAATTGAAAAGTTCCCTTTATATTTAAACGTTGCTTCAAACCATAAGGCTATGTCTGAAGTAAAGCATTTCTATTATCGGTGTTTGACGTTTGTATGTTTCTTGGCTGTAAACAAATCAAAAAATTATATTACGAAATTTAAACAAAATATATCATATTTGAAAATTTATAATAAGCAACAATTAAACAAAGCAACAGTGATTTTGTTGCGGCAAACGATAAAACTGTTTTTGATAGACTTTTTTATGCTGATTACGAGTCCGTAAGCATAAAGTTTCCATCAGCTTCAGATTTTGAGAAAAACGCGATCAAAGTGTCAAAAATCGCTTTTTTTTGCTGTATTTTAGAAAGTCTAGCACAAAAAAAAAGGAGATAGAACCTTCAATTGGGGCTTAAATTAAAGCTATAACTCTCGACTACTTTCCCTGCACCTTGACCTGATGGTCACTAAAAGTCATTTATTGAACAATATAAAAGTACTGGAATAAATACTGTGCCATTGAAAAAAATAAATAAGTTTTGCCAAAATCAGTTTTTGCTGTTAAATAAATAACTATAAGTGACCTTAGGATTAAGGTTCAGGGATGGTATTTTAAGCGATTGTAGTTGAAAGTTCAATCCTTAATTTCAGCCCAAGTGGAAGGCTCTATACCCTTTTGTTTAATTGCGGTGGGTACTCAAACTTCGCAAAAAATCAGGTTTTGCTGTTCAATAAATGACTATAAGTGACATTCAGGTCAAGGTGTAGGGATGGTATTTTCAGGGATCGTAGTCGAGACTTATAGCTTTAATTTAAGCCTCATACCGCCTTTTGTTTCTTTGCTAGAGCTTTTAAAATATTGCCAAAAAACCCCGATTTTTTGACATTTTGACCTCGTTTTTCACAAAGTCTGGAGCTGATGGATACCTTATGCTCATGGATTCGTAAGCAGCACTGACAGGTCAATCAAAAACAGCTGTAACATTTGCCGCAACAAGTTTTTTCCCATTTTTGTTGCCATGTGTTATAGATCATAAGAAGAAGCTTTCTTTACTAGGCTCATAATTTTATTTTTAATTGTAAGCTTCAGTAATATAAATAAATAAATACAAGTTAATAAAATGCTTTACTTAGACAGAACTATATATGTTAAAGCAATATTTAAATATAAAGTGAATTTTAAAGTTAAAAGTTACTTAAGAAAACGGCCCTAAGTGTGTTTATATTTTCAATATTTTGTTTTTTGTTTTTCGATGCCATCCCTGTTAATTTGGAACAGTTTTTAATGTTACATTGACTATCGATAGTACTATCGAGGGTAGCGTTTGACACTATCGATAGTATTGCTGGAAACTATCAACGAGTAAAGATAGTTTTTTCTGAAGCATGGAAACTATCGATGGTGGCACTATCGATAGTTTTACAACTCTACTGCATGACCAAGTCATGCAGATGACATCAACGACGAAATTACCATTTATATGAAAAAGTCATGAACGACTTCCATACAAACGAAGCCCAAAGTCATTTAAGACGTAACTTTGCCGTACAAGACTCTTAAGTGACTAATGCATGACATTCGCTACGGGGATATCTAAATCTTATGAAATTCACGCAGAATTCATGTTATTATAGTTTATGAATTGATTTATGTTTTACAGAGCTACTACAAACCATGATGCTGATGGCGTTGAAAACGGAAGCATAGAAATATATTGTTGATTAAGATAATCCCCTATATTAACGTTATTTATGTAGATACCCTCCAGTACTGCTGGAGTCAATCGCTACTTTTGAACCGCTACTGCACCGACTCCTATGTAAGTAGTTACTCTATTAACCCGTGGTAGTACACATGATAGTGCAGAGTCGAACCAATCGTAAGCGGGATAGCGAGAAACTACGACAGAGGGCGCCCATAAACCACACAAGTGACTACTTTAGTAAATCCCGGTAGTGCAGAGAGAGCCGATGGTGACTACCGCCTAGGACATTGCCTTGTAAAAGTAATCGATGAAATACACTGCAAGTAGTCGGTCGGTAATTGACGGTGTTTATTAGGTAGTTACCGATTCAGCAGTCCTGTAGTCACTCCCCCGTACTGCAGGGTAGTCACTAAATTACTACACACACACACACACATACACATGCACACACACAGATGTTTGTATGTACATATACATATCTATACATACAAGGACGAATTTTCATTATATATATGTACATGTGATATTGTGCATCGAAAAATATATAGATACCCAGTAGCGAAAATGGTCACCGGTGACATCGTCACTAATGAAGATTTAGCGACATCGTCGCACTTGCTGTGAATCCTAAACGACATATAGCTGACAATGACACTGGTGACAGTGTTATGCAGGTGTACTCCCATCAAGGACTTATAACAGACAATGTCTTGCAGCGGTCACTTAAAAAAAGTCCATTGCAAGATACTGTCGCTTGAATGTCATTAGTGATCACTGCATGACCAAGTCATGCAGATGACATCAACGACGAAATTACCATTTATATGAAAAAGTTATGAACGACTTCCATACAAACGGAGCCCAAAGTCATTTAAGACGTAACTTTCCCGTACAAGACTCTTAAGTGACTAATTCATGACATTCGCTACGGGGTATGACCCACCAAACATACATATGTGCATTTATATGTATGTACATCGAATAAAACGATTTAAAAAAACATTTAATAATAATAATAATAATAGATTGGCGCTTACAAATATGTTCGTGTTTGGCCGAGCTTCTCCTCCGATTTGGGGCGTGCGCTTTAATGTTGTCACACAAAGAGGAGGGACTTACAGTTTCACTCCGACTCCGAACGGCGATTGTGTTTTTATGAGAAGCTGTTTTTCGGGGCAGAAATACATTCGGTTGTTTGCCATTGCCTGCCGAGGGACGACCGCTGTTAAGAAAAAACCTTTTTCTACATATATTTATTTGCGATGTTGCTTTGACCAGGGCTTGAACCCAGGTGCTGCGGAGTGGAAGCGCGCACTGCTTACCACTACACAACAGCGGCCGACTGTCAAAAAACATTTAGGTATGTTTAAATCAGATTTTTTTTTTTTTAGTTGACCATTGACCTCGGAATTCACGATAGAGATTTTTTTTGACGAATCAAAACAATGTGGCTCTTTTCAGCAATACTTGGAGTTTAAAATACTATTTCATTTAGGTCTCTATTATTTTTCGATCGCTAGATATTTGCTTTTATAAATATTTTTTTTTTAGTTGAAATTTGACCTTGGAAGTCAAGGTCGAGAACTGTTTTTGAAGAATCTTTATAATTTTCCCGTATTCACCAGTATTCGGGCTTCATAATGCCGTTTAGTTTCTGTCTCTATCTGGTTTGGATCGAAAGATATTTTATTTTGTCCATTTTTTCCCAAAACAGAACACAGTGAGCCGTAAACAGCCTTATTTAATTTGTCTCTTAAAGAAGGCATCTTACCAACCATATGGAAGGAATCGTTTATAACCCTACATAAAAGCGGTAGCAGGTGCTCGGTATACCGACTTCAGTAAAGCATTTGACAAAGTATGTCACTGGTTGCTCATCTATAAACTTTATCTTCTTGGCCTTCAACCTAATATTCTACGTTGGATCTCTTCATACCTCTATGATAGATCACAAACAGTTATGCTTAAAAATACTATTTCTGACGTCATTGATGTTACTTCAGGGGTCCCGCTAAGTAGCCACCTAGGCCCGATTCTGTTTTTGCTTTTATAAACGAGATTTCTACAGATGTAAAATTTTCAAAAATTTTAATGTACGCAGATGTGAAACTTTATAAATCGTACGTACGTATCAATCAAACAAAAGCATTTGCTACAAGCAGATTTAACAACATGGCTAACTGGTGGTATGTAAACCGTATGCCTCTAAATCTGGGAAAATGTAAAGTAATGTGCTTCTCGCGAAGAGCTGTTCAGCCACTTTCTTATACAATAGACAACCATAATTTGGAACAGGTATACAATTTTGTGGACCTTGGTATCACAATGGATCCGAAACTTAATTTTAATCTTCACATTAGTGCGACAGTCAACAAGGCTAAAGGTCTTTTGTGACACGATGGTCAAAAGAATTTAGGGACCCTTATATCACTAAAACCCTGTTTACAACATTAGTTAGACCGATTCTGAAATACGGTTCGGTGATTTGGACTCCAAGGTATCAAATTTACTCAGACAAGATAGAATCAATTCAAAAACAATTCCTACTTTTTGCTTTAAGAAATTTCCGTTGGGATTCTCAATATAACCTTCCGCCTTATACGAGCCGATTAAAACTTATTAATCTTCCTACACTTGTCAGTCGCAGGGAAATGCTCGGAACAATTTTTATGGTTAAATTACTGACAGGCTCAGTTTCAAGTCAGCTTCTTCTGGGTGAAGTTAGCCTTAATGTTCCCTCCCGTTTATCAAGACACTTTTATCCCCTATTTTTGAAAACTTGTTAAACTAATTTTGAATTACACGAGCCACTCCGGTGCTTATGCCAGAATTTTAACTCTCATTCCAGCACATTTGATATATCTGATTCGCTTTTCAACATTAAGAAAGCGATACTATCCTCTCTCAATAAATGAATCATTAACATAAGGACATAAAATCAGCTGATGAATTTAGTTCTGTAGCTGCCAGTTTTAGATCTCGACACTTAACGAACTCCTGCCTATCGTGACTCGACGAAAAAAATGGAAAATATTGGTTCCGTACGTCATGCGGACTACGCCCCTCGTGCGGATGGGCGGGAATGGAGGTAAAACCCGTTTGGATTATTATTATTATTATGCAGAAGGAAGTTCTGCGCAAAGCTCTTTTCCGGCAACACAGAAAAGAGAACTCTACTTAGTAAGGGTTATAATATCTAAGCGCGGCTGAAGGCCGCCTACGCAGAAAGAAGTTCTGTGCAAGAATACTTTCCGCCGACCTTCCCGGCAACACAGAAAAAATAATTGTGCTAAGAAAGCGTTATAATCCCTAAACGAAGTCGAAGGACGCCTACACAGAATTATGTTCTGCGCAAAAATACTTCTGCCGCTCTTTTCCAGCAATACAGAAAGGGCAATTCTACTTCGTAGGGGTTATAATCCTTAAGCGCGGCCGAAGGCCGCCTACACATAAAGAAGTTCAGGGCAAAAATTCTTCCACCGCTCTTTACCGGCAACGCGGAAAGGAGAATTCTACTTAGTACCGGTTATAATCCCTAAGCGCAGTCGAAGGCCGCCTACGCAGAAAGAAGTTCTGCGCAAGAATATTTCCGCCGTTCTTTTCCGGCAATACAGAAAGGAAAGTTCTATTTAGTAAGGTTTATCAGGCCTAAGCGTGGCCGAAGGCCGCCTACCCAGAGAGAATTTCTGCGCAAAAATACTTCCGCAAGTCTTTTCCGGCAACACAGAAAGGAGAATTCTTTTCGTAAGGGTTATAATCCATAAGCGCGGCCTAAGGGCGACTACGCAGAAAGAAGTTCAGAGCAAAAATACTTCCAACGCTCTTTTCCGGCAACACAGAGAGGGTAATTCTACTTTGTAAGAGTTATAATCAGTGTTGCAATGTGTTTTATAGCGAAAAATTTAGCAAATCTTATTGAAATGTAGCAGATTTTTTTTAGCTTGCAGTTATGGTAAAAGATACCCCGCTTGGTATTGTTTGTTTATTTAATCAACAATATTGTTTTGTTACAGATGAAGAATATCTACATTTCTTTTTGGTTGTTTGTGTTTCCGACAGGGTAGGAGTATGATGTATTGTGGAACGATTTCCCGTCATCCCTTGTCAAATTTGGTTTGGAGACAAACCGTCATTTTTCGACACTGAAGGTAGCACAACGCCGAAACCGGTTTGTCTCCAAACCAAATTTGACAATGGATGACGGAAAATCGTTCCACAATACATCAATATCTACATTAGTCAGTCCATTATTTTGAGTATATAATATAATATATACAGGAAGTTCAGACATTTAATGACCAATCTATGAGAGTGTATTTGGGACTCAAAAATAAGCCAAACATTCCTAACCCTCAAGTAGGCGAATTTTTTAGCTGGGGGCTACGATGGCGAAGACTTAATCCACTAATTGTGCATCTATGAAATCTAAAATGAAAACATGTTTCTCCAATGGCAGAACTTATAACAATAAATTATAATTGCTTCCTGGGGGAATTTTGGTGTCTAATTGTTGACCGCTTAAGAGCGATCTTGCCTGCTTGAGGGCTAAAGAAATGTTATTATCTCGTAATTACCGTACAAAAATCATAACAAACGCAATATCGGGATATTCCTTATGATACGATGTGCGAAACATTGCCTAAGTTGCCCCCTCAAACACTTCATTCACTGACCTACATCAGGGGGAAGGTTCTGTAACGAGTTATCGACAATTTTCGGATCGCTATCGCACTTTTTGATGCAACAACATTCATATCATGCATCAACAAGTGCGATAGCCATCCGAAAATTGTCTCTAGCTGGATACAGAATCTCTCCCCAGGAATAAGCCGATATTGGTAGGCGGTGTTTCTTGCAGAACATACTTCACGTTTACGACATTTATAAGTTATAAAATATTGAAAGAAGTTCTGCGCCCCCTTTTCCGGCAACAATGAAAGGAGAATTCTACTCAGTAAGGGTACATAATAAACGATTGCTTGTATCCACATCGTCGGACCTCGGCAAACGGGGCGATTAGTAAGTAATGATTCTCAGTTATATATATGTTGTAATATTGGACCTCCTATAGGCGGTCTTGATAAAAATGCCTTTTATCACTACTCCTGCACATTCCAAGTTCTTTTGGTTCGCAAAATTACATGGGGAATTTGGAATTTTGTCGCCTTTTCGTTTGGAAATATGTCACACCTTATATAGTGACATAACCCCAAGTAAAAAAATTGTGTTTATGTTACTCCTTATCAGGGTGTCCAGATTGTTTAAATAAAAAGCGCAATTTCTGAAAAAAAAAATCGCCGAAAATCGCCATATTTTTTTAAATAAAATTCATGAAATCTATTTTACAAATCTTTTATTTTAAAAATGAGATCTTGTTATAATATAGTTCTTAAAACCAAAAACGAATATAATACTTTCAGAGGGTAATAATATATAACACAAATCAGTTATGTATATAATAGTGATGTATAAACAATTTTCTTTAAAAATACGCATGTTTTATAAAAGTACTAGGGGTGGGGTTTCTCCCCACGTCTTTATACAAACATGAAAAATACTTTATGTAAAGATATTATACTCTCTTTCTGCTCTAATTACACAATAGCCATGATAGCAGCATATGGTAGGACAGCTGTATAACTTGGGTGGTATGGAATGAAATGCAATAATAATTTTTTGGCACTACAGGTGTTTTTACTTAGGATAAAATATCTCCAATAAGTTATATAATAGAAGAAATACTATCTAATTTCTTACGAATATTAACTCTAATATGATTTCACAGCATTGTTTTAATACTTCAAAGTATCTATTAACATAATTGCATTTTCCTATACAATTACATTTCATTTACAATACATTTTATTTTCGATAAAGTTTCGGGTTTTACTTTAAGGCATTCTTGTTTATTGTCATTACAAAAGCTAAGCGAACTGGAAACTGAGGTCTTTCAAATTCGAAAGGCATATCAAAAGGAATTAAAGGAGTCATGTGACTTGTGGTTCCGAAGTTATGGCTGATAAAAAATTCCTAGCCTATATTATAAACTTTACTATAACCACCTACCATTGATATGTTTGCATACCAAATTTCAATTTTATGTGGCTTATGGTTCCGAAGTAATGGCTGATTAAAAATTCTACGACTATAAGATATGCCACGCCCCTCCAACAAAGTCATTTATATATACCTTACTATAAGCATCTACCATAGATTTGTCTGCGTACCAAATTTCAAGTTCATGTGACTTATTGGTCCGAAGTTATAGCTGATTAAAAATTTGCTGGCCTATGGGAGGTGCCACGCCTCCTCGTAAAATTGACACCATAATTGCAAACAAAACCATACCTATAACCTTCCCGGGATAAAAAGAAAATAAGTGTGCAAAGTTTCGTGCGATTCCGCGTCGCGGTTCTAAAGTTATAAAGTAATAAACAAACAGACATTCACATTTATATATATAGATTGGAGATATTTGGACCTAAATAAAAACACCTGCAGTGCCAAAAAATGATTATTGCATTTCATTCCATAACATCCAAGCTATACAGCTGTCCTATCATATGCTGCTAGCACAGCTATAGTAAAATTAGAGCAGAGAGTATAACATCTTTACATAAAGTATTTTTCATATTTGTATAAAGACGTGGGGTGAAACCCGCGGGTAAAGGCTAGTAGCCTATATTGGCCACTTAAGTGCAGTTTAAATATTTTATCTGTAGTGCGTTTCTGTAAACTTTCGATGTACATATGTATTTTATATACATAATTTTTAACAGAGAAATTTTTTTACACATTGTAGATTTGTTAAAGTACGACTTTAACGAGTTCACCCACGACTCT